>NC_084955.1:7142963-7460406 GCF_949316205.1 Platichthys flesus
CAGTGCTGGAGGTTGACATGAGTGTGAAGGGCTGGTGGGAGGAGAAGCAGGAGCAAACGGAGATCCGTCTACCTGCAGCTGGAGCCAACCTGAGAGACGAGAGCCGCTGGCTGCGTGTCCACGCTGACCAGGAGTACGTCCTGCACGTGTCCCTGAGACGCATCAACCTGGGCCAACAGAGGGTCAGTATGTCTCCTCACCTTCCACCGAGAGACTACAATGTACCAGTGCTAGCTCTGTTTACATGATAGAAATCTGTTTTTATTCAAATATAATTTATCTAACCTGAAGGTGCAATAATCCATATGTTTATATTAAGAATAGATCAAGTGACAAGTGTGACAGATGTAATGTGAATGTGGTCACTGGTAGTGATGAAGCCACTTTCAGTGACAACACACTGTGCTCTGCCTGTGAAACACACAGTTAGCAACTAGCAGGTGAACACAGCGGAGGTTTAGCAGATGAGCAGCCAGATGTTATTTTCGTGAGTTGGTGGAGAACAAAACAGAGCTGAAAGGGTAAATATTATGAATGTTTGTTTTAATTCATATATGGAATCGGTGTGATCAGTTGATTTGCGCACAGCTGCTAAGTAGAAATATACAATCTCACTTTGGCCATGTTCAGGCTGTCGGCCCGAATCAATTTTTTTAGCCTATGCAGATTATACGATTGATTTTAGAAAGTCTGGACGGCAAAAGGATCCAAATTACATTTCCAATCTGATTTCTACAAATGCATCTCAGGCTGGAAGCTCTGGCTTCTCAAATCAGATTTCAAAGTGTCTTTGGAGAACAGCCGTTGATTCTTAAACTTCATTTGATTTCTAGAGACCTCAGGAAACAAAGAGAGATCAAACATTTAAGTAATTATTTAAAAAATGAGAATAGAACAGCTCTTCTCCTGATAAAGCTGCAGTTTATCTTTTTACTCCTTTTAACTCGGTTTCCTTTCTCCAGGTTGCTTTGCATGTTGGCCACAGATGCAGCTCTGTCTCAGAAAGATATACTGATCTTCAGATGTTGTGGCTACTTATCACTGCAGTGATTTAGTGTTGTGCCTCCAGAACGTTGTGGGGGCTGGTTTGTGAAAGTATCTTGAACGACCCCTGCAAACGTTAACGTGGCTGCAGTTTGGTGCACAGCCTTTTCGAATATAAGAAATACAGTTTGGAGTCAAAGTGGTTTATGACTTTTACCGAGTTCCTCTTGGTAACAGTTTTTCAATCTTATGCTCTCGCGAGAAGAAAGAACGATTCAGGAGTTTGTGTTTTGATTTGGTCAATGCATTTGTTTTGACTTTAACACATTTAATTGACCTCTTATTGGAAAAAAAACTGCTCTCTAAGGGTCTATGGGTTTTGGGCCTGTTATACACTCATGTTTCACATTAGACAACAAACTTACTTTTCATAATACATCTGATTTCTATATCAGCTGCATGATGTTGTTTGGCTTAACATCACATTCCACAGTGTCTTTTGAGTTTCCCCTTCAAGATTATATGTCTCAGACCTTGTTCATGCTTAAATAACAAGGAGCCACCTCAGCTGAGGTCTCATTATCAAATGAAACAGACATAGTAGATGTTTAAGCCTCATCAGCACTGTCAGACTATACAGTGTGTGTGTGTGTGTGTGTGTGTTGTTTTCAGAGGAAGCAGGACAGTAAGGCCCAGGCTCCCAGGTTTCCCAAGGCGAAGGATGAAGGCTGGTTCCTGATATTGGGGGAGGTGGATCGCAAGGAGCTGCTGGCGGTCAAACGGGTTGGATACGTGCGCAACCGCATGTCCATGTCGGTGGCTTTCTACACACCGGAGAAGACTGGGAAGTAAGACGCTGAACAAACCACACACAAACACAAGCTATATCCACACTCTCCAGATACAATCATTCAGATGGAAGAGTGCACCAGTCCACGGTGCACCTTTAGTCTCCGGACCAGTTGCAGGTCAAACTATTTGAACTGCATCGTTCGTCTCCCAGACACTTTGGATTAGTCACAGTTCATAGTTGTCACAGGTTTATAGTCCAACACATTTGTTCAACAGTTTCTGACAAAGCTGCAGGTTGTGACATGGTCTCTACTCGTCATTAAATTCATGAAATATCATGGACTTCTGAGAGATGTTTGGCAGAAGAGAATGTCTGCTTGATTAATTCATATTGAAAAGCAATGACTCTGCGTTACATCATAAATCATTTGCACCATCAATCATTTCTCCAGAATTTGAAAAGATTGTTTTACTGCTTTGAATTCCCCGCCTCATAAAATGATCTGAACTGTGGGAAGTCCCACTTTAAAGATAAAACCCAACAATGTGTTCATCTGTCTCTTCATACTTTCTGAACGCTGAGGCCTGCTTGTGGCAGGGCTGAGTCCTTTCATAAAACAGCTCAATAGTACTAAGTGTTATTTTTTAAAGCATTTCATAAAACAGCTAGAATATATTATTACCAAATGTCCGTCAAACAGGAGGAAACAGTGCATTTAGTGAGAACTATTTTCAGTGGAGGAATTCACATTTGGTGCCATTGACGTTGATCCTGTGACGCTAAATGAACAGCACAGCCTGTGTGCATTAGCTTTTAACTTAGTGTACAAAGGATGAAATACGAAAACAAAATGGCTTTGTAGTGTAAGGCCTCCAGTGAAATGAATCCCTATCCAACAGCATTTGCTTTCAGGCCTTTGTATCCATGTATACTCTCTAACTGTTGACCCGTGTGGTTTCAGGTGCATCTACACGCTGTACCTGATGAGTGACAGCTACCTGGGTGTGGACCAGCAGTACGACATCCACCTGAATGTAACACCTGCCAGCATCACGGCCCAGGTCAACACAGAGGTGTCCGACTCGGTGACTGACCTGCGCCGCAGCTGAGGAACAAAACACGACTCTGTGACTGTGTGACTGAGTTACAGGAGGGGTTCTTACCGCACACGTCACTGATCTTTCTGACACTGACAGTGGCCTTCATCTCTTATGTGTTGTGACCACATTGCATTCTGGTCCGTTAAGGCTTTAGCAAAAAAGGTAAATTTGTGCCTCATTTATTTCAGATTTTCTTAGATTATTTAGCACCAGTGAAGAAAGTGACATTTTAGTTTCTTATACTTATTTTATGTTTTCATTTTACCTAATTAAACACTGAGTCATATCAGGTGGCAAACTGCTGCTGCACTGCTCTCTGTGAGCTGGAACGTTAAAGTGTGTAACGTCTGGCCACATCTCAGCAGATTCATTATCATCACTGATGGATGCTGTGTTCCACAGTCTGTCCCATCCACAATGAATGAAGTTTTCTTTTGCTAAACTTTGAAGAACAGAGGCAGTCCTTAGTTTCCGGGATTCCTCTTCACGCTCATCTGTGACCTCTGTGAGACTAAAAGCCTCCAGATGTTTGAAAGGGATTGGTTTACGCAACTTGTCCTCGGGAGTTCTACAAATTGGAATAACACTTTCACAGTCTCACCATGTTCATTGATGGTGTTGTACTTGATTGTACCAACAAAACTAACTGTTCTGCCCAACCTTTGTGTAAGGTTGACCAACTAAATGTGTGGAAGCCCCTTTTGTTAAATCCTTTCTTTTGAAATGGGCTCTCAGACACTGTTGGACAATCCAGTGTTTCCCTTTGTCGTTTGTGTTGTCTTTTCTACTTTGATGAAGACACCACATGTTCAACCACCACATCCACTGTAGGAGGCGTCCCAGCAGTCCAACATTCACTTCCCCTCTGTGTGCCACTGGGGTTTGAGTTGGAAATCTGAGCTCCTCATTTACTCCCAAAAAAAAAAGATCACTTCCAATAAAGCTACATGACAGAGACGAGTCCAGAGTAAACAAGCCAGTTGTTTTCTTTTCATAGACCCAGGATAAAAAGTGCTTCCTGAGCGTCCTGTCAAAACCAAATATTGATTGGCCTGAAAATACACAATATAATTGATAAATATTCACTGTAGTCTTATAGTGTTTCCACCACCCAGGGAATTCAAATCATAAACCTGTCTTCATGCTGCAATTTGACTGTAACACATTCTACTGGATACTTCTACTGGTAATTTGTTATAACCTAAACTGCAATGTTCCTGGACACTATCATACACAACTTGTATAATACGTGATGTGATGTTGGCAGAATGCAACATGCGTAACAGTTTCAGCTCGACAGAACAACACATCAGCTGTTTTCTGTATGACTCACTGCTGGTGTGTTTAACGGATCAGAAATGGATGATTGATCCAGAAATAAGATTTTTGAAAATATCCGAAATTATGTTTTCTTTTCTTTTCTTTTCTTTAAAAAGGGGAGGAGCAAACAAAGACACGGTTCTGAGAATAATCAATAAACCCACCTTGAAACAACCCCTTTCTCCATATTGTTTTCTCTGTGACGGCACCGCACCCTGACCCGCCACATCGATAGGTTCAGGATTAAGCCTGAGGTTAAGTTCTGCGAGGAGCCTGTAGTCCTCCTGAAACAACACATGGAACTAGAATCACCGCCATGTGGCTGTACGCTTCACTTTCAGTTTGCATGTTTGTCCAGACTAATGTTGGTAATTAAGACTTGATAGAAAGTTAATGAAACGCATTAAGTGCATGTTGTAACAAGTATCGTATGAAATCTGGAGTCATGACCAAAAGTGTGTTTCCTGGGGTCACGGTGACCTCCACCTCTGGCCTTTGACCACCAGGATCTAATCCATTAATCCTCCAGCTCAAATGGACATTAGTGCATGATGTAATAAAAAAGCCTTGCTGAGTGATCGCATTCGGAAGAATGGGATGGACCAACGGACATGCAGATGGAAGGACAACCAAAACACACTGAATTGCAACACAAAGGGTTTAGGAGTTTTTAGTCATAATTAGCCTGTGAATTCTGATTATGGCCCAAAAACTTTTTTTGTGACACGACAGTGACTTTTGGCCAAAATCAAATCAAGTCATTCTTCAGTCCAAGTGAACGTTTAAAGAAAACACCTCAATTAGTTTCTGAGACATCGTGTTCACAACGGAAAAGACCGAGAGAACCTCCAGACACATAATGAGGTGTGGAATAGTCTTTGTGTATTTAACAAAAGTCTTAATTGCAACAGTGTTTCCAAGTTAAATAGCAGCATGTTGGGTTTCACTGTGTCAAACGGGAAAAAAGGCAATTGATGTAACTTGTCAGAGATTTCAGTGAAAGTGTGTGTGGGTGCAAAGTGCTTCATCCAGGGACATCACCCAGGAACCTCCAGCTGTTCAGTGTCCCCAACTAAAGGCTTCAAATCAGATGCTTCTCACACTGAGGTAGAAAATAATTGAGTAACGGCTTTAAAATCCTTCCGTTTTGTGGGGAATGTTTGTATTATTGAATTGTTGCATCGGTACTGTTGTCCATGAATCAACGATTACAGAGCAGTGGACCTGTATACATGTAGGATACCTTTTAAAAAAAACTAGAATTGTTACAAATCATGTTGATAATGTTCACTTTGTTTTGTGTGTTCGGTTACCAGAATCCTTCAACCCTTGTTAAAGTGCTGTGGGGGCCCAGACAGCTGCAGTCGTAAATGACAAAGAATTAAATCCTTATAAAAGCAGAGAAACCTATACTTGCAAGACAATGAGTGAAAATGGGTCATATTAACTGAGTGAGTCAGTCTTCACACTCATCCTAAATTCGGATGAGATGCAGACAAATTATATTTTTGCATCAACTGTGAAACATTAGATTTTTCAAGCACAGGTCTCACAAGCATATTTAAGTTCAAATGTCTCCAAACTCCTGAGTCAGTTGCACACCATTTGTTCCTACTGCTGCAAGAAGAACTAACTATTTTCTTTTCATTCATTCTCAAGCTGTCACACATGGGATAAATAGTGATAACGAAACGCCGATTTCTGTTTTGCTTCTATAAATCTGCACAAATGATGTGCAAAGGAATGAGATCATGGGATACCCGTGTAAATTAAAATTGTATCTTCTTAAAAATGAGCAAAAAATTATTTGCATAAAAATGTACACAACCAGAGTGAATTGGAAATTAAATGTAATATTAGATCAAAGACTGTATATAAAGATTGACAAATCGGCAGCTCCCAAAAGGATTGCCAAAACATTATGATCCCCCCCTGGTGGCAGGCTGCAGTAAAGATCTCCTCCGTGTTGGCAGATGGGACATAGACCAAACTAAAAATTCAAACCAAATTGTTTGTCATTCTATGTAGTTCTAATGTCAGTGATGCATGTTCATGTTTCTGATCAATTTGCATATGATAAGTAAAAACATGGTGAAAAGACATGATTGACAGCTGAGACAGAGTTTTCATTGGTTGAGGGCATAGATCGGTGGGACCTCTGTACCATGGCTCCATCTGGGATATTTAGTTTTTTTTGTTGTACAGCGACAGGAAGTGGAGACACATCCATCTTTATTTACTGTCTATAGACGCTCTACCGGAATAATCTGAGTAAACTATGCTGGTATAAACCACTTTCACAGCACCCACTAACATCAAATCATGAGTAAATAAGTAGTTAACACTCAAGTTAAGTAAACACAGGACTTTAGTTATGACAAAGCCGAAAAAGATGGCTTCTGTGAAAAAGCTAATTTAGTGAAAATACCACACAACAGCGTCAGTATGCAGCTCCACAGGATGAACCTGGTAACCATTTAGCTTGACTCATACAATCACATCCCACCCGGTAACTTTGTGTCACTCACTTCTGTTTCCTATGCTTAATTTAAATTTTCCTGCGTTGGCCATACATGTTGAGTCTTCAGCGATGTGCAGCTCTTATTTATCCCCACTTCTCTGGAGTGAAGCAGCAGCAGCAGCCCCGGTCAGCTGGGCACAGCTGCGGTGGTTGCGTCTCATCGTGAATATAAATGAACCACATGGAATGTCAGTGCTGGCTCTAATAATTCAGCTGCTGCCGAATATAAGAGAATCACTGGAGGTTTCAGATCCTGATGATAGGCTGCGATTAGTGTTAGACAACTCATACACGTGGCTGTAATATCGTACGAAACCCCCCCCCCCCCCCCCCCCCGAAAAAAAACTGCAGTTGCTGATATGAAAACAATTCCCTCATATACAGTATCACCCCGACCTGCACCCGTATGTCTTCAGAGCCTTTCACACAGTCTGATCCAGGCAGGAATGTGGCTCCTTTCCCCGCCACATTGTTCTGTACCATAGATTTGAACACTGGATGGGGGGGGGGCGGCAGAGTCACCGAGCTGGATCACCATCTCAGGAAAACAGAGGGCAGTCATAGCAGGACAGTCCCAAAGCTCTCACTTACCACGATACGGTGAATTTGCATGTATGCAGTGCTGTCGAAACCTTGGGTGGAATTTCCTAGATAGTGAAATTGTTGCTTCTCACAATGCATCATGAAAAGTAGTGCACGTCCATTGGTCACCAACCGAGCTGTATACCATCATGCATTGTGCTCACGCCGTTGACAGGAAGAGAAATGGCAGAGAGGAGAGAGGTCAGCAGGGCTCGGATTTTCTCTCTCCGGTGATTCTGTTTCTTCTTATCAAAACTATGGCAGGATAAAGACTGACAGGTTTTCTACTTGCCTGCATTGTCACAGACCAATGAGTTTGTTTAGGTTTTGTTTTAGCATATGTCCCTAATATCTCTGATGGTGTAAGTTCTTTTTTTATTAACAGTACCAGACAAATGTGAGCTGAGGTGGTTAAAGTACCTAATAAGAGCAGAGCAGCACAGAACTCTGACAAACAACTTATTTCTATATTTAAAAATTGTCATTAAAATGCTTTTTAACTTGAAGTCTGCTGAGATGTGGCCAGAAGTTAAGAGTGTGAACTAAATGTTTAAAATCTGGTTTGGGATTTTCCACCTGCCAAAGTTATAGTTGTTTAACGTCATAATTCCACGACAGTGACGTCATGACCAACTACAGATAAAGATTGTCCCAAAGGATTTTGTCTTATATAGTCCTCTACATAGAAGTCTCTATATAGTGAATTTGGGGGGGGAGTGAATGGGTCGTTCAGACACAGCCTCTGCATGGTGTCTTTCACGTTATGTCTAATCACACAGCATTACCGGCTCTGTTTGTTTCAGTGTAAACAAGCACAGCTGGTATAATGAGGGGTCTTCTATACCATATACTATCCAAGAGTCTCTGTTTAAATGAGGCTTGTGTCTCAACCCTGCAGGAGACATTACTGTGTCATTCTAACAGTGGACATTTTGACTTGTCATGGTCATGTGATGGCTCTGTTCTTTTCACATGCACTAACACATCCACACGGTGAGCCAGCATGCACACACTGTGTTGGAGCAGCTAAATGGAATCAAGCCATAGTTCATTTGACCTGTGCTTTTAATACTTTTGTTTTAAATGTTTTAAATGATGGAAGCGTCTTCAGCAGTGTACAACAAAAACATATACATAATAAAATATTAGATACTTTAATTCTCCCTGTCACAATAAAAGACATGAGACACATTGAGAAACAGCTTGAGAGAAATGATCCTGAAATCCTAATGATCTGAGCCACAGCCGTCCTGTGATACAGTTTCAATAACATTTGGTCCCTTGGCATTAACTCAAATGCAGCTCGGAGAAACAACAGAAGTCCATTCTCACAGGAAATTCATCATTCAGCCTTTGAGGAAATACGATATCAATAAATATAACTAACCCTATCAAGTCCAGATATCAAACAATGACTGATCATTTGCGTTTGGATTTTTCTGACATATTTCTGTATTTTCTTTATGAAATATATCAAAGGTTTTTATAACAAAAAAAACGATGCACTAAAAGAGTGATGAATATGGAATGTGAACCATGGTGTTGGCAGATAATATCCATGACAACAGTTTGAAAAACAAATAAATCATGAAAATATTTACAATACCTATTGATTGTATTTATGCATATAATTAATTAGGCCTATTTTTGAACACATTAATTAAAATGTTGATATTTGGTAGCCATTGTTAAAAAAAACTGATTTGAGGGTTGAGATGTGCAGTGAAAAAATTGGATATTATTTACTAACAATATTTATGACCTCATTAAATTTATATTTGTCGTTTATATTTGTAATTCCTTTTACGATTTTCTTTCTCTGTTTGGGTGTTTGTTAGACAAATTGTTTCAAACTTCAGTCCAAATGTACTGAGTCCGTTTCTACAGTATTTTCATGGTGCAGGCTGGTGATTCCACTGAACGTCACAGGGACCTTTCATCTAAAACACAGAGCTTCCACATTAAGTCCTGAAGCAGGAGGCTCCTCTTCAGATGATGATGTGTTGAAGTGATGCAGATTCACAAAGTATTTCTCATTTTACACATACACCTAGTCTGCCAATAATCATGGTAATATAATAATATATAACAAGTATTTATGTTGATGGTTCAGCATTCAAGAAGAGATGTTTAGATGTGCAGAATCCTCTGTGTGCGTCTGTGATTCTGAGGGAAATAAAAGAGATCTTTTAACAATGTATTCAACATGAACGATCCGGCCACAGGTCCAGCTGCTCGGAGGGACACTTCACCATATGGAGCGTTATAGACTGTCAGGTCCAAATGGTCCACAGGCGCGTGTAGTCCAATTACCAGTGAATGTGGAGTCGACGCGAAGGTTAAACCTGCGTCAAGATCTCGAGCGCCTTCAGCATCGGAGAGATCTCCTCCCCGCAGACTGGATCCATCAGAGAGAGAGAGAAAGACGTGGTGCTGGGTGCCCACTCTACCTTCATCATCACCATTCTAGTTAGAACAAGTTTAGAAAACACTTCACATTTGAAATAATAGCATGTAAAATATTGTTGAATTATAATGATTCATAATAAATTGTTCCATAGGGTCGGCTTTTTTAAATCAACAGGGGAAATGAGGCCAATCATCTGTAGCCTGCTGAATGACATCATGTAGTGGTATGGATAACGTGATGATCATTAATGAGTTAATCCCTTAATTTCGTAAACTGGTCAAATATGTTGCAAAAATCCACCCTTGAACATGTAAATTCCATCATCATGTGGTCCCATAATGAGATGAGCAGCTTCTCACTTTTCATTTGAACTGGTTTAAAACCAATCTCGTCTTTGTTTATTAGTATTTAAAGGACGTAGGTTTTTATATCAGGCTGAACAATAGGAACACGAGTCCTCGGGTCAGATTAGATGCCTGTGTCTCCACTGAAATATAATTAATATCCAAAACCTTTAGGAAACACAACTGTTCTTCACTTCTCCACGTTATTCATTATACGAATGAAACCTTCTTTACATCGTATGTTAGGATGTGCTGGTGGAATGAACGTGTATAAAAACTCTCCACTGCCAAAAAATCACATGTTGCAGCATTAACAATTTAAAAAATCCTACAAATTGAAAGTAGGCCATATTAGTAGAAGTGAATAGTGTAATATGGGAGCCGAATGAAAGAGAACTACTCACAGATAGATAATCTTCACTCAATGTGTGTTTTGTTTCTGTATAATATTTGATTTAAAGGGGAGATGTTTTAAAGGAGGTCTGTGTATTATCTGGAACAGGGAGCGCACAGGTTCCGAGCGGATTTTTCGATCCTCTTTGGATCGAAAAAGAGGGGAACATCTTCACCAGCCAATCCCCGTTCGGCATGCGCTGCGTCATTAGCGAGAGTAGCCAATGGATATGCGAACAGACAATCCAGCCGTCCAATAGGAGTGGAGGTGCCGGCGGTGGGCGGGACTCCGAGCCTCCGCCGCTGAGGAGACCCAGGATCCATAAAGTCACTTCGGATGGAGGATCTGCGAGTGTCCGGGGCTTCGCACACTATTCTCGGACACTTTCAAGCCAAACAGGCACTACGTTAGTGAACTGCCGGTTGTATCTGCCCTCAGGTAAGAGAACAACCAAGTACAGGCTCTTAATTAAATATAACTTTGAATATAGCCGTTCGTTGTATGTGTAAATATTCAAACAAGTGTCTGTAATAGTTCCTGGTGAGCTAGCTTCTCTGTGTGACGTCTCCTCCTCCCGGTTCCTCCACAGCTCCCCTCGCCGAGGCTGCGGTGGAGCCCGGTGTGCTGACACCTCTGATGGGCTGAGCGGAGCAACGCCTCGGTCCGCACACCTCCAGGAATTAGACGCGTCCTTCTCGGGAACACCTGGAGACATGGGAGCGCGGTCACCCCGCGGACTTTAGGCCGAGCGGGAGGGCAGCAGCTCCGGGTCCGTGTAGAGGAGAAGCCCGCTATGAGTCACCTGGACTGGCAGTGACAGAGGACAGGTCAGGCCCAGTCTGTGAACCCGAGGAGACGCCATGAAGGAGAAATCAAAAAATGCCGCCCGGACCCGACGGGAAAAGGAGAATAGTGAATTTTATGAACTGGCCAAACTGTTGCCGCTTCCCTCCGCCATCACCTCCCAGCTGGATAAAGCGTCCATCATCCGGCTGACCACCAGCTACCTGAAGATGAGGATAGTCTTTCCTGAAGGTAAAACAGCTATGACATATTTAAAAACATCTTATTTATATAATATTATGTGATTATTGTTATAATTAGCAGAACGTGTCTGGATTCAAAGAAGCGTAGAGGAGAGAGTTATATTTAATTTGGCTGGTTCTCTGCTGTACGCGCGGTTATGTTTATTATCTTATATTATAATTGCATATGTTCATATACATATCATTTAATTTTGCATATATTATCGCCTATATATTTTTAATAATTTATTTAACTGTGCATGTTGCCTTTGTTTTGGAAATAAAGGCTATGTGTAAAATTGACAGGCCTATGTCAGTTAAGTGAGAATTAAAACTCTTACTTCATATACTTATTATAATGATGGTTAATAAATATAAAGCCATCCCTACTATGAAGTAAATGTAGCTTACTTTTGAAAAATGGATGCTATAGTACTGGGGTGTATTAATCTGCCCATATTGCGTAATCTACCATTAAAATATTTGTCCCTGGAGTTTCAGTAAAATCCGTCATATGGCTGTGACAGTAAAAATACGTTTATATAAAATGAAATGAAAAATGGTCAGAGTAATGAGTATCCTCGCTCCCTTCCTGCACGGAGGCAGCAGCAGAAGTCTCCTGTGTCCAGCTCCAGTGATGGGCTGTCTCTCCGGGGCCCCTGGCGGCCCCTGGCAGCAGATTATCGGTGATGAGCTTCCATCCTGCCTCTGCTGCAGAGCCGCACGTATTAGTATGATGTGCACATCTGATCCCTCACTGTGAGGATCATGGAGCAGGTTGCTGTGTGGAGGGAACGTGGGGCTGACAAAGAACCTTCAGGGAGAAAACAAAGGAAACATGAACACTGAATCCTCCCTGTTTGTGACACTGTGAGGGCCACGGAGAACACCAGATCATTTACATCACTGGAATCACACACCAAACCATTAAAGGGCAACATTTAAATTGTAGTGTTAACGTACATGGCATTCTGTTTGTTGTTTCGACCAGAGATCACAACATTATTGTTAGATGTGACCTTTAATTATTTCTCTAATACTACACAATCATTTCGACATCAAATTAACAGAAGACCTTACATGAGAAAAGGATCTAAATGTAATCCTGCAGGATCCAGGCCAACAACCGAGTCTGTAACCGAGTAAAGGTTAGGATGTGAGCCATATGATTAGTTAAAAACGATATATTTAAAAATCAGCTATAAATATTGTTACCCAAGCATTCAAGTCAATCTGCTTTAAATTTGCCTTTTGGGGATTTAGGCTACATGGATCCCTTAATATCCAGAGATTCAACCTTACGTAACTTACAATGCAGAATGATTGAAAGACACATCCTATTGAATCACAGATTTTTTAAATGGCAATAATTCGACATATGTAAGAGTATATGATGAAAATCCTGGGGCACACACAGCTCAGACTTCCCTCACTGGGGACAATTCTAGATTGAGTGATAATGCTCTTTTTGCATCTTGCTCCATAATCCATTATATGCTGCAGTCAGTGATCATAGCAGACAAGTGTATTTTGCATGAATAACACTAAGAACAGTGCTGAGCTCTGCTTACAAAGACTGTCTGGCTCATTTCTCACAAACCAGTCATCTGCATACTGCATTTCTTGTATGACTGCGAGATGTCTGGATGTCACACCGTGGTGTTTCACATTGGTGGGGACATAAGCATGCACACAAAGCTCTCTGAATAATTTAAAGGATAACGGTGCTGGTGCAGACTGCTGGGTTTTACATGTCCTCTTCAGGCTGTGTTGTGATTTCCCCATTAAATCTCCTCGACTGCGTAAATGGCTGCAGCACCTCTTCACTCACCTTTTAACTCCAAGCACACACACACACACACACACACACATGCTCTCCTCCATGAGCCACGTGTGAGGACTCAGTGGAGAGAGATTTATAGTTGTTTGGTGTAAGTGGGGAGAAGAAAAGGTATTTTCTGCAATTAGATGCACCAAAGGATGTTTTCTTTTGTGTTCTGTGATTTTAGTGTGTGTGTGAGTGAGAGGTGGGGTGGAGGTGGCGGGAGGCAAGACCTTTGACCTCAGCCATGTTGTCTATCTTGGGTGAAATACATGAAATCTCACACTACGAATATCTTAGTAAATTCTCTACACCAGAGCCAATAAAAGAGATAATTATATTTACTCTGTATTCCTGGCTACGTATTTGTGAAATTTAATGTATATTTACAGCTAGCTATTATATATTATATTATATTATGTTCTAACAGTTTCTTTAGAATAATTACTAAGTGAAAGCATTGCACTGAGGATCAAGATTAGATTTGTGCCATGTTGAAAATCATGTTTCAGGATTTTCGTAATGTTGAAATCACACATGGAGCTTTTTTCCCCATCAATGTTATATCTACTACAATTTTGCCACAGCAATATGTTTTACCTCTCCCCAAAATAATAATTATAATAATAACAACATTATAATAATAATAACACCAACAATAATAATGCTAACACTACTACTACTAATACTAATAGTAATAATGATAATTATTAGTAGTATTATTATTATTAGTAGTAGTATTATTAGTTAATTATATATAGTTGAAGGATCTTTCAGTGTGACAGACTGTTGACAAAAACAAATCAATCACCATGAACCAAACATTTATTTGAATTCCTTCAAGGTGTTGTTGCTTTATTAAATGTATTATTTAATGATCTGTTCATTTCGTTAAACCTGAGATTTATTGTTTGAATATTTAATGATACTATGAAAAACATTGTTATTATTAAAATGTCCTACCTGAGTGTCGCGCGTCAAAATGTGTCAGATAATCGACGAGGAGAGAAGGAAAAAGTTAAAGTTAAAAAGTCCTGTTTCTTTTACTTTAAACCGTTCAGGGCCTAATGTGCTTTTCGTTTGAACAGGTCCCAGCTACACCGTGACTTTAACGCGCCGGGTCACGAATACACATGAAGGTTTATTTTTAAGAGTTAAAAGGGAAAAGGTTGAAACCATCGCTCCTGATCCATTGTTATAATAATGATAATATTAAGAGTTAAAGCTGGAGCTGTCTGGTCGTGTCACGAGCCCATGAATAAATCAATCAATAAATAAGCCTCTCACTTGAGGAGCTGTGATCCACTCCGTGTACTTATACTGTATCAGCAGTATTTTATTTTATTATTGCGTCATGTCAGCGTTGGAGACACATTCGGTACTTTCGTTCGTTTCCTGCAGCGTCAGATCAGTGGGATTTGATGTCTCTGTGAAAATCAGCATCAAGGTTTTTAATCATCTTCGTTTTGTCAGTATCATAATTATTATGTGGTCGATGTGATAACAAACTGAAGCATGCGCGAATTCCAGCAGCACCGACAGATATCTATAATAATAGTAATAATAATGATAATAATATTAATAATAATGCTAACTGAAGGGTAAAGTCAGGAGAGAGGTGTCCTGCAGTGAAATCGATCTTTAATCACATAAACGGCACATTTGTCCGTTTTCTGGTTCCTGCTTCGCATCGATCGGTCGGTGATGGGATTAGGTGAAGCTGTCACTCGGCTGCATGCTTTATTCACATTCATCTTGACACTTGTATTTATCTATGCCGTAAAAACGAAAGACATGGTGTTTTTCAGAATGGCCTGTGCACGTGATGGGGACGGTGTGTTTTGGATGCTGTGGCGGTAACGCAGCCATGAGGCCCGCTGCGCTGGGAGCCCGCCGCCTGTTTGCTCTGCAGAGCGGGATTTACATGTCAATGTGCTGCTGCTGCTCTGCTGCTTCACACCCGCCACATGTTAGTTTTGCTACCGTTGTTAAAGGGGTTTGTGAAAATATCTTCACGCTACAACATTTGCAACGATCCGGTTCGGAAGTCCGCTCCAAGTCTATTTTTAGTGGCGGGGTATTTTTCGGAGCTGCAGGCGAAGTTCACTTTTAGACCTGTGATGGTCAGAGGCTGAGCTGTCCTCATTGTAAACCGGCGGGGCCTGTTTATTTCCCATGCAGACACTGTTGTACCCACACTATGAATAACCGTTGTTTATTTAAGCATACATTTTTATAAGTCTCTGGATAGTTTTCCTGACCATTAGGCCCAGTTAAATGTTGTATGTACAGTCCTTAAATTAATTTGCTTATTGTCTAATGAGGATAAAGGAGTAAAATTTGTGTAAAAAATACAAGCTTATTGGGCAGTGTAACTATTATTTGTTCTTAAATTCACTATAAGCAAACATTCAGCCATACTGATCAAATATATTCTGCAGTTATGAATATATGTTATTAACAGCACTCATTTGGCTATATGGGCTATATTGTACAATTTGATCATGGTTTACATGGTTTTCAATTCAACATATTGATTCCCCTCTTTTTTCACTGTAAAATAAGAAATACTGTTTCTGGTGGTCCTAGTGTTTCCTGTTTGTTTGTGTTGTTGCCAGGCCTCGGGGAGTCGTGGGGCCACGTGAGTCGCAGCACTCTGCAGGGAGTCACCCAGGAATTAGGCTCCCATCTCTTACAGGTACTAACTGCTTTACATCTGAGGATTTACACTGAAAAAACACACAGCAAAAAAAAAAACATTGACAGTTACAAAGTCACATAAAGGGCTCTTAATTGGTCATTACAATAATACAAAATTCCCCCCCCCAACAAGACATTTTTTACCTCAGCCATATAGGCTGTTTGTGTGATTCAGTGGCTGCTGCCATCTGCCTCCTGTTGCCTTCATTCTTGTGAAGAGTGAAATGAGCTGAACACATTCATGGTCACGCACAGAGCCTCAGTCTGTCCTGCAGCCGCTCTCACATCAGCAACCACACAATGGAGCAGGGCTGCAGTGCTACAGGCCAAACACAGCCAGGCTGAAGCCAGGAACAAGCAGAGGGTGGCCAGTGCCAGTCATGTTACCCGATCAGGACTACAGGACTGTCAGAGTCCCAGGGCTGTCTATTGGTCTACAGAATATCCAAACAAGACAAGTGGCTACATGCTATGCCATGGAAATAAGCTGTTTGATAAATGAGTGCATTAGAGGTAAAGATTATTATTATCAGTTATAGTTCAATACATAATATGAAAGTAGAATGGCACCAAATTTAAATTCACTAGATCCAGATTTTAATTTTAAGGTCTGCATTAACTCACACACACTTATAAAAATCAGCCATCTGAACATGTTCCGATTTTTTCTTTTATCAAAAGCCGTTAATTATTCTTTGAATAAATCCATGAAAGTGGAAAAATGCCATATCTCATGATGTTAGTTTAATGAGTTCTTCCCCAGTCCATACCACATCCTTACACCAAGTGTTGTGGTAATCCTTACAATAGTTTTAACATAATCCTGCTAACTAACAGAAAAACACAATGTCTGTGACTGAGGTTATAATATAATAAAATAGAAAATAATGAAAATGGTCTACTTTTCATTAAAATAAATTGTAGGCTACACTCCAAATTTGACCCACATGAACAGTATGTGTTTGTGTGTGGATTGTTTTATATTGTTGTATTGTTTTATTGAGAGAAATGGGGTGGATAAAATATTAATAACAACTCTCAGGGTAACATCAGCACAGACTACAGCTACTGAAATTACTGAAAAATTGGACATTCAAAACAATTTCAACAAAAGTAAACAGGCAGGATTTATTCTACAGATTCATGGTTATTTTAGTTTTGTCATTTCCTGTATTTTATCAATATCATTTTGTGATGATATCACTGTGATCAGCCATCTGCTCTAACAGTAGCCCTGCACAGTTTATAACAATAATAATAATACACTACAGGGTATTCACTTTGTCTCGGGAAAGTAACCCAGGACAAGAACACACTTTTGTTGTATATTTGTCGGTAAATAACATTGGAACGATATTGTAATTGTTTGTTTCAGACATTAGACGGCTTCATTTTCGTGGTCGCTCCAGACGGGAAAATAATGTACATATCAGAAACAGCATCAGTCCACTTGGGCCTGTCGCAGGTTGGTTTGACTGAACTTCCTCTGGTGTGTTGGGCCTTGTTTGTCCCAGCTCTGACGCCATCTTTCATTTCAACAGGTAGAGTTGACAGGAAACAGCATTTACGAATACATCCATCCAGCAGACCATGATGAAATGACAGCCGTCCTCACAGCCCACCAGCCTTACCATTCACACTTTGTCCAAGGTAATCAACCACATAAGCATTGTGCTGTAGGTACGATATGGACTCATCATGCAGCATGAATAACATTTCCCTTTGCTTGTTTTATTATTTCTCTGCAGAATATGAGATGGAGCGCTCATTCTTTCTGAGAATGAAATGTGTCCTTGCTAAAAGAAATGCTGGTCTCACCTGTGGAGGCTACAAGGTAATAGAGATGATATGTTAATGTTTGTGCATATAATTCATTAGCATAGATAATGACATGTCATGGTCAATGCTATCTGGAATTCTTAAATAAATGAAAAAAAATATTATATATAAAATACAAATATACAAAAGAAACCTTAAATTATATTTGTTGAAAATTCTTTTTTTATTTATGTGAATTTTTCGGTTGACGGTCAAAATAGTTCTCTAGGAAAGATGTCATGTTACCAGATTAATCAGGGTTTATCCTCTGAAGACCATGAGTATCATGGCAAACTTTACGTCAGTCTGGTCAGTGTGTTGCTCTGGCTCCGAGTATCTGATTGATAAGGTTGTCAAGGACTATGGACACTAGAGGAGATTAAGTTGATTGTTGACCATGGAAAGAATAGTTTCAGCAGCAGAAGAAGTTTGCTCAATTGTCTGAACTGCAGATGTTCAAACTTTCCATTTATTTGAGGTTTTGCAGGAACTCTGGTTCACTTTGGCTTGTAAATTGATCCGATTGTTTTGTCAGCTGTAGCAGATACATTGTGTGAGGCCGGGTTCAATTTTCCGAAAAAGAAAAATTACCAACACATGTGTCTTGTTCCTAATTAATCATTTTTTAAGTGGACATGACAACATTTTGACACATTGACTAACATATTTTACAACAGGGAATCACAACAAGAGACAGGTTATTATTAGCCGGGTCTAATGCCTGTTAATAAAACTGTATGTAAACTATATGTTTCTGCTCTATTCGAATGATCTGAGCTAATGGTCTAAAGCTTGTTGGGCAAGTCATTGAGGACATGTCCAAATGAACCTTTGCTTTTCTAGCTGGGGCAGATTGCTATTATAAGGGTGGTTTAGCCAGGTAGTAAGAAAGAACAGTTCTCTGCAGAGGCAACTGTTTTATTCCTCTCACTGTCTTTTTGTTCAGCAGATGTTTGGACCTGGGTTTTTTCCTGAGCCCTCTGTATTTATATCCCTGCTTCCCTCAAAATTGTTGAGACGTTTTTTCACAAAGCAGAAAGCTTGTCAGCTGAAAACCCTCTTGACTGTGTATGAACTGATATTTATACTTGATGTGTCTTCCAACCCTATGTATCTCTGCCCAGGTGATCCACTGTAGTGGCTACCTGAAGATCCGTCAGTACAGCCTGGACATGTCTCCGTTTGACGGCTGCTATCAGAACGTTGGGCTGGTGGCGGTCGGTCACTCGTTGCCACCAAGCGCTGTCACTGAGATCAAACTGCACAGCAACATGTTCATGTTCAGAGCGAGCCTGGACATGAAGCTCATCTTCCTCGACTCACGGTACGTTCTGTGCCACAATGTTCTGTATTGACTTAAGGATACATCTTTTCTGTGGGGTTGTATGCGAGTGTTTGTGACCCCTGAGAATGTGTGTGTGCTGCTCAGGGTTGCAGAGCTGACAGGCTACGAGCCTCAGGATCTAATAGAGAAGACGCTCTATCATCACGTCCACAGCTGTGACTCCTTCCACCTGCGCTGTGCTCATCACTTGTGTGAGTAAGGTTTGTTTTACCTTCCTACAAATTCTCTCTCCCTCTCCACACACGCACACACACACACGCACACACACACAACCACACACACACATAGAGACAGTACAACAGGCTATTTTGTGTTATGGTTACTTGGTTTGTTTGTTGGTAAATTTTAGTGTTTATAAACATGAAACAGCTCATGTCTAATATAATGTAGACAGTATTTACAGTAAGATAATATAAAGCAAATCATCGCAGTCTTTCAAAAATATATTTATCCAATTTTAATCACCTTTTTCTGTAATTTGCTATTGTTTGCTTCCATTGATATAGTTTGATTTGTCCTCAAAGTAATCATTTGTTGTTATTTCTTTCCCCTCTGTTGGTGTCTGTAGTGCTGGTGAAAGGTCAGGTTACCACTAAGTATTACCGCTTCTTGGCCAAGCAAGGTGGCTGGGTCTGGGTTCAGAGTTATGCAACCATCGTGCACAATAGCCGCTCGTCCCGACCTCACTGCATCGTCAGTGTCAACTATGTTCTCACGTGAGTATCTCTATCTCTTCATAGCTGCTGCTAGATTTACTTCTGTCAAACCTGTTTACTGATGTATCCAAAACCGTGACATGAGCTGCTTTCAGACATACACTGAACTCTGGGGTAATCTCCAGACATTCTCTGGAGGGGCCGTATGTGAGAATGCGAATACTCCAGAGAAAGTCAGAGTGAGAGCCGCAACTGCTGATGATGTTTCAAACAAAAGCAAAAAGAACAGATGCAAATATCTCAGGCTGAAAAAGTGGTGCCATACACGTAGAGGTTTAAATAGGTTACATCCTGCCTCTGCCTGCTGCACCATCCCCTCACCTGAACGCTCCGGACTCCATAGTGCGGACATTCTCCTGAGTGCTCTGAATAGTTACACTTTACTGTGGCCACACTCTGCAGTTTATGACACTGTCATGACTCCTATCGTCTTTGACTAGCTGCTGTCAGATGCTCTGACTGTCTTCCAGTGAATTTAAGGGTCAAAAGATCCCTGTGCACTGATTTGACCTCTGGGCTGCTGAAGAATTGTCTGTAGTTATAAGAAGTCAAATCAAAGGAGTTGATTGCTCAGTGTGTGAACCTTGTACTGTGCTAGTAAGCAGCTCTCTCCAGATATCAGGCTGAGTCAGGAAGCACAAACAGGAGGAGGTGATGAGTGGCTTTTTGGTTATATTATTGTTCAACCAGATTAGATCTCTGTTCTCTACTTAGCATCTGGTGCTGACAGTCCTTGGCTATATGGGTCAACCTGTGTGTTTTGAATGTAGGATTGCAAGAGGTGCACATATTTTATTATTAATGCGCATCTTGCATACAGAATCCTAAAAATTATGCTGTTTTAGTATCAAGATATATTTCCCCTCACTTTACAAATTCTTTGACTTGTTTATAAAAATGTGTCTAAAAATTATTCTTACATGATCAACAGTGCATTGTTCAAAGGAACCAAACTAAGCTGAATACCATTTTGTCAATCTGGTGATAGGATCAACAATTTGAAAGCTCACTACACCCAGCCCGAATCCCATTTGTATATTCATTGTTGATACAGAGTAGCAAAACTGAACGTGTATTTATATGTCAATAGTTTAGATTACAGCTTTATAGCAGGTCTTTGGAACAGCTTTGCATTTGTGTCTGTACATTGGGACTGGAGTGTGATATGACTGAAGAGTGTGCAAAGAGGAGCGATTCAGATCTCGGTTGTGTGTCATTCTCTGCTTTGATAAGTTAATGAGTATTGACACAAACAGACCCCGTGAAGCAATTAACTGGAGGTTAATTGGAAATATGACATGTATTTGTGGAAGGCAGTTCGGCAAAAACTTTGTCAACCCAGCTTTAGTCTTCATTGTTGTAGACTGAGTTAGAAACAAAGGAAATTATATTATAATTATGATTCTTTTAGGGAAACCACAGGTCTCCTCACTTTTCTACCTTTGATGCAATGAGACATTCCTCTTCTATCCCTCTGTTGTGTGCCAGCTTTGTTACTAAGTTTGCTCCGCGCGCTCATGTGTTGGTTGTTACCTGTGGCGGCCTCTCTGTGCTGGCGTCAGTCATCTGGTAGAGTTTATCTAAGACTGGCAGCTCTGCTTGCAGAGTATATAAACAGAAACTGAGGCTACACTCAGCGGCTTCATCCTTCATCCTGCATCAACTGTCCAACAGCTCCGGACTGCTCCGTAGTACAAACGGCTATTTTACACCCTCTTACAATAAAATCAAACTGTAATCATGGCAGCGACTCTACATGCAGGAGCCGCACTCATATTAGCAGGCGAGGGCCAACATTTACTTGGCTATTATGCCGTTATTTTATTGCTGCTGATGTGTGTAGTTCACAGATGTACAAGTGAGTGTGTGAAGGAATAAAGCCTATAAAACCCTCCACTGAGCAGCGCGGCTGGCTGCATTTAAAGGCAGAGAACAGCTTGACACACATTTCCTCTACCTCCTACATCAAATCCATAACGGCTCTGTGTTTATGGCCTTTTAATTGATAGGCTGTAAACGTGATGAGTGTTTATGGGCTCCGGCTTTCTGTCAGGGGAATGAAGCCCTACTTTCCTCCAATCTCCTAATTTGAGATGCAGTATGGACTGAGCCACGCAGTGATGGTGGAAATTAGGGAGTATGAACCTTTATTTAGCATGATTCATGAGACAAAATACAGTTGGAGGGAAAGCTTTGTGTGGGGTTGTTATCAGGAGCAGAGGAGGTTTTCCCGGCAACTATAGTGTGGATAACACAGGTGCTAAGGGCACTTCACCTGCATGTGAACCCCCACTGTGTGTTCAGCTCTGATAACCTCAGCACCTCCTGCCCCAGGTCTGTGGACCTGCCACCGCTACCACAACCTGGCAGTGATTTAGCATCTCGTGGGGTAAAGGCATGTCTGCAGCTGAGGCACGTAACCACGTTTTATTTGACTCTCTCAACAGTGCTGCTGCTTTCTATTCTCTGCTGTCTCACACACACACACACACACACACACACACACACACACACACACACACACGACATCCAACTCTGTTCAAGTGAACACACTGTAAAACACTTTTATTAATAAATCAATATTTTGACACATTTAGTGAGCTGAACAATGTTGACTTTATATCTAAACTTGAGAGTTGTGATGCCCCGAGGTTGAGTCAAAGAAAATCTGAAGAGTTGGGAGTATAACTAATATGATAACAAGAACGTGAAGTTCAAAGTTTTGGTTCAAATCTATATTACTGAATAATTTTAAGTTTACAAATATAAGATGTCAGGAGTGTTACGTAACAAATAATGCACATGGCCATGAAAAAAATACACTAAGGTGAAAATATTATATTATTAGTTAATTCCTCAGTCAGTTTATTTACCTACATGGAGAAAGAGTAGTTCAGTGTGTTTTTGTGTATAACCTGCCTCACTAGAGTGCACCTGCTGGATCAGATAGAGCCACACAAGCTAGAGCTTCCGTCCCCCTTTGTAAACAATGTATTTTTATTTTTCCTTTACTTTAAAGTCAAAGCACTTAAGACTGCTCTGTCTTAAGTGGTCACCAGGTGTCTGAGCTCAATGAATGTATTGACCCGAGTGCATGTATAATCTACCAGCAGTCAATTCTTTGTATACATGAAAGTCTGAAAGTGAAACTGTTTGTTGACAGACAATTCATGAGCAAGATAATCAGTCAGCTGCTTCAGTCATTTTTCTCTAAATGCTGAGGAGAGGTGCTTCAGTGCTCCCTTACACATCTTTCTATGTTACAGTAATTAAACAATGAAGGTAATGGTATAACACAATTCTATGCTGTAGCAACACATATTTGTAGTTTCTCCAGGGCAGAGCCAATTAAATATACAAATTAGTCCAAATACATACATTTCTGTTTTCAATCTTTCCAATTATGATTGTTGCTCAAAGTTCACAATATGTATCTTCATACATAAATGAAGGAATGTACTGAGAAACAAAATTCTCTTAAATATTCTCATAAAAAGCTGCTATTATACGCTATATATATAGTGTGTGTGTGTATATATTATTTACTCTACCTTAATTATTTTTAAATAATTATTGTTAGAATGACAATAATTCCACATGTATTTTTTTATGTTTTTATTTAATCATTTCAGTCCTGTTAGCTTTTTTTTTGTACCTCCTATGAGTGACTGGTTGTTAAATGTAACCCATTGAAAACCTCATTAGTTAGAAGGAGAGGATCTGTTTTGCACAGAGACTTCACTTGAACTGAAGGTGTACAGAATTGAGTTTGTCATTGTACTGATCTTAATGTCTTATAAATAAAGTTTGTTTTAAAAGGGGAAGGGCAGTCGGATTCTCTCAGCGCTGTGGCTGCTCGCTCCTTATGAATCCTCTGTCATATTTTTCCTTGACCTCTCTCTGTGTTTTCCATCGAGGTCTGAGTGGTTTTGCGAGAGAGTTTTCTGACTTTGTAAGATCCGCAGCTCAGCACTCGTTGTCATGGATTCTCTGAGTGTGTGGAAGTCTGCTAGATGGATAAACAGCGTTGTCATGGTGGTAAAGAGTCTCAGATGCTTTCAAATCTCCTGCAGGTTCAGTGCAGATCTGATGACTTTAAATTATATAGCATGTCATATACTTTTCATTCTCATTCAGTGAACCCTGTGACCTGTATATTAAACACTGCATTTGGTTTTAGCTCATACATAGAGAAATGTGTGTAAAATTTTAAAAACCAGTGTTCCAACTGGGAAAAATAATCAGCATTATTCCAATGAAACATGGTTAAACAAAGGCCAAAGTCTATCTGGTCTGACAGAATCACACTAAGACAGTGGGACTTAAATGTGATGTGTTAGCACTTTCTCCAAACATAACTGACACAAATACCATGAAATGTGTCTGCTCGTTGTGTGACTTTGTGTTCTTGTTTGCGTTGAGACAGACTGAGACAGGAGGGAAATGTGTGTTGAAAACGGATCACTATTTGTCTCAAGTAAACCCTGTCCAGCTCTTCTGTTGTCTCAAACTCGATTCATCATCCATTGTGAGATCTGTAGAACACTTAAGCGAGAAATCAATTCCAATTTCCCAGTAGCGAGACGTCCAAGCGTCTCCTATGGGTCTGATTTAGCCAGACATAGCCTTTAATCTCTCAGTGTATTTGATTGGACAGCTTTCTCTCTGTAGAGTGTTTGTCGAGGGCCTTGCTGCAATCCTTCTGGTAAAACAAGCATCCCAGCAGCCGTCCCAGCCCCCTTAGCACCCCCGCACTGACCAGCATTCACACTCACACACAAACACACAGGAACACAAACACACATCTCTTCACACGGTGGCCTTCTCAGCACCAGGATGAGGCTCTAATTCCTAAACAGATGTTATGTTTTTTGTACCTTGAGGAAAACCCAACATGTAGGTACACTTGAGCTGTTTGTGTTCTTTAATAAACAGCACATCTGGCTGAGGATGATCTGTCCCTGTGTAATTGTGGACTGTATTAAATCAGTTTCATGCAAATGCAGAATGTCAATGATATTGCTGTGAATTCACCACATGCAATTATATGCGTGTGTTTTTAGGGAGACTGAATATAAAGGCCTCCAGCTGTCTCTGGACCAGGCTGCATCCAAGGCGTCCTTCCCCTACAGCAGCAGCAGCGCGGCCAGCAGCCTTGCGGACAGCTGCAGGACTCCCAAGAGCAAAATGGCCCGGCACAAGACCAAAGCCAGACTGTCCCCATACCCACAGGTGAGGATTCACCACAATGACATGTACAAAACACAGTCTCAGTTGAGCTTCATCACAACTCATGGAATCGGCTGAAGTGGTTTGGGCGTCTGATCAGCATGTTTCCTCGAGGGTTAATTTGTCCCATATGTCTTGAAAACACTTCAGGATCAAGTAACTGAGGGAGGGGATGATGATTGGAGCAAAAACATTGACAGATGTACTTTATATGGAGGTGAAAGTGAGCCAGCCCATAATGTTGGTAATATTCCCTCATTGCACACCACTGCTGCCAGTGTGGTGAGCCAAATGTAAAGCCAGGAAGATGGTGTGCAAATTGATATGGATATTTACAACCAACAGTTTTGGTAATATTTCTGTTACCAGGCTGCCTGTCTTTCTGACTGCTCATAACTTTGTAAAAAAGGAGGCTGTATTCCCACATCTTAGCAATTTCCTTATTGAACACCAATACACACATTCTTATTCTATCTCACTCTCTCTATTATACAGTATAGTATTATGAAGATTATAATGAAAGGTTTGATAGGGACATTGTATTCAACAAGGCGCAGGGCAGTTTGTTGTGATGTTTAGAACATTAAGAAATAATAAATTATTCAATAAAGAGGTTTAATGAAATAGGTAACGAAAGTGAAAAAAGAAAAAAATAATTACTTGCAGTCTCCTTAATATATTTTAGAATTCAGAAGAATTCATTCAGAGACGTTCATGGGTGTCGCGGGGGCTGATCTCATGTCATGGCAATATTCATATCATCACACTGTTGTGTTGCTATAATGCTTTAAATTGAGCCGAATTGAAGAGCTTTTATTTTGAAAAAGTGTGAACTTGGGTCTGAAGATTTTCTTGTTTACTGAACAGACCTCAGAAAGAGATTAAATGCAATATATGAAAAGATAACATCTCCTAAGTAAATCATTCAAACTTGTATATATAAATCATATACAGTTTTTAACTGTGACAAGGAATAATTCTGAAGTAGCTCTGGAGCTTTAACACAGGAGCAAAAATAAAACTGCCCACTCCAAACAGGCAGGATTATAACAAGCCCTGAACTAGTGAATATTCAAATACAACAACCACAAAAAGGGTAATTTAATTTAATTGTAAAACTCTTAAACAATATGCCCCCACAGTAAACACAGCAGAATATAATTTTAAAGAACTGGATAGTTTGTTCCAAGATTCCAATTTAAGATTCTCACTGAAAGTCTTTCCTCATGCTCTTGGATTTTGAACCCACAGCTGATTGATGTTACCTCCCACACACAGAACATAAATAATTTACTGATTAGTGTCTTTGTGCCCTTTCATTTCCTCTTGACCTCTCAAATACATATTGAAGTATTATATTTCGTAGCTGACATTCTCGAATGGTGAGATCATCTGGACAAGATGTCTTGATTCGTGGTCGGCAGTGAACAAATGTAAAAACTCACAAACTTACAAAGAGGAGCACTTTGCGGCTCAGAGAGTTCAACACTTTGTTGTTGTTCAGCTGTTTCTGTTTTTCTTATGCAATGAACAATATGGGAATAATGTGTTTCTGGATCCATGTGTGTCATGTGACCTACGGTTTGACCTACAATATGCAAATTTGTCACAGCCTGGCACTGTCTCCCAGTATCAGGCTGTGATTTGTAGGATGACAAGCTCTAGTAGAAGCAATGGTTAACACCAAGCACCATAAACATGTATCCAAGTGTGATTAAGGCACGCGCATTGTTATGACAAATCCTGACAAACAATTGAAGAGATATTTTGTAATGAGCTTGTATTGGAGCCCTCGTGGGGTCATTGTTCTCCACAGCTACTTCTTTAGCTAACACCTATGATGCTCATGTCAAACATGCAGCAATACATTGAGCTCTTCACAGCTGCTGATGAGTTTTCTTCCCTACCGTCTCCCTGCAGTATCCCAGTTTCCAGACGGAGCGCTCAGAGTCTGACCAGGACAGTCCGTGGGGAGGCAGCCCCCTCACCGACTCAGCCTCCCCTCAGCTGCTGGAGCAGAGTGAAGGTCTGGACGCCTCCTGTGTATACAGGCAGTTCGCCGATCCTCGCACTCTTTGCTACAGCCCATCCGAAGAGCAGCGCCACGCACACCTCAACACACATGGTCAAGGCCAGCGTTGTGAGCGGGGCCGATGTGAGGCGGGGCGATACTTTCTTGGAGCTCCTCCGCCCAGCAGCAATGTGCTGTGGGGCACCAGCCGGTCCATTCTACCGCTGAGCAAGAGCTCCCTGGAGAACCACGATGGATATGACAGCAGCATGCCACACATCACAGCCATCCACAGCTACAATGGTCAGGACCCAGTCTGCATTTACACTAATGGGTTTTCTATTTCAAACTCTGATCTCAACCAATATCTGTCCAGATGAACATTTTAGCTCTGTATTAGAAATAATCTCCGTCCATATTAACACACCTGAAAACTCCATATCACATGACCATCACATAGACTGGGCATGAATTGTAACGGATAAAAACCAATCAGGAAGCAGATGTGGGTGATGACATCATTGTTCCTAAAAGCCCCAGAGTTTTCAAGCTAAATTGAAGAAAGTAGCTATGCTAAAAGTCTACTGAGCTGATGTTCTTTTACCTTTTTCATATTGATAGACCTTGATAGTTTGGGGATGTTGAGTGGTCATGGTGTCTCAATCCATGACAGTCAATACAGGTAACACTCACCTATTGCATGATATGTTGCTGTTGTGTGATCTATCAAACATAAAGCTTGTTTTCATTTGTTCAAACCAAAGAACGCTGCAGGATTAGGAGGAACACGTGGAAGCCAAGAGCAGCCATTGCTTCCAATGATGATAATAACTCATGTTGCCATGCTCTGACAGCTTTTACTGTGTCCTCCTGCAGGCCAGGCCCACTGGGAGGAGGACAGTGTGGTCAGCTCTCCAGACGCAGGCTCAGCCAGTGACTCAGGGGATCGCTACCGAGCTGACCACTACCACTGCAGCCCACAGGAGCCCAGCAAGATCGAGACGCTGATCCGAGCCACGCAGCAGATGATCAAGGATGAAGAAAGTCGACTTCAGCTACGCAAGGGTCCTCCAGATTCTCCCCTGGGACCAGCCAATGGACTGCCCAAGGGCACGGGTCCGTGCTTCACACCTGAGTACCCTCAAGGGCCCCTGCCACTACAGTCAGTGGTGTGTCGAGGGTTGAGTCAGGCGATCAGCCCTGCAAATAGCCCCGCCCCTCTGTCCAGACTCAGCAGTCCAGGATCAGAGCGCCTCCACAAGCCCAAAGACTACCTCCAGACAGACCTGCCCCCCCTTTCTTTGCCATTACATCACCCGCTGGGTCGCCCGGGCCCCTGCTCAGCCTCTCCCACCCTGGCCCCGGCCCTCTACCCCTCCCACGCCCACCCGCGGCCCTATTTGGACAAGCATACAGCCTACTCGCTGACAGGATATGCTCTGGAGCACCTCTATGACCCGGAGAGCCTCAGGGGCTATTGCACCTCCGCCAGCACTGGCCCCACCCATTACGATATGACCCCGCACCTCCGCATACCGGCAGAGCAGCCTCCAGGACACAAAGGCACCTCTGTCATTATCACCAACAGCAGCTAACGCTCAGCTGACACCCACAATGGGACTGCAGTCACATAGCCTGAGCTGGTTCGCTTCATCGGGGCTTTTTCATTCTGGATCCTGTTTGCATGTTTTTCCATCAAATTGATCAACTGTGATCTCTGTTGTAGCTTCATCCTGGAGCCAAATTTCCACAGAAAATTTGCAGAAAGTCTGCAAAAGAAAATCAGTGCATTTTTCTCTAAATGGGAAAATATGTGAATATTCTCAAGAGGGAACAGCAATCATGTAATTACAGCTGTGCCTGTGATTCAGCGAGATAATACGGATTCAGTGCAGAACTGAATTTATGTTTCTTTATTTGTTTATTCAGTCTGAGTCAGACACAACATTTTATAATCTGTCCTGAATAGACTAAGTTATAGATTTATATCCCAAAAAGAGCGAGACCCAACCTGAACCAGAGCCAGTTTTGATCTGAATAAATTAGGCACAGCCCAAAGTGTGTGTGACATAAACGGACCTAAAACAGGTCTAGCTCACCTGAGCCACATGGGTATTTACACAGAGACCGTCGATCTGCAGTACCCCGGTCTCACAGTTAGACTGAGTATAATCTGTGCCCCAACACAGATGGCCACTTGGTCTCTGGTACCATGAGAACCATGAGAGCCACGAGATCCACGAGAACCATGAGAACCTCTGCTGTGTCTGATGCCATACGATACACATGTTGCTTTCAGACACTTACTGAAATGACTGACACTGTCGTTTGTGTGAGGACAGTCTGTAAACATGTGGATGATGAGCTATTCAATGATGTGATATCCGTGATGTGACACATTCTCAACGGCTGCTGTCACAACACGTCTCCAGTACAGTACGATTTCTCTGTTTGTGTCTCATCAAAGGTCGATGAGTGTTAATGGGTGTATTTAGGTAAGAGGGGAACATAAAACAACGTTGATCAGTATGATGGAAAACAGGACTGATAGAAAATGTTGCTTCAACACGTGTCCCTGGGTGTCCAACTGCTCCCTCACTTTCACTCGGACTGAGCTCTGTAACTTTTTGCACTATGAGGGAGGCCTCCTTCTTCTTCAATGCATCTGGACGAGGAGAAAAGACTGACGCTTGGTCGTGGTGTACTTTGTAGTGATGCAGATGAATCAGCGGGAGTAGAGCTGAACGGAAAAGTCATTTACAAGTTCACAGATTAATATGCAAAAAGCCATTCTCCAGATCTTTCTTTTCTCTAACTTTTGTAAACTTTCAGGAAAGTCAATATAGTAAAGAAAAGAGGAATACTCTCATCATAGATACGATTGTACAGTGAGAGCAGTGGTCACTACATAGTCAAATGGCTGACGCAGGCTGTCTGCTGCTTCACTACATGTCATCATGGTGGAGTCCAGTCATGACAACACTAAAACAAGCTGTTTCTACAGTACCACAAACTAAAGTGTCGCTGAACAGCTTGGGGGGGTGTTTTCCATCCCGGTGTGTGTCCTCATCGCCTCTCAGTGACTGGAAGGAGACTGACACTTGTCACCATATGCAACTTGACCCGTTGGAAAGCTTGATAAGGCAGCTTAACCGCATCCACACATCCCTGAGGCAACTGTTAATTATTGTTACGTGGGCATGTTTGTACAACAGGATTTAAGTTTTCTTCTTTATCTCCTCCTCGGTCCTTAGATGAACCTATATTTATACAAGTTTTGGATTTTGGGTTTGTTTCTGTTTTGTCAATGCCTGAAATGTGCTCCATCTCTGAAAGTTATTTATGGTGTTCTGTAAATATGCTGAGAAAAGAAAATGGCACCACTTTTAAGCACATGGGCAGGAACTGTATTTATTGAGTCAATGTTTCTTTGTGATTTTGAAATAAAGCTTCAATTCAAATCCAGTGGAACTGCTTGATGGTTGAGTTGTTTGTATCACTGCGTTCGGTAACATGATCATGTATCTGCACACTCATGACCAGGGGCCACAGCAGGTCAGCTACAGTATCATCTGGGACAAGGTCAGTTTCCACTGGGCCTCAAGCTTTGGTCCACAAATTTCACAACAGCTCACTTTCTTTTCCTTGTGTCCTCCCTACGACTCCCTCTTCTTGAACACTATTAAAGAAGTCTTCTCTGCAAGGTGGTACAAGGTGTCTGATAGACAACCTCACTAACATGAGCAGTTTTCAGACATGACTGTTGGAGAATGTCTGGAGAATTGGGTCCAGACTTTCTCTGGAGTTTGTCTTTTGCACATGAACAAAGCAGTAGGAGTTCACAACAACACAGAGATCTCGTACTGTATCGAACTAATTCCTCTGAGGGATCACGTGTTTTTTTTTGTAACATCGTCACCGATAGTGAGTTCACCATTTGTACTGCTGTCGAAATGTTTTATCCCCTCTATAGTTCACTCGTTGTTTCCCACAATGCATTGTGAAAAGTGGTGTGCAACTGATGGTCACTAACCGAGCAATGTGTACCATCATGCATTGTACTGGGAGACAAGAATGGACAGCAGGAAGAGCCCGACCTGTCGTACAAATGTGAATACACACAAACTGACACAAACAAGTTGATTTCTACATTTAAAGACTTAAATGACATTCAACAAGATTTCTTCCTAAAAGTATTAATACTACTACAGCACTGTTTTACGTCTCAATACTGCGACTATGATGAAAAACACACCCTCCACGCAAGAGACTTCAAGTACCTAAATTCAAGTACTTAAATCAATGATTAAACATTGTTTATAATGGGAGACTGTTTCTCTGAGTCGTGCGTTTTGATCTAACCCCCTGCTGCACTCTTAAACTAAATGAGAAGAAGCATTTTTTATTGTTTATTTTGTGGTATTTAACATTAAAATACAGCAGAGCTTAACGGTGAAGACTAGTTTGAAAATATAATATACATGGTAATGTTGCAGCTCCGTAAACACATTTGGGTTTAGCACCTTGTTTTGTGACGGGGGCTGAAATGTCAGAGCACCTATTCGTGGGTCTGACCCGTGGACACGGATCTTTATGACGTGTGAGTCCGTCAGCGGCACGACAGGATGTGACTCTGTGAACAGGTGAAGCCCTCGGGCCTGACAGCTGCTGGTCGCTCTCAGTCTGCTGCAATGCTGGGAAACGACAGGCCAAGTGGATCGGCTCGTTCGAGTGTTTCCTGACAGTGACACGAGTTCAGTCTCTACCCCCCCCCCCCCCCCCCCCCCTCAGTCTCTCTGCAGTGCGAGGTAGCAGTGCATGTCTAATGGAGGCTCCATGAGGTTAACTACACTCATTTGTTTTGCGAGCATTTCTCCGTGGCTCCCCATATATTTCCACACATCCAGGACGTCTCACTGACAAATCATTTACAGATGCTCCTCAGCTCGGCTCACATATCAGGGATGGAGACGCTCTGTGAAACATCGTAACATACGAACACTGTGAAATAGGTTTTTCCGCAGCAGGGCTGGATCGGAGAGAGACTTGCAGGTCGGCACAGTGGAAGTGTAAGAATGTGGAGATCGGGAGAGGGTGATGGACGGATACTTGTGTGTCGACCTCAGATCAACCCCCCCGACTCACAGCAGAGACTCTGAGTGATCGTTTCCAGCAAATGTTTTTCTCATTTAACCGTGACCCAACCTAATGTAGAGAAGCTTTAGGCCTAAAAGCCTCAAACATGAGAATCTCAATTTAAAGTGGGATGAAAAAAATCGAAGTTGTAATCCCTAACAATTGTTCTTGTTTGTGTTCTGTCCTATAGTTCTGTATTTGCTAAGCCTGCGTTGATCTCATGATGAAAAGTTCTCTTCAGAGTCATCATGAGGTTCAGTCCACCAATCACAATGTCTCCCAGTCACAAGAGGAGCTAGTCAAAAAGCTATCAATTTGAACAGTTGTTCAAACAGCAGCTTGAAAAGGTGATTTCATGTGAGTGTTGTGTTTACAGCTCCGACACATTATTCACCAACATGGACCACAACACAACCATGTATCATTTAAATCATTTGATAGAAATTCAGGCTGTATTGGATATAGCGGGTGGATGAATGGATGTGGAGTAGGGAGGTAAAGGGATGAGAGGAAGGGAGGGTGGGTCGAGAGATCAGAGCCAAACGGAGCAGGATGGGTTGACCAGGTCAAAGAAGGGTTGATGGGTCCCGCTCTATTTATCTTAATTTAACCTAAGTTAAATGATTAACTTCATTTGTTCACATGCTTTACTGTGAACTCTTCAACTTCCTAGATGAAAAATAATATCTATACTATCATTTAGATAATCTGATAACACGAATGTTTGAAAAAAATAAACAGTGTGGGACATAAATGTAACTATTTATAAAGATAATCATGTTTATCATTACTGTATTTATTCCTAGTTTATTCATAATAAACATACCATCACCTTTTACATGTAAATTCATATGAGTGGAAAAAGAACAGTCAGAATCGCTGCTGATGATTTCCTGTGCAGTTGGTGAGAGCAGCAGTAAACAGACGAGGAGCCTCGCCCTGCGCAGACAACAGGAAGCACAGAGGCAGGTCGGCTGCTCGTGCACCGTTAACGACCGAGATTTACCCAGCGAGGAAACATGAGCTGCTCATTGTGGCCCAGACAGGTGAGAGGGCTCAGATTATACTGGTGGGATGTTCACACACACACACACACACAGACACACACAAAAACACACACACACACACGGTCGTGCCTCCATGATTCCCGAGGACATTACATTGACATGCCTCACTCTAACTTTAACCATAACTTTTTATTGCTTCTTTCAAAGATAACTCCCTCATTTAAACTGACAATAAATGAGACGATAACTAAAAAAAAAAGAATAGATTTGATATATATATATATTTGAAATAACATTATCAGGATTTTTCTCTGGTTGAACTTTGTCCAACCTGGCTGTAGCTCAGAAGTGTCCACTAATCAGAAGGCTGGTCATTCGATCCCAGTCTGTACTTATTTTTGAGAAACCAAACCTGAATGTGTGAATGGGGCATTTGAGTGATAAGACTATTGTTGGAAATAGAAGCAGGGTATAAATGTGTATGTGAACATGGCCTATTAATCAAGTGTTCACAGAAAAGGCACAAGGATGTTCTTCATTTACTGTGAACTTTTGAACGTTTCATACTTTGGGTTTGTTTCCATGATGAATCCCCTGTGATGTCTCATGCAGGATCACATAGAGAGAGAGATTATCAGATGCTCTGAACACAGATTATTAACATGTTATCGAGAGAAAAATCACAGGTTAACTTTTTTTTGAATGATAGATTTGTTCAAACAATTCATTAAATACATGAGTTTATATTGTTATTTGTTACACGTGTGTTGAAGAAATGCTTGATGTAAAAAGGTGTCGCTCCGCATTTTCACCTCTGTTCCTGTACCTTACCTCCAAGATAAAACCACTGAGGGTAAATTGAGCTAAAATAATGCACAGCACCAGAGAGAAGTCCTGAAATGAATCAGTACAGCGCGTGTTACTCAGCCTTAACTTAATAATACATTCTCAATACATCATCATAAAAAAATCTTCGTTTTATGTATACAAATGTTAGCATGTTTACAACAATACAAATATATACACAACACTAGTTCAAATGTGGAAAAAAATTATACATAAATGTTAACCTTTAAATCAAAATCCTCACCTGATTAGATAGGAATTTAAGAAAATAATTTTACAATTTAAAATACACAATGCTGTAAATGTAAGATATTTCGAAGATTACATGTAGTTCATTTTATATAATATTAATATTTCAATATTTACTAACCACATTTATGGCTGAATTAGTCATGGTCCATCAGTTTAACGGTGCAGGTCAATAGGTTAATAGATAAACACTCATTTAGCAGTGAGGAAAGATACAGATTCATTAACTTAACTAATAACTATGAGTTTGAGTGAAGCTTTGTTCACAGCCAGACGACATGATGCGCGGACAGGCTTTGTCTCTGTGAAGATTCAGAGCTGGATCTCATGGCTGTAGTGTCGGCATCTGAGCAGTCTTTGTGTGTGTGTGTGTGTGTACCTGGAGCTCAGCTGTGGACGGAGCAGCATGTCTGTGCTATTGATCCCTGAAAAGCAGACAACAGACTTCACTGTTAGTTTTTGGGATTATCTTGATTCTTGCTCCACGTGCAGTAATCCCGTCCCATTTGAGATGTGTGTCCATATGTTCAAATGTCAGAGAATGTCAGTGCAATCAGAACAGTGGAGCCTGACTCACACACTGAGGAAAAAAAAGGTTAAACAACACAAACAGTGCGATGTTGACCGAACCTCGATACCTCAGAGGAAGCAGAACCCAGACTGTATCTGCAGGGGGAGTCTCCCTGACAGTTACATGCACACAATACAAGAGTATAGTGTCTTTATCGTGTAGCTGTGAATGTAGAAATACTTATTTATAACTACTTTTTAAAATCCTATTTTCTCTTTATTTTATATTTTATCCATTGTCACCCTAATAGAAGCATTTCCACAACAGGAAAACAAAACCTAATACGTTCATTATTGTTATTAGAAATTAAACATCAGATCATTATCTTTGGCTCTGAGACGCTCTGCTATTTTTGTGTTTGTGTGTGTGTCTATGTGTGTCTGTGTCTACGTGGTGAAATATTATTCAGATATTTCCCTTTAGGAGCTGTCAAAAGGTCAAGGTCAACAAAAAAATACGTACATTTCTCACACAACCCAGCAAATAACAGATCTAAAGCTAGCTATTGATAAGAAATTATTTCAAATCATATAATATAAATAATGTCATAAAGAAGGCATAATGAAGTCAGAAAATGACATAATGCAAGTATTTCTGCCTCTTATAAAGACACAACCAAAAGTTGATACGGGTTGAAAAATTATTTCTGATCATATGGTAGGATTGATGTTATCATGATGCCACTATGAAGTCAGAAAACAGCATTTTGTATTATAAGGTAAAAGTAATGCAACCTTTGCAACCAAAAAGATTAGAGACGTGATCTAAAGTTTATTAGATTTATCATTTATCATCATGGGATAAATGAGTATAAGTAAGAAATAGCATTCTCTCAAATCATAAGAGCTGCATTGCTCCTCTCATCCTTTTCATTACACTTTGCAGCTATTGAGAAACAGCATTAGTAGGACATGAAATAACCAAAATCTCACAGTAACCTTCACTAGATCCCTGTGTGCGTATCATGAACCTCTTGAATTGACCTCTCAATCAACACAGATGATTTTGTATAATTTATACTCAACCTCAGTATTTTTAAAGTCCAGTTTTCTTTTCTTTTTTGGGGTCGAAAACGTGTACATTTGAAAGGAGCTCTCACCAGGGGATATTTCCTAGACGAGATCCAAAGAGAGGACTTACAGCTCTGAGATCTGTCGAGTTGTTGTATCACAGTTTTTTCCTTTTAACAAGTCCCAGGATTACTTCTTCAAACTCTACTCGATGTGCTCTTCTGTTTTTCTCATTAGAGCCATCATGGAGTAAGAGGAGACGGTCTCCATCCATCTCACAAACACCCCCACCCCCCCAACACACAAGCAGTGTCCGCACTCAGACATGCCACCTCTGTGAAGTGGTTTGGGGGGGCTCTAATGCTCTTTTTTTAACAGTCCCATTAATCCCTCTGTTCACGATTTCACGCACAGCTTGGTACCCGGTGTTATTTTCACAACCTTTCACCACTAATTCCTGTGAATCCTGAAACAGAACACGTCCCCTTCCCCGGCCCGGTGCTGGTGTGTCTCGGCTTTCTCCAGGCAAAACAGCTTTATCTCTGATGTCCCCCATCAAAGCCGGGCTTCAAGGCCGAGGGAGGAATGAAAAGCCCGTCCTGGACTGTGAGGCGCATCTTTTACGAGGTCTGGAGGACAGACTTGTTCGGGACACGCTAACGTCTGTCCCCATTGTGTTTCAGTCCCAGAGGAAATACAGTATGTTGACACAGGAGGGGGGGGGGGAGGCGACGCAGTAGATATCTCTCTGTCAAAGCAGCCAAGCTGAATTGAAGATAGCGGCAGAACGAATGCCCCCCTATCAAACACATACTATAATTAAATGGTAGTTAAATCGACGATACTGAAGGCTGAGCTCATAAGGACGAGGGAGTATACAGGGCTGTAACTAGTGTTGCAAAGGGGCGGACAATTTCCTGTCAATTTTCGGAAACTTTATGGAAACTTTACATGAGAATATTAAGCTCGGGAATTTTGGGAATTTGAAAAAAAAAATAATATACAAATTAAAAGCTGAGCAATAAAAACATCATTCAAAACTCTATTTTGAAGATGTATGGAATGCAGCACACGGCCTGCTGTAGTGTGCAGGACTAGTCAGGTAAGTTTCGATGATATTACTGGGGAAATATATCAGCATGCTGATTGAGGATTGGTCATCAGTTCATGTAGCCTATTTCTATTCATTTACCCATCAATTTTAAATCATTTTTAAAGACAATTCCAATTGTTTGGCCAACTATTTATATCTCTAGCATTTCTTTAATGTTTTTTTACAAGCTTTTTTCTCATCTTATTCTACAGAACAATTCCACGCGCACTATCTCATGTTTGGAGACATTTCACCCCAGCCAATGTAGAAGGAAAGGCTGTGTACATTTGCAAATACTGTGCAAAGACCTATGTTAAGAATGACACAAAGATGCAGAAGCATATAGTCAAGTGCCCAAAGTTTCCTCAGGGCTCAAATCAGCCTATGACAAAACTAAATGTTTATATTTATGTCTGTATATGACAAGGTAAATACAGATAGTATAAATTACCCATACAATTCCCGTTAATTCCTGTTAATTCCCGTTAATTCCCATGGAAAGTTTCCAACTTTGAATATTCCCGGAATTTTGCAACCCCAGCTGTAACATGAGCATCTTTGTAGTGAGTATAACAGTGAGTAGTGAGTCAGGAATAATGTCAGCTGGTGGACACTAATGTATGAGCCAGTTATTGTTTCCATTAGTGCACATTTACCACAGTGGCACCACCAGTTGTCCCCAGTGTGAGAGGCAACTGTAGTTCCTCTCATTTAAAAGAGCCTCGAATGTGTGTGTCCAGCAATACACTTTCAATATAGATTTCCTCCACATCTTTATTAATCATTGTCTTTTTGTTCTGACCAGTTTATTTTGACCAGTGACATAAAATCATGTGGCAACAAAAGATCAAATAATTCTTGGTGCAGGCCACGCGGTAGGAAATTCATTTGATTCTGTAATCAAACAAAATGGCTTGAAAAACTGCAACGTTCCCACTTAACCCAGTTATAGTAACAGTGGGACTTTTTGTAGTAACTGAGCTAAGCACAAATCCATGAATTTCTTTATAGTCAAGGTTTTTCATAATGACATTTACATGTTTATCTTGACATAATACATTCCCTATAGCCTGGTGCCCTGAACCCAACAACCAACTATTGAGAGCAAAAGTTGCTCCTCCTGAATTGAAGGTTTCTGTCCGTCAGTTTTTTTTTACCATTTTCAATTTAGATTTAGAAGTGTTGAAAAAGAATATACTCATTGTATGTTCAGACCGAGATATGAAAACGTCAAATCAGAAGAATCAGAACGAATTTATGAAAAGTCAGCTTGGTGATTTGACACAAGAGTCTTCGAGTCCTCTTCAGTAACGTTGTGAGAAATGAGGAGACCAGGCAGCTAAATCTTTGTTATTAGACTGGGACAGATGACCCAGTAGTTGGACCATCTACATAAGAGTCACTGCCCAGAGGCTGCTCCTCCGACACTGAGCTTGTTTACCCTGTCTGCTCAGTTCTCCATGTGGCAGACACTCATCAGAGTTTGAGATTTAGAATCTGTGGAATGCTTGGTCAGTCTATATGAACCACTTCATCACTCCGGGTCATGGTCTCTCCAAATCTCCTCAGTCCTCCAGGTGCTTGATGCTGTAAACGTGTGTGGAGAGGTTTGAGATCCACCAGCTGCTCAATGCAGATGCCTCCTCTCAAGAAGCACACACCTCCCTCTGTTCAGCGGACCACTCTCTGCACTGGTACAGATTTAGTGATGCACTCCTTCCACAAAAGGATTCCTTACCTTTGATTGTTGTGGGAAATTTCTTGTTCTTACGATTGTTGCATGTCCTGTCCACGTCACCTTCGCTGCACACGCTGGCCTGTACCAAGTACCTTGCAGACGATGTTCCTATGTGACCCTGAGCCCATGCAGCCTCTTTATCTTCAAGCCAAAGTGTGTATGTGTTTTTCAAGCACTTGCTTTTGTTTGTGAGACTTCGCTGGCCAATCCAAAATGGCTGGAGTTTGAAAAGAATTGAGTCTTGGAACGGCTGTGCCTGGGATTCACAGAAAAAAGTCTTCTGCTAAGATTTGCCATTGTGTCAGTTTATGCTCTTCTAAGGAATATCTGGTGCTTCTTGTGAATTTCTTCAGATTTCCCATGTCATTTTGATGAGAGGCGCAGAGGACAAGAGTGTGCAGGCTGGGCTATGTGCTATGATGTCCTCCCGTCCATGTTGTCAATCATCTGCTTACTCTTTTGTTAGGATTTGGCTTCTGCTTTCCTTTCTTCTTCCTCTCCTACAGTTTCCCTTCTTCCTCCTGTGTGCTTGTCCTTGTTTAGTCTGTGTTGGTGAGTATTTATCTGGCCGCATGTATTTTCCTGCTCTCTGTCTCCTGCCAACACATCTGCACACCGGAGACCTATGCAATCAACTCTGCCATATTTGAGCACAGCTAATTCCGCCGGACCTGCCAGATCGTACCACATCACTCGCAGTGGTACTTGCACGCTCTGCTTTTCTAAATCCTGTATTTTGCCATTTTCCTTGTTCCCTGCCCTCTGCTCGGCCCAGGATCATCTGCTCCTCCCATACCTCCCACACTAGGACGAGGACCTCAACTCTTTGTTTGGCTGCTCTCCTTTTGACTTGCACCACTGACGGCTCATCCTTCTGAAACAGTCTTCTGGTCGCAGGCTTTTCAACATTCACTTGATTGTCCAGGTTTAAGCCACAATTAAAACAAAACTTTTAAATATTGTACATAATTTCAGAGCTGAGTTCTGACTGATCTCTTTGTGAAAATACAAATACCCACATGGTGTCTACCTCTGTGCATGTGTGAACATGCAGTATATTGAGGGTACTAGTTTGGGTCCTTTTAAATATAGTCCCCCGACACCCTGACACAAAGAATGTTTAGTAAGAAGTCAAAAATCATGTGAATTTAGCACCAAACCAGTTTTAAATGATAAGTAAAGTGAAAGTGTATAAATAATGAATCATGTGATGAGAAAGACCAGACAGTAGTTGTAGTGAAACAAATTGTTCAAAGAGAAGTGATTCAAAACCTTCCGTCTCAAGTTCACCTCAGGTGTCTGCAACCAAAAGCCATAAAACACTCAAAGAGAGCCATCAATTCAAAACACTTCAAAGATAATTAAAAGAAAAGATGCCTCTTTATTTGTTTTTCTGTTCAGTCCTGCTTTAATCTCTGTGTCCTTCCTGTTTGACACAGCAACAAATCGGTCTCATAACAACTTTTTGAAACTAACACTTAAATGGCACCTACTTATAGCACTTTGTAGATTTGCTTTATTTTTGAAGAAATTGTACTTTCTTGATTCTTGTCGTCCTGGGTCTGTACCCTCAGGGTTGAATGCACTTATTGTAAGTCGCTTTGGATAAAAGCGTCAGCTAAATTAAATGTAATAATAATAATGTAATAATAATAATATTGCTCTGAGATTGCTGTACAATTACTTGAAAACAACATTTCTACAACTCATCTCGCCTGGAGCTGCTGTGATTATTTCTATCTGCGGAGTGGCTCGCTGACTGTTGTCCATGCATGCTTATGTCACTATGCTTCACTAAAGAACATTCTAAACATTTGTGATGGTTCTTATTGAATGTTATTTTGATGATCTATTCGCTTCAGCCAAAGGTAGTATGGTAGAACACAATTTTAAGAGTGAGAAAATCTAATCATTCTTTTGAAAAAACATGTTAATGATAAATAACAGTACAAACATAATCACAAAAAAATGCAAATTTACAACAAATTGAAAATGGTAAACATTAACATTTGGATAAAGGCTCATCTAAAGTAGCTTTAAAATAACATTAACGTTTTTCCATCGATCCATTGTCTTTAATGCTTATTCTTTGAGGGTCACGAAGGGAGCTGGACAGGACTAAAATATAGAGACAAAGAACTATTCACTCTCACATTAACATCTAGAGTCAATTAAGATTCTCATATACACCTAACCTCACTCTGCATGGCTTTGGCCCGTCAGAGTGCCTGGAGAAAACCCCTGCAAACCATGAACCTTCTTGCTGTTTTTCCTCACTCTTGCGGAGGGTTAGGAGCAGAGGATGTCACACCTTGTCAAGCCCTATGAGGCAAATTGTGATTCGTAATATTGGGCATATAATATTGAATTAATTGATTGATAATAATGCATATCTCCTCTGAAAATCCACCTGTACATCATAAGGTATCCACACACAAAGCCAGACCAAATACGTCAATTGTCAATTCCTGAGCAAAATCCAGCCTGAATAAAGAGTGAAACTAGATTCTACAGTTAAGTATCAAGTCTGGGCATTAACTCCTCACATGCCATGCCGTTACACATTCCAGAGAGAGAGGAACAGTGTGTGTGATTGCAGCACAGGAAGGGCTCCTCGCCATCTGCCTGCTGTCGGGACCACCACGGCAGTGTGTACCAGCGGTGTAGCAGAACATGTTGTGTGTTTAAGGAGATAACCAGGAACAATCGGGCCTCATGTCTTTCTCTGACCTCTGACCTCTGCATGGACCCATCCCACACTTTAGCTTGTCCCCTTCTCAGTCTGCTCCTGCGATTCCGTCAGAAAGGCCCCACACTCCCCCTACCTCTCCCCTCATGGCACACAATCAAAACAGCACCATTCACCAGGTGGCAGATTGTGGCTGAAGGAGACCACATAGGCCCGGCTGTAGTGTTTGACTACAACCGGCCCTTCCTACCCCCCCCCCCCCCCCACGTCCTTCTTCCACAGACAAACTGGCTGTTTTGTGCCGCTGAATTGGAGATTAATTGCACACACCATTTGGCGCCGCTGGTTCAAAAAGAGTGAGGCCTTCTTTCTCCACAGTGTCTCTGTGATGAAGGTCAGAGATTAGGCAGTGGAGATTACTCTCCCCAGCTTTCTTTGTGAGTTCGTGGAGAGGCAGACTGGATTACACTCAGACATTCTCTGAAGCAGGTGGTTCTCATGGGGACAAGCCAAGCAGCCACTCTTTTACTCCAGCAGCATATATACAACTCCCACTATAGACTCATACATCCCACTGGATCTCCATGTGCTGCTTTGAATGAAAGATCTTAAAGGACCCATCGTATGTCCATTTCACCACAGTTGATATGGCTCCTTGGGGTCTTAATGAAATGTCTGTAACATATTTTGGTCAAAATAACACAAGGATCATTTAAAACAGCACCTTTTTACCCTGTTTAAAACAGCCCTCCTCAGATTGACCTGTTCTGAACAAAAATGATTTTTATTAAAAAAGTAAAAAAGGACAAATGCAAATAAGAATTTGTAATGACCAAAAACAAGTTTATTGAGGAATTCCTGGAATTCTGAATGATAAAATAATTTTATTGCAAAGTTATTTTACAATTAAAACTCCATTGGGAGAGCCCCTCCCCCTGCACCACAGAGGATCAATCAGAGCAGGTGAGAGCTGTTAGCTGATTGGTCCTCAGCTTTAAAAGGCAGCGACTGATCTGCCTCACGGAGACACAAGACAGACTCAGAGACAGGGAGACAGTCACAAAGACTGGATTTATGTTGTGTTTAAGTTTATGTTTAAACCTAAATAAAGGACGTTGTAATGTTGAAGAGCGAATGTTGTGGTGAGAGCCCCGTGGCATGGTCACCTGCCACAGGGCTTTGCTAATGTGAATGTAGCAGTAACACACGTTTCACCTTTTGAAATGTTGTCCACGACTAAACAAGAAGGTCTGAAGCTCTGCATGTATGACACACAGAGCAGTGCACGGCGCCCGGGGAGCAGGTGTTGGGGGAGCAAGGTGCCTTGCTCAGGGCCACTTAGACAGGGGGGAACAGATCCAGGTGTTGTCCATCCAGGTATGTCAAACCAGAGACCACCGTCGGATTTTCTGCCCATAGGCCAACTTTCGGCCACTTGTCCACCGCCTCTCATGGGTGCCTCCCGGGGATTTTGTTGATGTACCTTCTCACCAAAATCCATTTGGACATTTATGTTGGTGTCCTATATGTGTAAGGCGTTACTCTTTCATCCTGAGATAATTGTATTATTTTTCTGTTTTTTTCTGTTTTCTGTTTTTTTTTTTCCAGAAAATGTCATCAACATGCCCAGCTGCTCATGATATTCTCTGGAGTTCTTACCAGGGGACTGGCCGGAGTTAGTCCAGTAGCTCTCACTTGAACATTTGCATATGAACATGCAGCCACTTCAGAGAATGTCCAGAGGTCTTTCTGAGTTAAGTGCATGTCTGGAAGCAACTTATTTGATGCATACAGACACACAAGTATGATTAATCAAGTACACCAAGTCCATTAATACTCCTGTATTTATTAATGGTTTCTATCAGTGAAGAGTAAATATCATCAGTATCTGACTCTTACTCAGGTTAAAGGGATTGATCCAGTTCCAAGTTTGACCACATTTTATGTCTGAGCAGTAGCCATATCTGCAGCCACCGCTTCAACCACCACAACCAGCCAGAGCAGGTGTGTTCACAACCTGTGACCTGTCAGAGCTCTCAGTCTTTTGAATGGAGGAAGACAAGAAGGCCTAGCACATAGCAGGTGTCTACACAGGAGGTGTTCTGTCAGATGCACACGAGCTGGACGATGTTTAAAACAGTTATCTATGAGGTGACACAGATCCCTGAACTGGAGGTTCATTATAACTGGATCAGGGAATTAAAAAAAATATCAGAAGGGGAAAAACAACACAAAACTAATGCAGAACATCAAGCAACAGGCCCTTGAACATTAATGGGGGATTCTCCCTTTAGGTCAAGGGTCACCATGATTACAGCCAGGAGTGGACAGATCACAGCCTGAAATGTATGTATATATCTTTGGTTTCTACCCCAGATAATGTAGCACAGTACACAGGAAACCCCTTGGATGCAGTTTGGACAGTTGAGAATTTACTCTGGTAACTAGTTCATTCAACAGGTTGATCAGAGGTTAACACAAACGGTCAACCTAGCCCTCTGACAGTGTGGTCAGTAGCAGTGCTGTTCTGTGGCAGTAAACATGTCTGTCCTGGCCGAGGAGCAGGTTACACATGGACTCCCCTCCCTGGCAGATTTATGTGTGCCCTGACAGCAGGGGCTTCCACCTGCACAAACACTGTCCCTGACTGCCGCTCATTGTGCTAACAAGACCTGCTGCAGCTCCGTGGACGCAGCCTCTCCACGACCTGCGAGGCTCAGAAACCACACACCACGGGGAGCCTGTCTCTCTCACAAATCACACACAGACACACACACATCCTGGTTTTACTGCAGTTATATGGACCTGTCATTGACTGAGTGCATTCCCTAGCTCTCTACCCTGGAATTAATTGAATGCCTAACTCCGAACCTGACCCTCATCTGAGGCCTAAAACCAAGTCTTAATCCTTAAAATGCCATTTCAGAATTGGGCTTCAGACTTTTGGTCCTGGCAGGGCTCGCTGTCCCCTCAAGTACAGTGGGCTCTTGGTTTTTCGGACCCTGCAAATACAGTAAAACAAGTCTGCACACACTGTTACATGAGAACTAGTTGGGAAAAAGCTTTTTTTCTTTTTGAGGCCTGTAGAACTTCATGCAACCAAAAAGTAAAAGTTTTCAAGTAAATCCACCTTCACTCAGTTCACAGTGCAACGTTAAACCTGATGGAAGCCACAAAATCCAGTAAAACAGATGTTTTCCTTCTGTACAAGATCGTATCCAAAGAGTCTGTAATGTTTCTCTCAGCCAACCCCACAGCAGCGTCAATCTCTGGCTGATGGTAAATGTAAACATTGTGCTGCCTTTGGATGATGCTTAATATGGTTTAGATTGACCAAACAATTCTATCTATAGCTACTGGATTAAAGCAAATCCTCACTGAATTTGACTTCTGAGCTCTCAAAGCTTTGGTTAACTAAGGTTAACTAAGGCTAAGGTAAATGGTTGGTGTTGGGCAGCATAAAGATGGATAAGGTTTGGAAAAGATTAAAGTTAAGAGAGAATCACAGTTTTGTTTTTCTACGATTTGAAACATTGCTCAGTACAGAGTGCACTGATTTAAAAATGCTTCACACAGCACAAGATCTCTTCATATGGACGAACTGTGAAGAACATCTTACAAAACAAGACGAAATATGTTTCTCATTTTAACCATCACCACAACTCTGTGTATTACCACTTCACAGTTACTACAAAACTTAAAACATACCCATTTACAGTAAATCCAACTGCTATTTCTCCCGTTTTGCTTCATCTAAAAAGAAAAAAAATGATCGTTCCTTGATTGCCTCTATGCAGGACCTGTGCCAGGTGAGGAAGAGGGGGGTAGGTGAGGCAGAAGGTTCTGTAATTGCGAGACAATGTTGTGTTTCACTGTTCTCTTCCAGTCACAGTGGTTTACAGTCATAACCCAGGAGGGTTTTACGTTTCCTTCCACCTCATTCTCCATTCTTAACCCTTATACAGGAATTCTGTCCTGCTGCGTTGTCAGACACGCAAATTTTTTTTTCAAGCATTATTACATTACATTACATGTCATTCAGCTGACGCTTTTGTCCAAAGCGACTTACATTTTTAGAACACTCAGCATTTATGAGGGGCCATTTTAGGGGTTCAGTATCTTGCCAAGGACACTTAGGCATGCAGATGGAAAAGAGTGGGATTCGAACCGGCAACCTTCTTGTTGCAGAACACCCGCTCTATCCCCTAGGCCACGCTCTGCCCTGGTCTGGATCTTGCAGGAGAATTGGCATAAACTCCCTGATTCAATTGTACACAAACTTTTGACTGTCTCTTGTCTTGAATGCAGATTGAGGGGGAGCAGGTGTGTTCACAACCTGTGTACTGTCAGAGCTCTCAGTCTTTTGAATGGAGGAAGAGAAGAAGGCCTAGCACATAGCAGGTGTCTAAACAGGAGGTGTTCTGTCAGATACACACGAGCTGGACGATGTTAAAAACAGTTATCTATGATGTGACACAGATCCCTGAACTGGAGGTTCATTATAACTGGATCAGGGAATTAAAAAAGAGTGCCACCATGATAACAGCCAGAAGTGGACGGATCACAGCCTGAAATTAAAATGTAGCTTTTCTTACAAGGGATTTATGTATATATGTTTGGTTTCTACCCCTGATAATGTAGCACAGTACACAGGAAACCCCTTGGATTCAGTTTGGATAGTTGAGAATTTACTCTGGTAACTACTTCATTCAACAGGTTGATCAGAGGTTAACACAAACGGTCGACCCCCTGGGAAATTCATTTTAAAATAAATTGTTAAAAAAATGTAAGTGTGGGAAAGGTCCAGGGGTCTGAATACTATCTGATGACAATGTCTGTCAGAACATTATAAATATTACTGAATATAGCATATCCATACACATCCTCCAATCTTCATGTAGACAAACATGGGCCCCAACTGACAGAAGGGCATCCCTACGATAAAAACTGTCACTTGCCTAGTGGCCTCATACTCATGCACGCTGTAAAAGGTGACTTTTGTCCGGATGCTTGCAGAGGCCTTGGAGGTGTTAAAAAGGTCACAGCGGGAAGCTGGCCCCTGACACGGGACAGAGGGCTCCCTCTAGACTGCCTGTCTGCATTACTGGGACTGTGGAGGGGTTAGGAGCCAGGAGTCATTTGGCCTGACCCACATACACACACAAGCACGGCAAGCATGCAATTGGTGTGCGAAATAAATATTGGGAAAATAACTCTCCGGGTAAATAAAGAAATGGAGGAAAAATCATATTCTCACACTCCATTAGTCTTCGGCCTCTCTGCTGACCTGGCATAAATGACTAGACAGCTGAGTGAGTGTGTGTGTGCCCTGCTCCAGACTCAGCGTTCCTTTTTTGGGTGACGAACTTGACAAATTCCTGGCCGTGGACGGAGACATCACTCTGTCATTGACACCCCACTAACCCCTCCACTCACTCACTGAATATCTGAATGGAGCACCAGGGCGCCGTGTGCCCTTTAACAATCAACAGCAGTCCTCACACTCTAATAACTGCCTCTCTGCGGCTCCCTGACATTAGCACACCCACTGTCACTGTCGATTTCTTGTTTATTGGCCACTCAGAGCGTTGGGTGCTGGGGTCTGACTGAAGGTCAATGTCAGTGAGGTGGAGAAAGTCGCCTCCTGCCTACTTCCTCACACACTCCAGCACTCAATGCTCTGAAACCTTTTAACAGGTAGGCTACTCTTACTTAAACATCTTATATTAGTATTTTACAACTTTATGACTCAGAATGTTAGTGTGCTTGTACTGCAGCTGGTTGGGGTGTTGTTAATCTAAATAACATCACATGCTGCTTGATAGTTTAATCTGGTATTCTGTTTAATAAAATATGAATGAGTAAATAAATACAGTATTAATGACATGTAATGTCATCGATGTACATCATAAGGACTATATAAATATATATATTTATATATAAATCTTAGAGTTAACACTCAGTCGTGTGTGAGAAGATTCTCACTCAAGATTCTGACATAGACTCTCAGGTGAAGAAAACAAATCCAGATACCTTCACATCAATGTAATTGTATGAAAATTGGTAAATAGAAAGAAACAAAACAACTTTAACCATTTGATGTAGCTAGAACTTAGTCATATCAGACGAAATATACTGTGTGAAAAGTGTGAAAACAAAGTTACACATGGATCAAATGGATCCATTCTGATGACTTCATTATGAGTTGCATGAACTGCATGAAAATCTATTGACACATATTGATTGATCATTTGATGGATGAATGATTTAGTTAATTCAGTCATCACACATTGTACAGAAAGTATAAATGATATAGACAGTGTGTGTATATATAAACAGTCTTTACATTATATATTGACTGCAAAATCTTCGGCAGGAGCTTATATAGGCCTGCTGTCTATATTCCTATCAAATCAAGATGATTTGGCAAATCAAAATGTTTTGGCAAATTTGACCTCAACAATAGAGACACATCTCCTTTTAATAATTTTTGTCTTTTTCAACCTTTAAACTTACAAACATCACCCAGATCATATTTGAACTCTTGTGTTCTACATTCAAATTGTAAAATGTTCACTATGCCACACAAATTAATGATGTTTAAAATCATGATATTGCCATTTTTTAAATTCTTCTAGTTGAATCATTTCTGAAAGCTACAAGCCTTTAACTACCATTCACAAACTTTTCAAGGTATAGAACATTAAACTATGAAATAGTGAATGAACACACTAAGAAGCCAGCGAGTACCACCCCTGCAATTTAGAGACATTATAAGAGCATCTACAGTCCGGAAATAGTTTTAAGGTCACTCTACTTTCACTCTTTGCTATTTGTTCCCAGCGGAGAGTCATCAGTCTTATTTCGTGCCGGTCCAACTGTATCGATCACGCTCCTGTGCCAGGCGCACACCTCAGCCCTTTCACCGTGTCACAACCTCGGCCTACTTTAGTTTTCTCTAATGAAACGGAGGCTCCACTTTGGGCTTCAGTTTCTGATTGATTGGCATTCTGCTCAGAAAATACATCTCTAGTTTTCCTGTTTGTCCTGTTGGAGCAGGAGGTGTCAGCTGATATTTCACATCACAGCCTGGTTATTTCTCTCTGGCCTTAGGTTACCAGAGGGCAGGGGATGCCAACGGGTGGGGAGATTGACACATGTGGTGTGTGGATGGTCAGGTGGAGAAAGGAGGCACTAATTTAGTGCCTGTGGAGGACTATTCTCGGCCGGTTGAGATTGCATTGCTCCTACGCTGTCGGACTCTCTGGAATCTGTCGTGTATAACTGCTGTGTTTACTGCATCTGTGTATATTCTCTCTGCCTACCTCACTCGGGTTGGCTTCAACCAAGAGAAATGTGCTGTGATTTTTAAATTGAAAGAAACCGATGGCTGCCTTGAGGGATTTGAAAATCTAAAACTGTTACGCTTAAATGCAGAACTACATTTAAAGTGACCTCTTTATATAATAAGGTCACCTGTAACATTTTTAGCCACATTTACACAGGTGTGGATGTATGAATGAGTAGCCAACCGTTACATTTTCATACTCGCTTCAGAATTCCTATATATTAACTAACTTTATACCTTATAGCGGTTTTAACTGGTAATGGACACCAGGGAGCAGAAATATATAAAAACAAGTGAATAGACATATATACAATAACAACATAATTGCAAAGAATAAATTAAAAAAATTGTCAGTGTGAAGCACTGAATGTATCTGCCTTATGATATAGATTTGAACATTCTGTAACTTTGTGTGTGCTCATTGTTATTGGATGAGGGACCGTACTTAGTTTTCTTTGTTGTTGTTGGGGTTCATGAGAGTATTAATCAGCACGTGACTACCAAGGTAATGTAATGGAATATTTAATTACATTTCCCAGCAAAGACAATTATCAATTCTGGTTCATACAATTCTACCTAGCTACGGCTAGGGACCAGAGCACCCTGTCAATTTGTCTGACTTGGGGTCAATGGCACAGAACAATGGAATCACATTTGATTTATACTAAATAAGCCCCTCCTTTCAGAGAGGTAGAATGTTTATCCAATCAGCTCTCTGCGTGTTGTCTTCAGACTTGGATTTGGTCACCTCCAATCTGAATACACATCTGAGTCTGCCAAGCTGACCCCCACATGTTTTCAGTCTTAAACACACAGGAAAACATCAGAATAATATTCCCATCTATCCTTGCATGAAACTTAACTAAATATAAAATCTCCCATCACAGTAACTGGGCCAGATCCCCCATCCCCAAAAATTACAGTAAGTGCTCATGTCACAATGTTTCCTGTGGTGCTGTCCCTCATCTGTCATAATCACCATCTGGACCTTTCAGGTATCCAGTGACTTGTACTATGCTGGCAGCTGGATTCAGAGCAGCATTTTTCTGTTCACACATTTTCCTCTCTGCAACAACCTGGCTGTTAAAACAATTCATTTCAATTCAATTTGTATAGCACCAAATCAAAACATACATCATCTCAAGGCACTTCTCATGGTAGAGGTCGAGAGAGAAATCCAATGGTTCCCTCAACCAGGAGCACTTTGGCGACTGTGGAGAGAAGAAACTCCCCCTGGAAGAAACCTCCAGCAGAACCAGACTCAATGTGGGCGGCCATCTGCCTTGACGGGTTGGGGTCAGTGGAGCAAAGCACACCTGACATGCCGTCTTGACATGAAATGTGTTGTAAAAACGTGTTAAGACTTTGCTCCCGAGGTCTCGATATAATTGTTAACACATGTCATATAATTAGGGGAAAATTAGACCCACATAATAGAATGTGTATAAGCAAATTTTGAAACAATATTCGGAGTGGGTCGACCACTTTGGCTGGGGTGATTTTTTGACATTGCACATGTCTGTAATCAGGGAAATCAGGCAATAAAAATGCATGTCAGTGCAGTGGGGCACATGCCTTTGAAAAGAATGGGTTACAGAGTGCAACTATGCCGCTGTCGCCCTCTGTGTGAAAGGGCCTTTACGGGTCACATGGGGACAAAGAGTATCCCAAGCCTGATGACATGTTTCTTTTTAACTGCATAGTTGTATTTTATTTATTTCTGCTATTAAACTTTATATCATCTCTGGAAATCCTCTTGAGACCCAAGGGGGGAGATTTCAGTAGAGCAGGCTTAAAACCTTCCTTTTGATAAAGCTTATGCTGGTTCAGGTCTGTCTTGGACAAGCTCTTAGTTATGCTGCTATAAAAGTTGTTACACAGTTCTATTGCTTTATTATTTGCAGATCCAGGATCGATGCTGCTGAAGGTGGAATGTAGATTGTGATCATGGATCATTCATCATTATGGTGGACCCTGAATAGGAGGTCATGATAGTGGAGCACACTGATCACAGTCTATCTTTACCACAAGACTTGATATACAATATGCCCACTCACATATCCCACCGTTACTGACAATAAATCCTCAATTAATTTGTCATAGCTGCTCCCTTCATCTGTATAGACATTTTCTTATGTACAAACACTTTAAACATTGATACACTTCTCCATCATGTTACAACGTTTTCTTCTAATCAATGATGTTAATACAATAAATATATAAATACAATACAATATGGTCATTTTGTTGATGTGTTCAGTTACATACAGCATTAATTGTACTTCTGTCCCTCCTCTGAGAGGATCCCTCACATGTGGCTCTCTCTTTCTATTTTTTCCCCCTGTTAATAGTTTTTTATGGTTCTTTTTCCCAATTCCTGTTCAGGGTTAAGGACAAAGGATCCAGCCCTATAACACAAATTGTAATTTGAGAAAATGGGCTATACAAATCAAATTTGACTGATTGAGAAACAGCAGCTAGCTCTCTCCACTCAAACATCCTGTAGCCTTCAGTTCCAACCACTTGACCAGAACTTTTTCATTTCCACTTTTGCCTGTAACCAACACTGACTCAAACAACATTACTTTAATCAATTTATCAGAATCAGAATTCTTTTTATTGCCATGTATATTTGCACATACAAGAAATTGCCTTGGTGTGGTTGGTGCACTTTACAAACAACAAATTAAAAGCAACAATATAACAATATAATAAAAAAACAATATATACAGTAGAAGAGTTATGTGCGGTTTTAAGGTGCAGAGATTGGTGATAGTGCCAGTAATATAGAGTTATAAATGATGACTGCAAGGGTCAGTTTATGAATCGCATATACTAGCACTTCCCAAAACCTATGAATGACAAAACAAAGAAAAACAAGCAGGAAATCAGAGAACGACCTTTGAGAGCGTCTGATCTACTGCAGCCGCTCAGGTTGTCAGAAACCCGTCAAGTGCGGTGTGGTCCAGTCGGGTTAGTCCTGTGACTTCGATCAGACTCTCGCTAGTAAACCAAGCTGTGTTGTTTCAATCACACCATGGCTGCACAGATGTATAGTTTAAAGCCCTGAGATATTAAAATCATAGGCCTCATTAAACCCAGTTATTTATGTTCATTTAAACCCCCACACAGTAAACCCAGCCAGTCAGATCCAATCTCCATGGCGGTGTGTTGGTCGTGAATTGTCATTTAAATAACAGCAGCTGTGAGAGCCTGTCAAGTCGGACCGACTGATATCTTGGCTAAGGATGCTCCCGGATTACAATAAAACTGTCACAGACATTTTATCGTCTGCATTCCGGGCTCAGGACATTTCCACACATCTTAAATTTCCATGAGACGAGCAGGAAGATTCGCACATTCTCATCTTGCCAGCTTGCATACTGTACATCCTCTCGCACATACTTTGCTCCTCTCCACACTTTCATATCTCTGTTAATGGCAAGAACTATAATATTATATTAATCCTCACTGACATGTTCAGGCACTTTTCGCTGTAATAACAATGAGGCGGTGACATCAATCAGAAATGTGTCCTGACAAACTGACCAGAGTGATATTCAATCTGTGTATTCATGGTTCAGAGACCTTTGCTACCTGAGAACTTCCTCTTATGGCCATAAATTGTGCGACCTAAGTAATGTTGTTAAATATCACATCTGTAAGAGTAAATGATCTGAGTTATGCTCCTTCAGACCCGTCTGCTTTTTGTGCTAAGGAGGAGTTGAAGTTGTTAGCTAACAAGAGAGCAACACGTGGCCTTAATCCTATGTGCCATTCTTTATGCTGATGGCCGGTGGACGTGAACACACAGGTGGCTTGGAAGACTTGGGCATTTGGGTTTTCTTATTTAGCAAAAGTAATTGGAGCTATGGTTGAGACGTCTACATCGTAAATTGATCATTCTTCTTTTTCTTTCGGTGAAATTGCCTCCAGCCATAAACTACATTTTCTACTTCATGACACTGCTATTGTGTTTGGGCATTTGTACAAAGCAGTGAGGGGAAAAAGGTGCAAGGGCTGTTGTTGTTATTCTTTAGTATCGCAAGTGTCTGTCCATGAGTCAAAAGTAGCATAATGTTTCTATTAGCAACACAAACCTTGTGTGGAGGTTTGTGTGGATGGATGGGTCAACAAAGCATTTCCATATGAATATTTTGTGTCACAGACAAAGAGTTTCATTGTTTTATTATGAGGATTAGTTACTTTGAATAAAATGTCAAGATATCTCTCAAACTATAGACTAAAGACTGGAAAACCCATCATTCGTTTCCCTACAAAAAACAACTCCTCGTCCTCTTGGTGAGTCTCCAACCTTTGTTTTAATACCATCATAGGGCAAAATGTTGCTCGTAAAATATCTCAGTATTCGTCAGATCAGATCATGAAATTGAATGAGCAGGCTTGTGCTCCCTAGGGCTTAAACCCTAGGTTCAAGTGACCAAACCATCAGTTTACATTTTCATCCCCACTACTTTCACTGCTAATATGATGTTGGGATGTAGTTTGGTATTTTCTAAACTTGATATTGTTTGTTGTAATGAACAGAGAAGCATCCAGAGGGCCGACACACAGACTTGTGTTGTTGTTCTGGGTCATCATCTCCATCTATTGCTGCCTCACCCTGCTGCCACAAAGGAAAAATTGTGACATTAAACCCAGATCACTGATAAATTGATGGTGATCCAGCCCATGGACAGGCTTGCTGTGTAAATACCCTTAATATTGTTGTTTCCTCAGGCTGCCGGGCAGCACGGTGTAGACGCAGCCACTGATAGGACAGCTCTGTACAGTATGCGGCCATCCTGGGTGGGCGAGGCCAGCCCTGGTCTAACAGGATAATCTCCACGACAGACTCAGTCCTTTGTTCCTCTTCAAAGGTTCTTTGAACGGGAAATACCCACCTCAGGTTTTACAGTCCGAGTAAACCCCTCAGACAGAACAGACGAGTCCCCTCACCAGAGACCAGTATCCACAGTCCATAAAAAGCGCTCAATGGCCGGATGCCATTTTTTAATTGTGTTTTCATTTTTTCATCCTGTGCCTATGATGTATTTGCACGACTCAGGGAAGTGGCTCTTTGCGTGTGAATGTATATGACTCACATATTCATATAAAAAAGAAAACGTTTCACCTGTGCCCAACCGAACACAGCGTATCGGAGGTCAGAAGGACCAAGGCCGAACCAATACAAGTGGACAAATATATGGACCTATCCTTTTAACATTTGACCTGACCCCCGACCTCTGACCCTGACCAACAGAAAAAGAGGAGGGGAAAGAGGACAGAAGGGATGGGAGCTGATGAGACATGCTGAGAAGAAGTTGAGATTTAAAATAAATGAATTTTATTTGCTGACTCATTGTAATGAGGTCCAATTGACACGGGTGTAAAATGTATAACTTCATTACTTTCTTTGCATCTTTCTGCACTCTGACTGAAGATCCTCTCTCTGCACTCTTTCATGACTGAAAACACATTGGGAATATTCCTTAAACATTAAAAATGTGCAGTATATAGAAATTGTATCTTTTAAAAACTTCGTTCAATGCATAATGTGCTATTTTCCCACCAGATTTTTTACCAACCCTGGTTCAAGGTTAACCATTAACTGAAACCTTCTCTACAGCCAAGAGTATTTATGACTAAATAACTAACAGTCATTATGAGGGGAAAAAAAATTATAAAAAACAAACAAAAAACTGAAGAGTTAGCTGATGTGAGGTGACCAAAACCCTGAGGATGAATTTAGATAACATGATAACTTTTAAAATAAGCTTTGTTATTGGCCAATGGTCGGTTTGATATGTTAAAATTGTTATTATTGGTAGTTTTAGTATATGTGAACAATTTTGTTTGCACTAGCTTTTCCAACTTATTTAAAGTCAAATGTTTCACTTTGACCTCAACATTATGAAGATGTTAAATATTGGAGCATTCGATTATCAATTAACTTTCATCCAATAACATCAGAAGGGACTTTTGAACACCAAATCAAACTAACAGGAGATTCTGAACCTTTGGCCCCAGCTGCAGCCGCACACACTGACTAATATTGTCACCTGGTGGTGGCTGTATGCGTGTATGTACATGTGTTATATGCGTTGACATATGTGTGTGAACACTATCCGGCCCGGGCCTAAGAGAAGTAGGTCTACATGTCACCGTGACACGCAGACTAATGCAGGAACAAGGGGGACACGGATTAAGCCAAAAATCCTACACGGGATTCCATTCTTTTGCTGTGGCCATGATGGAGACGAGGCAGGTGTGCTGCAGCAATGAGCGCTTTTCCATGTGTGTGTCCTTTTATAGGAATATAAAGAATTATTAAATTCAAATTGAGACTGTTTAACAATGAAGAAGAAATCAAACATTGTCCTCTTTAGATTAGAATAGCCAAAGTAACAATGGAATTCATTACAGTGTTTTAAATGAATGTGGCCCAAATAGAACCAAACAAATTCCGGCCACTTTGGCAGCTTTGGTTGACATTTGGTGCTGCTATGGTTTGCGTGTGGCCCAGATCTGGATAACAATCTTTCCATGCATTATGTGGCCTGGATGTGGGATAAGTGGAATGTGGGCCAAAACTATTTTGCCTCACCAGAAGGACGGAACATAATCTGTAGTTTAGGGAACATTTTTAGCCTCAACTGCTAAATTCTATTTCTCAACCTAGTTGCTGCTTTGTCTGTTGTTTGCGTTAAGTGGGTTTATCAGAACATTTCCAGGGAAACAGCTGCTGCTCTTGCTTGAGCTGATGCTGATGAGCACAACACTGACCTGAGAGATAGTAAAAGCTGTGATAACTGTGTGTCAGTCATTACAGTCTGTCATAACTGTCAGTCATCCTATTCACCTTTCACATTTTATTTATCCAATGGTGATATAAAAAATGTTGAACACTACAGCCTTAAATTAAATGGCACAAACATATTGTTTTTAAAAGAAGAATCTATAATAAGCAAACCCTTTTTTTATATTCTTTTTTTTCTTGTAGTAATATCAAATGTCACATAAATGGTGTTGATATTTATTTCTTATGAAGGTTATTAAATTACAATGTTTCCTGGAGATGGCACAAACAGTTTGTTTTGATCATGACTTAAATGTGTTACACTTGACATAACACTCAATTAAAAGTAGAACCACTTTTCTCACGAGCACAATATGAACTGTAAATGGAAAAACTTCTGATCTTGAGGTGATTTGCTTTTAGAAAAGTCTCACACAACCACATTCACTGGAGTTCCAGAGATACGGCCTCACTGTCAGAAATCCATAACATTCAAACTCAAATCGTAAATTATGGCCAGACAAGGCAGACCACACAAAAACGAAGAGGTGATGAGAGCAGCCACCTGTGGAGAGAAAGTCACTGAGGAAGGATAAAGATTTTGGACGGGTGGATGTTAGGTTGTTGTTGCTTTAAGGGGGGTGGATTCCGCGTGCTTTGACCTCGTGCTCTGCTACATCTTTATTTCATGGCTGACAAAGTGAATGCCATGGCAGTGCAAGGAATTCTGCCTCCTCGGCTGATTTATGGTCCTCAGCTGCTGTCAGCCACCAGCTGGCCGTCAGATGGGCCTCAGAGGGCCGCAGACAGACACACGGACAGGGAGAGGGAGCTTCACAAGCTGGGGGACATACTCACTGTGAAAAAGAAAGGAGAAGAAATCAAACGGAACTGAGGTTTATTGATGGGTAACAAGGCTCAGCAAAGTATTTAGAGATGGTTTTAGGAGTCTGGTAATAGGAAAGCAAAACGAGAATAGTACTCAGTAGAGCACTGCAGGATTCAAAAAAGGAGCCGATGAGAGACCACAGCAGGAGGTCCTCCCCAGGATTCACAGTGAGCAAGTGGGTGGGGCGTGGAAATGAAATGAAAAATCAGTGCCGTACCAGTAGACAACACCCACAAAGATGTCAAGAGACTTTTTGGTGACCAGTGCCTAACCCTACCCCCCCCCCCCCCCCCCCCCAAACAAACAAAAGGACAGGGGGAAAACAAAACCTGCTAAGTGAAGGTAAGACGGATGAAAATCGAAGAAGAAAAAACTGACGCCTGCAGCGGACAATGAAACACAAACATCAAACTGTGATGAAGAGCAATTTTGGCCATTTCACCCTATCCTAAATCCACACCAAATAGCATCTGATAAATGCTATTTGAGGGCAATCAAATCACGTGGTGTGATTTGATTGCCCTCAAATAGCATTTATCAGATTTCTCTCAGCTCTCTGTGGAGCCACTAAAGACTTGCATGTAGATGTTTTCCCTGAACATGCTGCTACAGTGAATATTTAACATCAGTTTCCCTTTAACAGTGGTAAGCTGATGCAGCAGATACTCACATGAACAGCTGCTTGCGTGGCAAGAACTACTCGACAATATGCAGATGACCAGCAAAGAAGAATGTAAAGGTTGGGTTATTAGGTCATTATTCAGTCAACAAACCACATGATACAACTGTTTTTAGGCCGAAAAACGATTTTACCTTTGGATGAAGAATGTATTGGAGGAGACTGAGTGTGAATATATTCTTTTGTACACATGACAGAGCCCCCTGGTGAAGCGGAAAAAACATTACGTTTGCAATCCCTAGTCCAGTGTGCAGGGAGTGTGATGTGTATTTTGGGGGAAGATGCGTCTGGTGCATCAGGGGAAAGGGAAGCATTGAGATGAGCTGGGCCTGTTAATGGTAAACAGGTATTTATTGTAAAATGCACTATTTTACTGCAAAACAACTGTTAGCAAAGACCAAAGGGTCAGCAGTGCTTGTTATTGATAATCCATGTTACATTCTACACACAGCGCCGGGGCTGATGCCAGTTGTTCCTAGAGCAAGTGGTTATGAGTGTCTACCACGTTGTTTTCAAACTTCTCAGTTACAGTTGCAGAGTAAAATGCAGCCCCTGGGGGTTTCAAACAAAAACAGAGCGTCAGCGTTTATAAACTTCCCTGTTATTAGTGGCTCTAAATGTCCAGAGTAGTTTGGACGCCAGGCGTATCCATGTGTTCCTTATCTATCCCCCATTCTAAATAAATATGTTTAATTTAATTTCAGAGGATCAACCTCCAGAGAATGATGAAATCAGAAGGATACAAATGCATCTTTTCTAAAGTTGGTTATGTGCACCAGTGTCACCAATGTCACCAGGGGGGGCTTCGTAATCCTCCGACTAAAGCCCCTTATAGAGGCTGCATCATGGGATTAAGTGAAACGTCTCCCCTCACATCCAAGAGGCTTCTGCACTTCAGTTTGCTCTGTGTGGTCACTGAAGAGCGGATTTGTGGCCTGGCAATACTAAGACATGGCCACGAGTTGGTTGTCTCATTCACACGCCTTAATACCTTCCATCAATGTTACCAGGGTGGTTCTGTTCATGTTCACAATGAGGAACTTTTCTAGTGAATTTTAACTTCTTTAAAGAGAGCGACCTGTAAACTCAATGCTGGGATATGGAGAGGCAGGGACTCGTCAAAATGAAGTTTCTCAAAGATTAATGAAAAAGACTAAATGAAGTATGTCTGAACTCTAAAACTAGTCAGGGTTGTCTCGTTAATCACCTGACAAACATGTCACTGCATATGACACACAGTAACCCACAGACCATCACGACTATTTCAGAGTTTCTGCCTACGTCTTGTCATTTTCTGAAATCCGCCCCCCCGCGGTCTCTCTTCACAGTGAAGCAGAAATAATCTTTGAAAAATGAATCAGAAAACACATGAGGGGGAGGGTGCAGGGTGGCGATGGGGAGGAGGGGGGAGAAAACTCAGTTAAGCTTGTTAAGAAAGTCATCTGAATTCAGGCCTCATTCCCTCCATTGATCGGAGCGTCGGGGGGGAAACCGAAACGTTTGGCTTATTTTAGCCAATTAAGCTGTGAGAGAGCCAATTGTGCATGTGCTACTGAGGATCTCTTTGCTCAAAGTGCTTATTGTCCGTCCGCTTGCAGAGGGATCAATTGCAGGCTCTGTGATTGGATTAGCCTCGTAATCAATGCTGGTCACTAATATATTAACAAGGTAATTATAATGCTGTGGAAGAGGTAGCCCACCGCCGCGACAAATGCAGCACAACCATCATTCTCCGATTTTTGCAGGCTTGAGTGAGAACGACAAAAGATTCACAATCCCTTTCAAACTCCGGCCACGTAATTGTCTCTTTTCGGTCTCGCGCACAAATCACACACACACACACTCACACAAAGCGCTGCCCCCTACCGCTCCTGTGGGGAAGGTGTTAATCACATTACTAATGATGACACTTCACACTCCCGCCGTAAAGACGTGCAGCAGCAGGGCCCGGATTCTTCTATAATTATTCTTCCACTCAGCGACGCCTGAGCCTGCATGAATCTCCAGCGCACACAGGAGATATCTACACGTCTCCTGTGGTGTGGACATTCCCTCAGTTCTACATTTCACATCAAACTCATTGGTTGAGATGGGCTGAAAACTAATGGAGGCTTCTGCCTGAGGACTGAGTGCATTATGGATGATATGTAACTCATAAACCATACATGTTGTCTTAATGATTATATTTATCACTATGCAATATGTATGTGATTAGTTAAAAAAACAGTACACTCAGAAAATAATTATGCCTTCAACTGTGATTTTATGCATTTCAACTACATATTAAATGTGAGTGTTTCCTTTCATGTTGAGTTTGTGTAAATAAAACTAACAACTTGTGAGTGATTTAATTAAATTGAAAAAAAGGGATATATAAATATCTACATCAAACACACAATTGATATATCAAATCACACTCAAATTATTTTATAATATCACAGTATATCAACGTGAGAGAGAAGACTTGGAAATTTCATTGAATTTAATTTTAGGCATAGATATTTGTAGGAGTGGATGGGCCTCTCTAAACTTTAATGCAATAAGTTATTTACAACATATTAACAGAGTTTTGTTCTCGATCTGACGTGCCTTGATATAATTTATGCTATGATTTGGCGCTGTACAAATAAAATTTAATGGAACTATAACAAAGAAATCAACGGGTCAAGTATAACAATGAACTAAGTTACCATTTATCAGCATTATAAATTTGAGTGCACTACTTGCAGTTGGTTTGTTTGAATACAATTCAGGTTAATTGACCTCCATAGACTGAAATGCTAAACTCAAGAATAATCTCATTACAATATCTCCTTATGTAATTATACTGAGTTTATTCAAATTTAATTGAACTAGTGACAGTTAGTGTTTCAGAAAATGTTATGAAGTTTATGCCATAAACAGATGTCTTTTGCAATATTAAATATAATAATGCACATTTTAATCTACGAGGAATAGAAAAGAACAAATAAGAGACAAACAAAAAAAAAACGCACGGCCTGCATTAGTGGAGAGAGAGAGAAAGGAAAATGATTTACTACGAACATCAGGTTCAAACCACGAGTTCATCTTGTTAGTTCTCTCCTGAGAGCGAGAGTGTGAGAGATCTTCAAGTGTTTACTGGTGCAAAGTAATCTCAAAGTATTCTCAAACACTGTCACGTTTACAAGCGCCCGCTGCTGTTAACTGTTTAAAGGCGCTGCGCCGCTTTGAAGAGCTGCCTCTTTGTTCAGTGGACGGGGACGGGGGCTTAACCGGCGCGTTTGGTATTCCCCCCGAGGCTTTGTGCCTTTGGCCACCATATGGGCGAGAGAGAGCGGCCACATAAGCACTTAGGCAAAGTTTATATTTACTCAGGAATTTTCTCGGCTTTGCTTTACTTTAGTGGAAAAACAATAACCAGGCTGAATCAACGCTACCATTATAAGCACTTATGCAAAGTTCATATTAGCAATGGTAATTTCAACCTTGGCAGGAATGTCCATGGGGAAGGAACATAATGATTGTGCTGCTGCACAAATCTGCTTTTCAGCTCCGAGCAAGGAGGCTGGTGAGGTCTGGTGAAAGACGATGAGAGAAAACCTCGACCGTAAATACTCTTTTACTTCATCCACAGTGTTATTTCTTTTCCCTCTTTTTCTTACTAACCCAGTAAACATCTCTCCCAAAGTTACTTCAAGTGATACAATGAATGAAAAACTGTCTGGTTTGTTCCACTGACAGTTTTTGGAAAAGCGTAAGACAGAAAGGGACATTATGACCAAAAAGACTGAACACATATGTGCATGTGTAAACATAATCATATGCACAATTACAGTTAAATGCTCAATTTGCTACATTTCAAATACAATTTTCACGGATGTAAGTTAATTTTGTTGGAGACTACAAATGGAATAATAGACATATTGCCTCGTTAAATTGCACTTCAATTGCAGAAAACTGATCAAAGTCAAAGTCATATTTATTGTTAATTCTACCATATGTACAGCATGGGGATTGGACTGAAATAAACATAGAAATAGACTAAACATACTTAGTCTGCATACTCATGTTTGCAACTTGTTAAGTACTCTAGTGACACAAGAACACAACATACGTACAATTGCAGGAGACTAAATGTATAACAACAGCATTTAAAATAGAAAAAAAGGTAATTGACCAGAAAAGTCACTGGTGCATATTTGCATTGAAAAGGTGTAAGTGCAGCAGTTTCATTTCCATAATATTGCAGTTTTCCTTTTGTCATTTTGTAATACAGTAATACCATCAATCTCCAGTGTATTGATAATAATAGATAATAATACAACTTACATTGTTATGGCACTTATCTAACAAGGTGACAAAGTGCTTCGCGAAACATGTGAGACTGAAACAACACAGAAAAAAAAATACAAGACAAAAATAAGAAAGATACGATAAAAGAAAATATCAAAACAAATAAAATAGACATTGAAATCTCAGAGACACGTAACTTTAAAGGCAACAAAACACAGAGCAGGCACAGAATCCGATTAAAACATCAAACCAAGCCTGTCTGCATGGATGAAGGTAGATGAGAGAAGCTCCTCTTACTCATTTCACATCTACGTACACAAATTGACTCCGTGTGGAGCCTGAGTGTCAATCTCCTGTGTTCCTATAAGAAATGCTGCAAACTCCAGTTGCATTAACTACAGTACGTGCAATCATGGAATAGTAGTAGAAATGAACTGGAACTATACGTTTTCCACTGGACATATTGAAGAGACACAGAACGTTTCTGTCTCCACTTGTTGACTTGAGTTACACGGACAACTTGAGTTCTTCATGTGTTTGTCTGGATTGCAACATAGCAGAACATATGACAGCTGTTTACCACATAACTCTCGGCAAAGCTGTCCATCTGGATAACTGATCATCAGACCGGTGCATGCTGGGAGATTAGACTGAGCCTGCTTGGCTAAATTCAATATTTACCAAAGAGGCTGCTGTCACCACTTCTCTGTTACAGTCAGCTTTCATATGTGTGTGTGTGTGTTCTGTGAGTGGAAGACAAAAACTACCATTCTTAGGTTGTGGAATATTCATCGAAGGCTGATTTCCCTCGTGTTTGCAAACTAACTTCACGGCTGCTTTTATCCAAACCTCTTGATGTCTACAGAGACTTTACACTAAACATACTGCATGTGAGTAAATGATTTAAGTTCGGAGGTGTGTGTTTGTGTGTAAGTGGTGGGGGCAGGGAGGTGGGGGTGTAATTGATTACATATGATAAGTGGTTACTGGCCTATACTAAATTTCTTCTGTGTGAGAGAAGGTCATTAATCTCCGAGAGTTTGGGAATAGATCCCCGGCTGCCATGGTTAGCGGAACTGAGAAATCACCACAGAGGAGCCATTGAGCTGCTAAAGTTGGCAAAGTCCTCATTTTAATTTGAATGAATTATAGGATTTTAAGATGATTCTATACATTTCCATATGTCAAAGGGACTATTTATATGGTGCTCTGCCCTCTCGAAGTGCTTTACCTCCACACAGCGTGTCTGTATCGCGCCTCTCGGTCACGCAGACCATTCTCACACATGCTGGTGCAGCCGTCACACGCAATACTGAGGTTCAGTGTTTCAGTGTCTTGCACGAGGACACTTGGACATTGCAGTCTAGAAGGAGGGATCGAACAGCTGACCCTCTGCTCAGTGGACGACTCGCCGTACCTCCTGAGCCACAGCCGGCCCCATACGTGTCGTCAGACGCTAGAAGTCAGAAGACGGGAGGGGGAGGGGGAGTCGGGGTGATTTATTTATCGACAGCTCAACAAATAAAGAGCGGGCACCATGGCTGTGCACGTCACCATGTTGTTGTGCAATGTCAGATTATCTGCTCCCTCCAGGTTTGAGGCACCTCTTCATCACCCACCATGATCCACACGTGTTATTCTGGTCAGACTTCACAATACACACTGCACTTCTCATGAATCCTGATACATTTTGTTGATCCCCTGACTTGTGACGACTACGGGTGCTTTACACACCTGCATCATTCACCCCTGATAAATAAACACATGTAGCACACGTGCATCCGGGTATAATGATGGTAACTGTTAGAGTAGAGTTCAATTATAAGAGACACAAATTAAACATGTCGAATAAGTAGTTAATAATATATAAATCTAAATTAATTAATTTTAACAAGAAGGTAAGAATTTTTTTAAATAAGAATGTACTAGTATAATGGGTTTGGTGTGGTGGTATGTGATGTGTGGAGTGTAATGTGTAAGGGCTGAGGATGTGTGAACCCTACATCACAGAATGAACAGAGGGGGTTTCAGTTCATCAAGTCAGTAAATAGTCGCCAAGTTTCATAGCAGTGTTCAGATTTGTCTTTCATTATGGTGGTTTCACATTAAGAGGTTTAACCATCGACTCATTGAGCAAGGCTTCTTTTCTCTATTATTGCAGAGACGAGCATCAACAACTCCTTCTTGTGTGACAGGTTTCCGAGCAGACAGAGAGATGGTGTCATTGGAACGTGGAGGTCAAGGTTAAAGGAGAGCCTCCCTCTGACCCCTGGCAGAAGAGCTGAGTGTGTGAACGAAGCCAAAAGGCTTGGACGTGATTGTCTGCATAATCAAACATGAAGCACTGATTTGAGTCACGTATTGTGTGCTCAGTGCTCTCCACATGGTCTTGTATTGCATATGCAGTAGTTTATCATAAAGTTTGTAATTGTATTTAATTTAAATGCATTTATTGTAAATACACATGATCTTGTATATATGTAACAGAAAACTGAGGATCCTATGTGTATTTGCCTTCCACGATGCCGCACAATGCTTTAGTTTTAGCTAGATTGACGTAATAAACTGCAAAAACAACCACTTCGTCAATCAACCAAAAATATAAATCAAAAACTAGACTGACAAGCCTGTTGAGTTGATGCATACTTTAATAAATTTACTAGGACTTCAGGAAATGGAAGAGGTCAGAGTGCCTTTTTCCTTCAAAACTTGACATGGGAAACATCAGTCCTGTTCAGAGCCTCAGTAAATGAAATTGAATGACACAGTGTGGAAATGCGTGGTTGTAAGGAACAAGGTTTCCACGGTGTTTGAATATTACCAACAATGTCTGGATGCAGTCTTTCGAAGATAGAGTGAGACTCCCTGTGCAGCTGGACCCTCTTCTTCTCAGTAGTATCACAAAACCTGTCCACTATATACAGAGACGAGTGTTTATATTCAGCAAACTTCAATAAAGCCTATCAGCGTCAGAAAAATGTCATAAAAAGCAGAAAGAAACAGATGACCCAGTGAGAAACATAACAATCAGCAGTATGACCAGTACTGAGAAGCCCCATTCTGCAAAAACAATCTGGAAGTATAATTCGACGCCCAGGAGTCACCTCTGACATGTTTCATCAAGAAACTGTGTTTGCTATGGAGATGTGGAATAGATCCCAGCCAGGATGGTGAGGTGTGAAAAATATTTTACATTGTCTCATCTTTGCTGCTCCTTGGGTCAGTGTCAAAGTTCAGGACGTGAAGGAACAGAGCCACAGGGATCTTTCCTCTGACCTTCACCTGAGGCCATCGCAGCGGCTCCTCCTTCCTCCTCTGATTCTCCAGAGAGTCAGATTCCTCCAGAAAACAAAGCTCAGGGCTGAGATATCTTCTGGCTGCCTGTCGCCCTTCACATCTTTCAACTTTAAATTGACTTTGCATTTGTCAAAAATCTCCCTGTTGCTCCTCACCCCTTCATTTTGTATTGCTATGCCTCTTCATTCTACATTCTACATTCCTCTGTTGACTCTGCTGTCTCCAGATTTCATAATGTAATTTTACTAATGTCCTTAAAAGTCCAGGGGTGAATTTGTGACATTTAGCTGACTTCATAAAACAAGTCTCATTTGCAAATTCCTGCTTGGCTCCATGTCCCCATCACTGCAGAGAAAAACAACACAACTTTGCTTATTTTTTTTCCAGATCCAGCGAGCCAAGTTTGCTGTGGTTTGTTGTCTCACACAAGCGGTTTTCAGACATGAACTCCAGAGAATGCACACAATGCTTTGTCCAGAGTTTGCCTTTCACCCAGGAACAATGCAGCGGGAGACACTGCACTCAGAAGTGTTCACAGAAACACAGAAATCTGAGGGCTGGTATTAAGTCTGCTGCAGACATGTTTTTGTTTACAGCAGATGCATTGGCTCTTATCACCAAAAGCTCTCTTGACCTCTTCATTAATAGTTTTTTATGTGTCCACAAATGTGTTTTCCTTTTGTTATGTTTCTTTTTGTGTCTATAGAGGGTTGCAACCATCTTCCACATGTTGAATCCTGCGCAGGATCTCCAGCAGCTGTATTGTAACCCCACTTTGATCAGAGTTGGTAGTTGTGGTAATGGTTTGCCGTAACCTTGAACTTCTCCTCAAACATCTGCAGGAAAATGTTGTAAACTCTGATTCCCATTCTTCAGCGATACCAGCCAGCTAGCAAAGAAAAGTCCTACAAAACTCATAAACTGAGATTTGTAGAACTGAGACAGGATTTTAACAAATAAAAAAAGCTTGACTAAAATGTATTTATTTTATTCTGAGAAACATAAAACCTTTAGTGAAGTTGCCACTTGTATAACCAATATAAATGTAAGCCAACACTAAAAAAAACAACTAAATTAGTAACAAAACAGAATTTGTCATTTAATTGCTCCAAAATGGGTCCTGCTGTAGAGCCACCATTCACAAAATGTCTAATAATCATATATACACTTGGTGTAGGGAGTGCCAGCTGGCAAGGAAGGTCGTATCATTGTGTATACACGTAATGTATAAGTGCATCTGTACCCACCGAATAACGGGTCTTGTTTACAAAACCTCCTGCTTCCTCCGGTTTATTTATTAGGGCAGTCAGGAATGCTTAACGTCAGACAAATGTTTGTTGTCTGAACCATCTGTCTGGCACCAGAGCAGAGAAAAGAAGGAACAGAGAGAGGGGTGAAAAAAGGAATGAGAGGTGGAGTACCCAAGAAAAGACACAGAGGAGAGACGGTGAGGGATGATAGAAGGAAGGGGGGGGTGGGGGGGAAAGGAGATGTTCATGGCCAGTTCACTCTCTATTCATGGAGCTTAAGCAGCCATGAGATTAGCCCAGAATACCAAACACACATACCTCCCCCAGCCTCCTTCTTCTCCCGGGCTCTCCCCACCTCTGCATCTCCTCCCTCCTCATCTTTGCAGAGCAGGTTTCCAAGGCAACCCTGCAGGAGGTCAAAGGTCTGTTGTGATGTGGGGTGGGGCGAGCGGGTGTCTGAATGCGGGTCCATCTGGATGAGTGACCCGACATAATCAGATATCAATCCTACACGACAAGTGGGGCACGAGACAAGGCGAGCGAGAGAGAGAGAGCTCCGCTGATTAGGAAAGCATGGGTTTGCCTTTGATGTGTATTTGAATGTGAGTGTGTGTGTGTGTATGTGTATTTTGGGGGTGACTGAAATCATCTGTCCACCCTTCCTGATAATGACATTTATAGCACTGAACATATAAGAGAGAGGAAAGCTGATGAAGACGAGGATGTTGGATGGTGACGAAGAAATATGCTTTTGTGTTAAGCATGTTGACCCGCTGCCACATTAGACCACCATTCCAGCCTTAAATAACCAGACGCAGCTGCTGATCAACCAAGCAACCAGTATGGCTCCACCACTACCAATACTGGTTGGTTGTACTTGGTATTCAGGCTGACAACTAGCCTGGATGCCAGACGAACTTAGCCCCGCCTACAACATTTTCGGTAGGGAAGTTCGGTCTGGAGTCGCTCCATTAGGGAGAAATTATGCTCCGAACAGAAGCTGTTCACGATGATGGACAGATGATCAACCATAGATATGTGGTCATCAGTTACGTAATCAATTACGTCATCAAAGAGTGCTGGGGTTGACTTTGTTTTCCACAATCATGCCTGCCGCTGGAGAGTTGGGATGTGTAGATGCTGCCATTGAGTCTGTTTTAGAAGACATCGACAGCGCATTCATTTTGAAAGAGGAACAGAGAACGCGGAGGCGTTGCCAACGCACCGCGCTAATGTGGTATACCCCAAAATATATATTTTTTAATTACTTTAATAGTAATTTTAATTGATTTAATTACTTAAATAGTAATTGTAATTTGTTTAATTACTTTAATAGTAATTTTCATTTAAGGTTATTCCTAATCATATAAGTAGAGAGATCAGTGAATGAACGCAGCACCCAGGTGGAACGTTTGGCATGAGAGCAGTTGCACCCCGTACCTCTCTTTGGGGGTGACGTCCGCCCACATGCCAGATGCTGTCTGGGTAAAGAAATGAATGCGTCGTCTCATTTTTGCTGCTGCATCCTTCCTGTTTTCTACAGGTCAGCAGTGACTGAGAGTCACCTTTGTTACCTCTTAAAGCTTCCCATGATCACCACGGGTGTCATTGAGATACACTCGCTTGTGTTTATTTTTACCTGCCTGGCGTCTTGCAGGAGGTTGATGAGAGAAATATTGTTTACTTTACACATTGTGTAGATCAGCTCCCACACATACAGACTGTTATTATTTCTATATTGTTAATGTTTGTAATTTAAATTGTGTTATATTTTAATAAGATGCTGTCTGGGAAAAGTAATGAATGCATCGTCTCATTTTTGCTGCTGCGTCCTTCCTGTTTTCTACAGGTCAGTAATTTAACTTTGCTGCTGTGGTCCCAATCTTGGGACCCGTAACACTAATCCCTATCGCGCCGGCGCTTGGCTGTTCACACCGAACACTGAAGCGACGCAGAACCGCCGGGCAGCGCTAATAATATCACCTGTTGATCCAGTAGATTAAAAGCATATACTTACTTGTGTCTTTCTTGGTGTTGTCTTTATCAACATGTTCCGAGGATCATACAACTCACTGCACTTCTCCACTTCAATTATTAATTTAATGTCATCCATGTTGAAGAACTTCGCTGTTTGCTCCGTTAAATGTCGGGTGTCGGGGGTAAATTACGTATTCTCCACTCAAGCCTATGTGGAGAATACGTAGCCACCCCTCTCTCTCTTTGTATCTGTATCACTGCTTGTGTGGCTGTAGTGGATGGGCAGAGGGGGACATTTAATAATGTCATTGGTAAAATTAAAACTCCAGGACAACAGAAGGGGACTTCAAAGTATGGGATGCATATTGATAATTTATATCATATAAAATATGTCATCTATATCGTTTAAAATAATTTTTCAGTGTGTTTCCTGGTGCGATACACTCACGTCAAGCGCAAAAAATAGACTACGCCGAAACGATCGCTGCACGGCGCGAGGCAGCCTTGGCGCAGCGCGGTGCTTCAGCCTCTGGTGTGACCCGTACAAAGTTTTAACATGGGAGTGGATGGGAGCCAGCTGTTATGTAAGGCTTGACGCTGCACTGAAGCGTCACTTTGGCGTCGCTTCAGCGTCCGGTGTGAACCCTGCGTTAGTAAATAACTCACAATGCGGTGCTTAACATACGTCACTTACTATGTTGCTCTTATTGGTTGTGGGTTTATCCAATAGAGCGAAGAGGCATTTTATTTCCTGGTTCGGTTGAAACACGCCCCATAATCACAGCCCAATGGAGCAGTCTCAGACTCACATTCTGACTAGAATTGTGAGTCTGACAACGTCAGGTTAGCTGGCAACACTCTTCATCTTTAAATTCGACCATTTTGACTTAATCACTTTATCTTATGAATCTATAGTTAATGTAGACTCTGAGATAAGATCCCAAACAGGACATTGTATACTTCGTGTTCTGTTAGTTCTAATGTTGTAGTTGACAACATTCGTGTCCGACTGTGTTAACAGGCCACAGGCACTGAACCCTTTTTCATGAGCAGCATCATGTGTGCCTACGTGTTTCAGTTCTAAACAATTTCATAAACATAAAACACCAAAGACAAACAATGCAAAAATATGGCAGTGGGCTGTGGCTATTGCCAAATACAACTTCCAAACATTTGACTTTATGCAGATTTCCCAACTTGAACACAGTGTTGTTTAACTTAAATTAGAGTTAAAATGAATTTATCCTGAACAATGTTCAATAGCACAGTTGAGGCTTTTGGACATGCTAATTAGGGCCCGAGGACCGAGATTGAAAATGCCTCAACAGCGCCACCTGGATCGCAGCCCCTAGGTTTCCACATAACCGATTTTCACCAACATTGGGACAGAGGTGTATCGTCACCGGTCATTAAAAAGAGCCTCAAGGAGCATTATGAAAAACGAAACAGGAAGCCCGCCATTTTGGATTTAGTGGCCATTTTCCGCATTTTCCGCATTTTTACTTTAACATACTTGTCAGAGGGCTTTCATCAGAAATTTAGATGAGTGTCATCACAACAAGATGGAGATCTAAACTTACTCGAATTTTACCTTTTCGTCACACCGTGTGGCCGTGGGGTGGCAACATAGTTTGACTAAAAGCCATCAAAACACGAGCTTCTGTATTTTGGACATATTTGGTCCAATCAAGTCCAAACTAGACATGTAAGACAAGAGTCGCGTCCTGAAGACATCTACACAGAAATCGTGACTGAAAAGCACAGCCCCCCCTGCTGGCAACAGGAAATGTATTGTTTTTGGAACGTCCTCCTCATCCACTTTGCGAAACCATGTCGAACTGTGTCTAATGGGTCTCAAGACATTGATAATGTAGGCATAAAATTACTGGGACTTTTCATAATGCAGATTATTAATGGCGTGGCATTAAAGTTCATCAACTCGCCATGACACACAAAATCTCTGTAACTTCCTTTTTTTATTGGGGAAACATCTGCCTCAAACTACATGTGTGTAGCGGTATATTTGATTTCATCCCACCGTGTGACCGTGGTGTGGCGTAGCATTTTGATGACACGCCATCAAAACACAAGCTTCTTTATCTCTGGCATATGTGGTGCAATCAACTCCAAACTAGACATGTAAGACTAGTTATTATTATTACTTACTTATATTAGAATTTAAACTTTACATCTAATTTAATTTTTATCACTTATTATGCTCCTCAAGGTCAAATGATCAATATTTTGTATTAACAATGATTTACAGTTGGTACTGCAGGGGGACGTGAAATAACTGTCATCAAAGTTTTTATTTTTCAAAAAACTCAAATACGTCATTGTCACGCACGATTGGCTCAGGGTAAAACGGTGTAGATGATGGATGGAGGGACTAACAAACCAGAAGTTTGTGTTATAGCACTTCAAGGGATTTATAAACATGTTGAAAATATACTGAGGCGAACAGGAGAAAATACTTGATTCAGAAACACTGTCGACATGTATTTATTATATTACAATCACCAGGACACAGGCAGAACTACACTAGACCACTGTCAGACTTTCATTTCACCCAAACCACAGGAGACGATTTCAAGCTTTACTTTCTCCTCTGGATCTCTGCTTCCCCCTCAGCTCGCAGGTATGCTTGTGAGGATGTGTGCGTTTTTCAAAATTCTCTGAGTCTTCGTTGTGCGTTTGGTGTTCAGCAGTCTCCAAGGACACTCGTCCTATTGTGGCGCTGGTGGCTTTCGGGCGGTGCAGAGCTCGGCGGCCTCTCCCAGAGTGACGGGCCTCTGAAGCAACCTTTCCACCGGGCCGCCTGTCACTCAGCGTTATCTCTCTATGCAACTGCAACACGAGGAAGATTCACAGAAACACTGAGCTAAATTTTTTTGATGACTTTTGTGTCCCTTTATATTGATTGAGTGCTCAGTTGACACCAGGAGAGCACTGGAAGAACATGCAGCCTCACAGAGAGAAGCTGTTTGATTTGTTTAACATGACGATGTCTTTTCATCTAGAGTTGTTGTCGTTGTCTTTTCATTAAAGTTGTTCTTGCACAGAAGAGGAAGGATTCAGTTTTTAGATTGTTCCAGAGCAGCACAGGAACTTGCGGATTCGTTTGAGTACAGATTTCTTCTTTGTTTTGATTTTCTGCAACTCAATTAGCTCATTCTCCATGATTTGATTCCTTTTCACCCGGTCTTCTCTACAATTCTCCACAAACAGGCCGCCTACAGCCTGTTTGGCGGCCCTGAGGGACTCTTGGAGCTCGAGCTTTTTCTTATTCCATAGGCTCCTCTCTGCCTCCAGCTCTTCCTTGGACCTGGTCAGTGCTGCCGTGAGGCTGGAGGTTACCTGCTGGTGTTCTTTTAGAAGACGGGACTCTTCACGCTCCCACTGGCTTTTAGATTGTTCTTTGTCTTCTACAGCCTGGGCCAGTGCAGATCTGACTTTGTAGATTTCCTCTTCCTCTTCGTCCACAGCCTGTGTGGCGGCCCTGAGGGACTCTTGGAGCTCGAGCTTTTTCTTATTCCATAGGCTCCTCTCTGCCTCCAGCTCTTTCTTGGACCTGGTCAGTGATGCTGTGAGGCTGGAGGTCACCTGCTGGTGTTCTTTTAGAAGACGGGACTCTTCACGCTCCCACTGACTTTTAGATTGTTCTTTGTCTTCTAAAGCCTGGGCCAGTGCAGATCTGACTTTGTAGATTTCCTCTTCCTCTTCGTCCACAGCCTGTCTGGCGGCCCTGATGGACTCTTGGAGCTCGAGCTTTTTCTTATTCCATAGGCTCCTCTCTGCCTCCAGCTCTTTCTGGGACCTGGTCAGTGATGCTGTGAGGCTGGAGGTCACCTGCTGGTGTTCTTTTAGAAGACGGGACTCTTCACGCTCCCACTGGCTTTTAGATTGTTCTTTGTCTTTTACAGCCTGAGCCAGTGCAGATCTGACTTTGGAGATCTCCTCTTCTTCTTTGGCAAGGCGTGACTCCAACCACACCCTCGTTGTATTCTCAGCAACGAGACACTGCTCTAGCTGATCATGTTTGAGGACAGTAGCTCTTTCCCTCGTTTCAGCAGCAACCCACAAACAGGTAGCGCGGTCTTTCACTGCAATTATCAGTGACTGCAGTTGTTGCAGCTTGTAGAAAAAGAAACTGTTATCATGTAACAGATGAGCTATTTTCTGGTCCTTCTCGCCCAAGATCCGATGGAACTCCACCTCAGGTATTAAGAGCATGGGCTGTTTAATCGTAGAATTACCAGTGTTTGGTCTGTCAGCTGTTTGGCTGGAAGTCTCTTCAGGAGTAAACTTCCTCCAATCATCATTCATTTTCTCTTCCATTTGATCACTGGACTCTGGGATTTTTCTTTAGGATAGTAATGTGGCACTGACTTTGGGATGATTGTTTTTAGTGAGTTTAGTGCTGCTTCTTCTGCTGCTGTGAGCTTTGTATTCTCACTTGTAATTTTGCTGCCTATTTGTTAGCATTAACAGGTAATGTCTGGTGGGGGGTAGACATAGGAAGCCCGTCCTCTTTAATCTCTTTTGATCTAAGATTAAGCCACAGGACCAAAAGGCAGAACTGCCTTTGACCAAAGGCAGTTCAAGTAAACTAAGGTCAAAGGCACAATAACTTTAAAATATAAAAGAAATATCTTTGTATCTAAGTATTCAATTCAAATTTTTATTTGTATAGCCCATATTCACAAATCACAATTTGTCTCATAGGTCTTAACAAGGTTTGACGTCCCCTGTCCTTCACCCTCAACAGGAGTAAACTCCTCTTAACAGGGGGAATAAAATGTAGAAACCTCTGAAGGAGCCACACGGATCCTCCTCCCAGGATGGACACAAGTGCATGTTACTGAGAAAGAACATTGTGCATCAAGTATTTGTACATAATAAAAAAGTCTGATCGAGATCATCAATCAGCAATAACGCAATCCCTTTTCCTATAAATATCAGCGGTGCAGTGGGGTCATGAGATCGTGTGGAACCTGTTTAATGAATTGTAGTGGAAAATATTGTAAAACTAGTAATTTCATAAAAAAATCATGAATGTGGCAATTCTGTTTTGCATTACATATGATATCATGCTTTAGATCTTCATCACCAACAATTATGACTGACTTCATTTCAAAAGAGACTTTAGAAGAAACCAGAGAATTACATATGACAAACACTTGGTTTCCGTTACAACTGAGAAGTTATGGGGAAATTAGGAAATTATTCCAAGGTTTCAGGCTGACAAAACAATAATGTAAAAACTGAAAACTGACAAACGCACAAATGGCAAAAAAATATGACCACCTGAGTGGAGGTAAACAAAAATAAAGGTAACATTGTTTATGGATGTTCTGACAACCTTTGGTCCAGTCAACTTTGTGGGTGTGTTACTGAGCAATAAAGAAAGTGCAATGAAGACTGAAGTAGTTTGTTTTTAAAGATCGACGAACAAATACACTTTGAGGTAAGATCAACTGGAGATGCTTCACAAAAAGGAGAAGCTACTGGCTTAGCTCTTTCATGGGTCCATCACCCTCAAACCGAGTATGTGTGTATTGACAGCCCCCCCCCCCCCTTGCAGACATTCAGATGGTTTTAAGGAATGGCCGTGGCAAAACCATTGACTATCGCCCCCTAAAAGGCAGCCCCGACACTACGAATGGAAGACATCTACAAAAATCGATAGGGACATGTGTCTTTTCATGACAAAGAAATAAGTCTCTTGGATAGATATGCTAAAACAAACAGGAAGCCCGCCATTTTGGATTTGGTTGCCATTTTGGCCATTTTCTACAATTTTACTCTGATGAACTTGTCGTAGGGCCTTCAACTTCTGGGAATGTCACCTAAACAAGAAGGAGATATAAACTCACTAGGGTATATTTGATTTCATCACACCATGTGACCGTGGCCTGGTGGCAAAGTTTGATCAATCTAGTCCAAACTAGACACGTAAGACAAGACTCGCGACCTGATGACACCTACGAAAAAAGTCATGACTTAAAATCATAGCGCCACCTGATGGCTACAGGAAGTGAAGTGTTTATCCTTGCTGCAAAGCGCAAAACGCATGCAACGCAGAGACGTGCACTTGGTCATTGATCGCTCTCACTTCACTGACCACAACAAGCTTGAAATTGCTTTTGCTCAGGCCCGTTAATGCTACAATGTAGCCCTAGTATCACATTGCTATGCAACTGAGAACACAATGGTTTATAGCTCGCATCCAACGTCCAGGTTATTAAGTCCAGTAGCATCTAAAGCAAAACCCAGAGTTAAAAAGTGCAGATTTCACAGATTCCCTGCTTCGTCCACCATCAATATCTCCAGGTTGTCCAGGAAAGATACAGGAACAAGATCAAAGTTTAAAGATACATTTGGCGGTAAACCAGGAATCTCTCTCCACACCACCACCCTGTGACAAAAGTCTGTAATAGTAATTGAAACCCCTTTTGGTTCACACACAATCTTTCTCATTTGAGAGAAAACAAAAAAGAACACAATCATTTACATTAATACATCATGTTAGGGTTAGGGTTGATGAATGGCCATGAAATGTGGTGCAGAAACTCTTGTCAATGCCCATAACTGTTTGTCTAGTGCTGTCATCATCAGCTTTAGTTTGGTGACAATAACGAGCACAAAGTCAGTGCTTGTCAGTCTGAGATTACCTCCTGCTTCTGCACACGGACTCACAACACATCCTGCATTAGATGTGAAAATGAACAAATCTTAGAAAGAACAACTGTGATTTATACCCGTTATCCACATTGAGTCAAGCATTGTCAACACAAAAGCAATACTTTGGTGTTGTTAAGCTCTTCAGGTCCCGTACTTGGACGAGCAGTGAAGTGCTGGCCCTTACACGACTAGTGTGTCATGCAAAAATTATATATAATCATATGCCAGATGGAAAAAATCATGAACTGTTTAAGATAAGTAATACGAATGAAAGAAATAACATAATACAGAAATTAGAATTTCTTATACAAATACTTAATGGAAATGTGGACAAGGCAAACATATATTCCTGCTTAGTATCCGACCATTGAGACGGACAATCAGTTAATGAAACCATTAAGAAAGTGAGGAAGGGATAGTTGAAACCAATATTTGCCAAAACCTTCAACGGGCCTTTCTGTGAGTCGGGCCCTGGAGGTGAGGTGATGATGTTTTAATGTTTTGCGTACACACTTTAATCAAGGAAAGATAGTCTCGACTTACCCAGCATGCACTTTCTAAAGGACACACTGGTCTAATTTGCTTGGCTTTGAAAAGCGGACTTAATCCACATCATCCAATTTGCTGACCTCTGAGGCCATGTTTGTGGTGAGAGTCCCAAGAGCCTGGGAGAGGAAAACTCAAGCCCGATGGATACTTACATTCTCCAATAGAAACCAGTTTTGTGTTTTTTACTGTGATTCTCTTGCACATTTAGAGACATTTCAGATTATTCTCAGCAGAAAACACTATATTAATTTGTCCAACAAACCTCGGTTTACATCCTCCTCTAGCCCTAGGAAAAAATGCCTTCCTGACATTACAGTTATCAAATCAGAAAATATTCATATAGGGGTGTTATTGGGAAAGTAATGACCAACAATAAACAGTTATGTTTTTTAGGGAGCTTTCACACCTAACTTGTTTTGGTCCAGACCTTTCAGTTTGGTCCGAGTCAGGTGTGAAAGTCTGGATTAATGAACCAAACTTTAGTCCAACTACGGGGGGGGGCTCTAATAAAACTAACAATTAATTAACAAACACATTTTCTTCATAAGAACAAAGAGACACAATTTTTCTATGAGAATAGTTAGCAAGTACGATTTTAAATTGACAACGCACGCCTATGTACTGACCAATCAATGTCAAGTAGACAACCCACTCAGGTGATGACCATAGGACATATGTAATTCATAAAAAAGTCTGATGTCCACTCACTAAATTGCAATGCATCGTTTCGACTTCGATCTGGACTTTCAGGTGTGAGATCTCCCTTCAACTTGTTATCATCCCTGGAAAAGGTGGATAGTTAAGTTCACAAAGTTCATGATTCCATCTGCAGCAGTTCACGTCCTAATAACTGTCAACATGGATTTTCTTTTCCTCACTATGAGCACGCTATTTTCTTTAACTTAGTCCATTATAATTGAGTAAATTTGTTAAAACCTTCCTCATGGAAGTTTCATTTCAGAAAAACATTTGTATTATCAGATTTCATGGCCGCACTAAGAACTTGTTGAACCTTGGGCACATTATGTGTTAACCTTGGTGACAGTAAATAAAAAGTGTTCTTTGTTGTAATGTGATCTCTGATGTGACTTCATGGATGCATTAGAGGCTCCTAGGATATTTTATTCTGATGAATAGTGGATACTTACAGAATTAATGGAGAAAAAAAAATTCACATAAAGCCGCCTTTACAGGGATATTTCCTCCCTGCACTAAGCATATATCACTTTTCATGCTCACTGTGCACTGCTATTCATCATAGACCAACCAGAACTGAATGCATGGTTTTGAAAGAAGCTTACAACTTTAAAAGCTGTCAGAAAAAAATGGCTGTAGGTTAAACACTACTGTACTGGTCCAATTAGTCATATACAGTATGTACCATCAAAATAGACCATTCCTTTACAGAATGTGGACATGTAGTACCACTGAATTTATGGCTCAAAATCACATGCAAAGCGGCCACATCTCTTCCAGCATCTGGATAAGGCAAGAAGTGAGAGCCATGCAGATGGAAATGTATAGCACGTGGGTGTTTTCAAGTAAAATAAGCTCTAATTATGCTGTAAACCGTAGCCAGAGGCTTTGGAGAACAATGTAGGGCCTATGGAGTGAGATAGCATGATTTAAACACTATCAGCTGTGCTCACACTGTCAGCTTATTCAACCACTGTTTACACCCCAAATCTGGCCTCTCTCTTGAAGTCATTGTAAGTCTCTCTTTACCCCTCTTTATCCCGCCCTGAGATAGTGAAGTGTGGGAGAGTACATATTTACCTTCCAGAGGTGGGAAATTTCACCGTCACTTGTTGGTCAACACGGGCCTCGCTGTTATCAGAGGCAAACAGAATTTATTACTCCGAACGAGTGCAGCATGAGGCGTCTCAAACAAAAACCAGAGAGAAAGCGTATTGTGTTGCATCAATGGAGGCAACGGAGGGTCAAGGTGAATGAGCCCACATCCTGCCCCCTGACCCCCAGCAGCAGAGCCCACCAGGCCTGTTTGCTCTCTCTCTGTCTCTCTCTCTGGCTCTCTCTCTTGCTCTCTCTCTGTCTCTCTGTCTCTCTCTCTCGAAATTAAACATGGTTTATATAATAATCTTTATATAATAGCAACTGTATGTAATAACAACCTTATTTATATAGCTCCTCCCAAAACCGCTTGACAAATAAAGTCAGTAATGCAAATAATCAAAGATAAGTAGCAATCAACACAATATCATTTAATAAAATATAACTGGTTCCAAGAAGCAGATTTGTGGCAGCATTAAACCCTGACCATGTTTCTTTTCTTTTTTGGCAACATCAGACAAGAATCAACACTGTAGACATACACAATGCGTTAATAACCTAGTTAAATGCAAACATTTGACATTATTGAATACAGTCCAGTATCCTTCACAGTGCTGGTGCGTAAATTCAGTGAGGAAGTGGGTATAATAACCTCATTTGGCAACAATAACCCCAAACAAGCCCTAAGTGTAGCTGCAGATCAGACCTGCACAACGTTCTGGACTGTTCCATGGCACGGAACCGATTTAACCCAGACGTGTTCTCAGGGTGTCTGGTGCGAAAGACTCTCTCAAGCTTATTTCACATCACATGGACTGGTGGTTAAGGTTATTGTTCTACTGCACCAGCCAGCCTCTACTGAGAGTTAACTGGCAGACAACCAGTCTGTTATTATACCATAAGCTACCTCGATGTGATGTCGAGCTCTCCAGGCCCAGAGGAAGCCCCGTTGCACTTCCCTTTTGATTCGATATGTAGGCTGTAGCCGCGTGTTCTTCCCTTAAGTTTCAATATTAGCTTCATCAGATCACAGAATAGTTTCCCAGCAGCATTGTGGACAGTCAACATGGTCTTTGGCAAACTTCAGGCGTGCGAGCAGAAGCTTCAGGTTACAAGGATCTCATGCAAATAATGTTAATCAGCTCTTATGATTTCCATCACAGTCTTTAGCTGTTACCCTACGCTCAGCGTTCTGTGTTATGCCTTTGGAGTCATTTTATCTGAGCTCACGCTTCTATAAAGAGTAACCACAGAAGCGAAATTGTCTCCTAGCGAAGATAAATTGTTTAAATGTGGATAAATGGATATCTAAACTAGCTGAAATCATCTCAAGCATTATGCATATCTTGATTGTAAGTCATTTGTTTTTCTCTTTTCTAAAGATTTGTCCAAACTAGGCCTATAAGTCTGAAGAAGACCTTTACCTGTTCCGAGGTTATTACAATCTGACCTGACCTCCCAGGGCTGCATGTGATATCATTAGAACCCTGTAAGCAATAATTAATAGACCCTGTTGGACTTTATTAGGACTGTCAGCGACAAGGCACGAAGTAATTAGCATGTGCACGATACTTCCATTAATTACCACAAGTGCAGAACATTTAAGAAGACACAAGAGGTCAGACTCATTATGGAGGACAGCCTTTAGTGTCAGCTCCATTGTCTCCTGCTTACTGTTTCCGTTCAAGATGGAAGGACCCTGTCAGGATAAACACTGCTATCCGAGTATTTATAGAGACACATATCAGGGCACCTGTACAAAAAAAATGCTGAGAGGAAGAATAAAAAGCCAGATCTGCTTAACAGCCAAAGGATGAAAGAAAATAAATACAACTTCTATCATACTGTAACATGGAAAACAACTTTTGGGGTTGTAAGGTCAGTCAGCTCATGTGTACAGTATTCGGGTGGTCAACAGGCAGAGAGTGTACAGTGTTCTATTCTCCACACAAACACAGACTCATACATCCACCTATTATCTGCACTACTAATCCTTTTCGGGGAGCTACAGCTTTGGACAGGTCACCAGTGTGTCGCAGGGCCAACTTACAGAGAGTAACAACCGCTCACACTCATAATACACACCTAATGACAATTAAGATTCTCCAGTCAGGCTAACTCCGATCTGCATTTCTTTGGACTGTGGGAGGAAGCCGAAGTATCTGTGGGAAGCTCTAGCTCTCAAGGGGAGAACATGCAAACTTTTCACTTCCTTAAGACAGTCTGGGTTCACTCAGCTCTTCATACTGTGTCCATATGTGTCTTTACATTGAAATGGTTAGATAACGCATAATTAACTTCCTTGAGGCCTCTCAGGAGGACCAAAAGAAGAACGTCTGAATGTTCAAGCATCAACGTTAGAATTAGCTCCTTTGAGTGTCGCGTGGGGCTGGAGTCAGCTGCCTGTCACCCGTTCTCTGAAAGGACTTTAGATGGAACATATAGTTTACTTTCCTCCAGAGATGAGAGGTTATAGTTGGTTTTATTACTTAAGATGGATTTTCCTATGATGGGCCAAAAATTCCATAGAAAGTCGTGATCTGCACAAAAGCTTGTCAGGGTTCTGCATTTCGCAGCCGAGACAAAATCATTGTTTTCATTAATGACCTTTTGTACCATGGTGAGTACACAGACAAACAGGGGAGAATGGATCAAGCATGTGTGTTGAGAGTTTGCATTTTGAAACACTTTGTGTGTTTGTGGTTTCCATTAGAGGCCATTAGCTGACATGAATGCAGTCCGACCACAGCAGTTATTCTTTGTATTCTAGGTGGAACATTACTTTGAAGTCTGGGGTGACAGTAATGGTCCAGAAAGCAGACTAGTCTAATCTGTGTTTTTACAGTATCCAATCCTGTCTCTGGTACATTAGGGTGTTTGTGCTGCAGTCGTAGGAAACACTGATTTAAGAACTCAGGGCTGCAGTATCACAGCGAAGTCCATTTCTTCTCCCTTGAAAAACACATCTGTTATTATATAATGTATGATATGTCCATTCTGTTGTTTCTTTTTATGTCCTCATTTTCTTTTGATACCCTCTTTGTTGTTTTACTTGGCTCTAAACACCCAATAGCAATGTGCTGCAAATTTTTATTGCTAGATGTGTAATTATTATTAATGGGCTCAGTGCGAAGTAGAAGAGCTACAGTAAAACACTTTCACCTCAGGGTGCTTTTACAGCCAAGGCGAAATCTCCCGCCCTGAGGACATTTCTCTGAAACAGAAGCCTGTTGAAGCAGCCAAGTTGTTCCCTCCCACAGATCGAATGGGCTCTCAGTTGGTTTTGTCCTGCTGAGAGTTTCTTTACGGGGTCATTCGTAAAGCTCTCACACTGGCAGGGCTATTCCTGCTCGTCCTCCCCGTACCTCCCTGCTGGCGAACGTTGGAAGGCCACGGCTGTTAGAGATACTGCCATGTCCAGGACCTCAGGCGATTCGGGCAGAAACATATGAGCAGGAACTTCTTCGGCTCTCAGATGCTGTTTGCCTTGATGAAGCAGACGGTACACAACAGTCATTCATGAACTACAAGATAAGCTTTTTTCTATCTTTATTTTACAGCTTCACAGTGAATCAGTAAGACAAGATACGAAGGAGCACTGAAAAAGACAAGGACACATTATTCGTCCAAATTGAAGCTATGACATTGATGATAAAACCACAGAGTGCCTCATGACTTCAAATCCACACACAAATGAAAGAATATACTAAAATGAAAGGAAACAACAGAATGAATGTTATAATAACTTTTTAACATTTATGATTTTCATGTACATTTTCCCTTTGTCAGGCGGCCATGGCCGAGGGGGTAGAGCGGTCGTCCTCTAAGCAGAAGGTTTGAGTCTTTCCCCTAATTGCCCCACATAGAAAAAGTAGTGCTGCCCATATATGCACTGTGTGTGTGAATGGGTGAATGGCAATAGCCAGTACTCTAAAAGCACTTTTAGTATTCATCAAAACTAGAACAGGGCTACATACCATTTACCATTGGACGTCCCAAATTAGTATTGATATTGAATTTTTCTATTTTACTTTCACAATTATGTTTCAGTCTACTTTTCTTTTTTGTTACACACACACACACACACACACACACACACAAAATAGTAATATTATTTTACAACACATTAGATAAGAATCTCCTATGAGCAGTCTAAGTGATTTATTGGCTGCTGACCTGCTGTGAACATGGATCTGAGTTATACAACAGCCAATCGGGCTGATGAGGTTCACTTCAAAAGTTTGAAGCAGATTCGATTTGTTATTGTAACACGTCCGACCCTGAGCCGAGGTCAGAGGTAAAGGGGTCAGCTGGACGCTGCTCTCTTAAAGACTGGCTAAAGGTGGATTTATTAGACGTTTTACTGACTGTTTAGTTAAGTCCTGTACAATCACCCTTGAACAGCTTGTCTGATCAGATATTTAAAGTGGTACTAATGCACATTTTAAATGTCCACTGGATCAAATTACTCTGTAATGTCAAACGGGTCGCTCATAGGGAGGAACCCAAAGAAAAAGTACAGCTAATTATTTCACTGTCTGTCCCTGTAATTTTGCTTTCATTATTTCTCTGCAGCTGTTTGTAGTGAAGAAGTGCAATAAACCCACCATACACAACCATCCCAGGACTCTACAGAGACAAACTCATAAGTGACAACATATGGCACATTCAACTAATAGCAAGTTAAAGAGTTTGATGTTTTTCTCCAGAGATGCTGTAGCAACTTTTTATGGAGATGATGTATTTTATGCTATGAAGTAGTTCAGTTGTTCAGCTGAAATTAATCGAACTCCTTCATTTTGTTTCTAAATCAATTAAACAGATGCTTTTTTATTATCTTTTAGATCTGGAATGACCCTATATTCAAATGTTAACAACAACTCTAATCTATTAAATGCATATTTGGACAATTATTAACTGTAGTCTCTGGGTCAATGTCTGAATCCTGATTCATCCAGAAACTCAGTTTAAACCCCAAATAAGACGTATCTTGTTTTGGAGTCAAGTCTTTGAAAAGACAGATGAACCTCTACACGCTAACAAACAGATTTTCTGACACAAGTTTGCAGAGCATGGACATACAAAGTCATTTGTTGATCCACATCACCACCTCAACCTCATGTGTTGCCATGGGAACTCTCTGGGCTGTGGCTCCATGAGTTGACTCGCGAAAAAAGATAATTCTACAATGAAATAAAAACAATATGTGTCTTGATACCAGGAAGTTTTGATGTCAGATGATTGCACTTGTTTCAGCCGTAAGCTATTTTAGCTCTTTTTTTTTAACATTGGCAATTAAAATCTTCTTGATGTGGGGGCAGATCATTTTGTCTATTTTAATTTCTTCCAATTATTTTTTATTTTATTTTTGTCATCACATATTTGTTTTTGAGAACCGAGATTTTGCAGCGCACTGAAGGAAATGCAGAACTTTACGCCACATGCACAACCATATGGCCCGTGCATGTGCGTTCACAACCACCGTGCCGCTGGGAAATAACTGTCAACAACAACAGCAAACAGTCCACTGGGTGTGAATGTTTACACGAAGACACTGGCAATGAGACTCGAACATGTAGACAAAGAAACAGATGGACATTAAGGACTAATGGGTTGCTTTTGGTAAGAAGAGGTGTTTTTCACGCTGCCTGTCGTCAAAGCTACAATGTAAAGCTCCGGCACAGATGGGGAGTCCTGCAGGAAGTCAAAGGAAACCATTGTTAACCAGGAGACCGTGTTGGACACCGTTTTGATTGGAAATGAAAATGTACTTAATTCACTTCATTTATATCCTTTGTGTTTATATAGCTTGACTGTTTACCTACATGCAAATTATCCAACGACAGCACAGGCAGTAAAATTTAAACATCTGCAGTGGTCATGGGTTTGGGATCAATTTCTTATTTCCCTGTATTTGGGGCAAACAGATGATGCGATAACAAGGGGACATGGCGGTTTTCACCCATTTAGCCACATGCTGTCATAACTTATTCTTATTTACAAATGAAACTGCTACACACAATGTGTTCTATATGAACAAAACGTCTAATAACTATGAGTAATCTAAAAGTAGGCACACATTTTAGTTTCCAATATGACAAACCTTTAAAACCTGTCTCGTTTAGAAGTACTGACCATTAAACCATAAGTCCACAGGTCTCCTCACCATTAAAAGCTGGTACCGATGTTGCATGCAGGATTTGACTCTGTTTCCTAAACACACAAAGACCAAATAATCACTAACGTACTAAAATAAATGGTTTATGCAATAATACAAAACACTACTAACCGGTTTAGAATATATAATCCTGACAGAACCTTTAACTCATTCACATCCGACCATCACCAAACTCTTGTTCCACTCACTGATCATCCAGCTCTGACGTGCACTACATAGAGAGTGAACGGGCAAAAGAGAAAAGAGAAAAGATTCCATCTTTATTTAGTTGGAGGGAACGACTCAGTTTTGAATGAGATGATCAAACCATTAACTACAGTAGCACATTCAAATCAGCAGCAGCACATGATCCATATTTTATTAGAATTTAAATTATAAACACAACACTAGGATTATTTTACATACAATTTATGTCAATAGATCCCTTTCACCTAATTCTTACACACTGGACCTTTTAAGGTGAGAGCAGCAGTTTTAACCATTTATGAAAAATTATTTTAAAGAAATATTCGCAAGCACTTATAAGTGGGTTTCCTTTTAAAGCTCCAGACCTTTAACAGATATTTAAGCTTTTACTATAATATAGAGAATGATCATAGTGGAGTTGAGGGGGCTGGAAGAGCACCTCCACCTGTACCAGAGGATCAATCGGTGCAGGTGAGAGCTGTGAGCTGATCGGTCCTCAAGTTTAAAAGGCAGCAGCAGCAGCAGTGGAGCTGCCTCAGGAGAGACAGTCACAGAAAGGGACTGAGACACTGAGACATGTGGGAGAGAGACACTGACCTGCAAAGGTTAAACCTTTAAGTATAGTTTGCTGACATGTTTGTTAAAAGACAATAAAAGAAAGTTAAAACCCAAATGGTTTGTCTCTGGCTGCTGTGGAGAGTGCCCTGTGTCTTGGTCCACTGCCACAATCCTATTCAGCTTGGATCAAGTCATAAGAAATGTTATTAACTCACTACTGCAACTGAAATTAAAAAATATATATGTGCTTTAATTGTGGAAGGCCTAAATGATTCAGGCCTGTGTGCTGGCTGCAGACCTTAAAACAAATGGCTGCTCTTCCTGCTTCAGTGCACATGCAAGGTAATTATGTACTTACAAGTCCATGGGACGTTACATGGGGGCAGAATGAGAGGGGGGGGGGGGGTACAACAACAACACCTGAAACAAGAAGCTGTATCCGGCCAGAAACACTCAGTTCACATTTGGGTTCAGATTAATCTACGTCGCATCAAATGATGAGGACAGAGTGAGGGCAGGACCTCGGAATATTCTAGAGAGAGGCCAACAGTGCCCACAGAGAGAACAAGTAGAAACTTCTCACACAGCTAATGTATAGCTACAGGGGATGCACACATGATGGGGTGCTAATTGCAATTCCCATTACAAGTTTTACAAGTTGCACCCAATGAGTGCAGTGTATAAAACACACACACACACTCACACACACACACATTCAGTAGATTTACTTTCTGCTGCCTGCAGTAATTCTTTATTCAGGTGGTATAACTCACCAAAGATAAAGACATAATGAAGTTAGGTTTCTGCCAACACCAACTGTGTCTGTGCTGCACCAGCCTGGAGCATCACCCTGCCGTCCCAGGCTACCCATACAACTTGGCTGAACAAGGCTTAAAGCTCCTTAAACAGCACTTCTGTGTCTGTGTGGGAATAATTCAGTCTCCACGAAGGGTTGACCCCAACAACGAAACCGCTCCTCCAGAAAAATTAAGTCAAACTGCTTCTGTCGCAGCCCAACAGCCTTCCCTTGTGATCTAAGTGCTTTTCTACGGAGTTTTGTGAACTCGGCTTATCACAACGTTTATAACAACACTGTCACAGTAGGAAATAATACATTCATTCATTTATCTTAGCAAATCATTTTAAATGTACATGTGAACTGTACAAGTCTATAGATTTGTATGCTTTCGTCTCAAGGATTATGACAATTGGTCACAGTGGATACAGTCTTTACTGAATAATGATACAAATATCATCTTGATTCACACTCAACACTCTGTCTTCTTATTTCCCCTCTGCCTGGTCTTGTGATCCCTGCTTCTCCCAGAGGGACACCCCACCAGCCAGCCTCAACCCCCAACGCCAGCAGTTTGGTGGCCCCACAGGGCGGCCCGGTGGTCCGTGGCCAGTGTTTGTGAAAGGGCCCCGAGCCGCCCTGCACCGTGGCAAATGAGGCGCGTGACTCATCAGACCAAACATGGGATTAGCTGGTAATGATCTGGCAAATGGTTTTGAGATTGTAATTATGTGGCCCTGTGTTGGATCCACGGGGAGAGAGGAAGAGCTGGGTGGAGTGACAAAAGACAGAGAGAGAGATAAATGGGTGGAATGAAAGAAAATATATGGCAAGATAAAGAAAGTGGATATATACAGAACCTCACAAAACAACAACCATGACACTTTTAGAAGCACTTGTTAAGTCACTGCCACAATATTTAGCTTGACACGTGTGCAAAGTTTACCAGAACCGAATTGAACTCTTGTCTCATATAGCAGTGTTATGGAAGGAAACAACACTTAAACCAGGAAAACAAAAAATAAGTTCTGGACCCTTAAATCTCTTTTTGTCTTTTGCTGCCACCTGCAGGTAGTAAAATAGAACTACATGTTGTAGTTCTACATGCTGTAGTTCTATGTTTAAATTGTTTTGACACTCATGGTTTATGGCCGATTGTACCAGTGACTTCAGCACAGCAGAATATAAAGAGACACTATGAAAAGTGCAAACAGTAATTATAAACTATTACATTCAATCTTTTGAAAGCCTCTAAAACTACACATGAAAATAAAGCAAAAAGTCCAACTGGTCAACATTAGCAAAATGCTCTATCTTCTCATGATATATTTTACCAACACAAGTGCATATAACCGAGTGAATATGAAAATAAATTCTGGTGTAAATATAATCTGATTTAGCCATGCTAGAGGATTGAATTGATGCATTGATGAAACGTCCTGCATCACCTGATGATTTGCAAGAACTAACAACTTTAACCAATGTGTGGAGAGCTGTGGAAGTGAATCTGTATTTTGATTGAAGTGCAATGAGCTCAGGGCTCTCATGTTTAACTGTTGTAATTGTGTTTTTTTCCCTTCTAAATATAGTGTATTTCCGCAAACTAATGAGAGCCTGTTGGCCATTCAACCAGTAAAGACTTCTAGCTTTTCCTGACTGTATAACAGTGCACATACAGTTCACTGCAGTTTTTTCTGTGCTTGCCAAGATTTAAAATCTAGAGAAAAATCCTCTGTTTGGACAGAATATTGTGTTTCAGCTTATCTTCCATTGGTGCAACATCTCAAAAATGACATGCATCACATCCTGTGGAGTTTGTTGGATTAGGTCCCAGGCGGAGACATCCACTCGTCCGCCTCTTCTGCTCCAGAATCAGTACTGAGGAACACGTTCAAGACATTTGTGCTCCTTTTGTTTACGTAAGGAAACCGTCCGGTGTGCTTCTCTAGAGTTCCTCAAACGTACTACATTTCCTCACAGGTGCATTCACACTGTCTACACTCACTCAAGGCAAAACTAGCTCCTTCTTTTGCTGTGGTACAGTTGACACCAGTTGAAACTGGTGTGAAGGCTATTTCAGTTGACAGTCTTCATACATTATTTTAAGATGACCTGACTTGTTTGAACCTCATTATGATACTCCATCAGTATTGAGCAATTCACACTTTTATAAGTGATTTATTTGTTTGTAAAATTGTGCATGTCACCCTAACCCTAACCCATCTGTATGTGGATACTCACACCTGTGCTTTATACTAGCAGGCCAAACATATCTGCGGTGAATAGGATCAAATACTAGACCTGTTTGATTCTGTCTGTAACATGTTTCACTTCACCAGCATTAAAACATCAACGCTGCCAAATCCTGACTCAGTGCACACGTGGCTTTATTGTGAAGTCAGAGCTTGTCCTTGAATCCTCTTAGCAGATTAGCCTCTCAGAGGCAAACCCTTCAGTTGCCACGATGGAAGTGAGACAAACACTGTTTCACACTGTGACTAAACACAACATCCAGGCTGAGTGAGATGCCTTGTTTTCACAATGTCAGAGGAAACCCGAAGAGATTCAGAGGAGGAGGACGATTCTGACAGTGACAGTGAGTCAAGTGGAAACGGTTCATCTTTCACTGCTTCTCTCAGCAGCTTCATCTCAGGTGGGTCACTAACATCTCTCTGGTTTGTTTGAATTCAATTCTCAAGGGAAAGAACCACTATTAATGATGGCTTGGCTCACTTTAAGGAACTCAATAGATCCTCTTCATCGCAGCAGCCAGTGGTACCTTGGCATGATCACGAGAACCAATGAGGATCAGAAAAGGTTCCCTCGCTCTTTATAGCAGAAGTTTCTAATGCATTGAAAGTCAAATATCTGGGTGACAACAGGGGGGAGGATTTATGCGATGATGCCGATGTGCAGGGTCAAGCCAACATGTCAGCACTCAAATCCTCTATTTGTACAGATGGTGTTATAATAGCACTGTTTGGAACCCTCTGTTCTCCACTTTACACAGCACACTTACTGTATGGAGCAGCTACAGTCATGCAAAACTGATAAGCATCAGGTGGCATTCAGAATTTTGCACTTGAACTACTATGATCTGAGTATATTATAGAGGAGCATATAGGGACAGGTCGAGTTGAATGTAATGCAGCTATTATTACCGTTATCATGACGAATGTGCTTCTTTTAAATTGTTGAAATATCCAATTTATATTGAGGCTGCACGATGAGGTCATATTCATTTACCAAATGTTTTAAATGTAATTGTTTCTAATGCGTCAGTGGAGGATGACGGACAGGAAACGGTGCGGCGTCGCAGCTTGATGACATCGTGTGTTGACGATGAGGTCAGAATGTGCGACGGTTGTTGTAGTCCTCACAGAGGCGTAAAATCTAACGCTGGATTAAGCTCTTAATTCATCTCTGGGCGCTAAGGGACGAGCGGAGTTTGCGTTCATATGATGGCACTAACGCTTTAAATATGAACTTTTATCAAAATGTAATATGGCGATGTATAATTAGCTGTTATTCGTGAGGTCGCTCGTTAGCCTAGCTTAGATTAGCCTCCTAGCTAAGCAGCATTGCCCAACACAGTTTTGAAAGTTATGTATGACAACACAGAGGAAGTCTGTAGCGGTAACACCCAGCATTCACTGTGACTACAGGCTATCGTTCATGTGTTACTGTGGTGAACTGGTTAAATAGGGTTTCTCCGGCACTGGGACTGTCTCCGAAGCGTTTCCAACATGTTGAACATCCCGACCCAGGCGTTCCCTGCGCCGAGCTCCCAGCAGCGGGTGTCAGCCGCCGGTCAGTCCGGGAGGAGCAAGGTACCAACACCACCACAGCACACTGACATGTTCGTTATACACTGAGTTCACCTGCTTCACAGAACCTGACCGAGACAGATGTACTTCGATATGAAATGCACAATTCGAGGATAAATCTCGTTATTTTTCTGTGCTGGTATCATGACGTATTCTTGTGTAAATTTAAAATGAAAGTGGCATGCAAGCATTATTCTGTAGGATGAAGATGATGCTTTACAGTTGGTCTTAATGTCCCTTCACACATCTCCAGATGAGAATCAAACTAACATGACTCTGCCCTTACCTGACCAGGTGGCCTTGAAGCCCGGTCACAGTCTCATGGACTGGGTCCGGTTCGCCAAGAGTGGTAAAGATCTGACAGGGCTCAGAGGACGTCTGATCGAAGTGACCCAGGAGGAGCTTCAGAAACACAACACGAAGAATGACTGCTGGACATGCATTCGAGGTGAGCCCGCATGTTTGACCTGGATCAGTGCTGGTTCCCACTCTGGAGGACACTTAATGGCAGTCAAATGATCCTCGATTCCACTTTGACCTGAAGTAGTGTTTTAGAGTGGTGTGTTCCAGACAAGACGGCCCATTGGGAATGACAGCTAGACCAAACCACTGACTGCCCCCTCACAGACCTGCATCTCCCTCAGTGTGCAACTGGACTCTAAGATGAACTGATTTAAAGTGTTTTTTGGTTTCAATGTCATAGGATTTACAATTAAAAAGGTTTTATTGAATTCCTGAAAATTCCTCTCAGACATGTATGTTAATCATTATGATGTTGTTGTCAGAGGTATTAAACCCTGGGGTGGGGATTCCCTATGTCTTCAGGTATGGTGTACAACATCACCCCCTACATGGATTACCACCCTGGTGGAGAAGAGGAGCTTATGAAGGCAGCTGGGATCGATGGCACAGACCTCTTTGATCAGGTATGTAAGGGCAATCGATCAAATTTTCTTTGTATAGCCCATATTCTCAAATCACAATTTTCCTCTTAAGGCTTCACAAGGTGGGACATCACCTGCCCTTAACAAGAGTGAGGAGAATCTACCAAAACCTCAGAGAGTCAGTGATTGATCCCTCCTCCGGAAGGGACAGAAGTGTAGTAGATGACAAATGTAATAAAGAAAATTAATCACAAATTTTACTTTTCCAAGTTCAAGGTGCAGTCCTAAATTTCCAGGTACTGCAGTCACAATTAAAAATGACTTTAACCTTGATGATTGAAATAGTCCGAGAGTTTATTCAGCGCTGTAATTAATTGGTATTTTTTAAAAGTATTTGGAAATTATTTTCAACTGGTAAAAGATAGTATCATTAACTTACAGATGTTAGCCACATGCTTGGTCTTTATTGGTCACTGTGGCCAATGGATGTCTGCCAAAGCAGGAACTATAACATGTTCCTCAAACAGAGTGTAAACAAGACTCGACACATTTGGAGGACTGAGACATATTTAGTTTTGATGGCCTTGTGAGTGCTGCCAAGTTTGATGTATTTCTGAACCTTGTTTAATGTTGGTGTGGGCATGCTTGCTACACAGGTTCATCGTTGGGTGAACTATGAGTCCATGCTGAAAGAGTGCCTGGTGGGCAGGATGGCCACTAAAACTGCAATTAAAGGTACACACACACACACACACACTTTTTGACCTCATTTAAATTTGTTTAGGGTTAATATACTGTTAGCTCAGAAGCCATTTTCAGTCATGTCCTGCAGAGGAATGTAATATGTAGTGTGACAGTGAGTCTCAAGGCCGAATTATAGTACTGCAGCTGGCCACGCAGTTGCATCGATTGACTCGTTTTGATTGCGCGTGTTTCAAAGCAATTCCCTGCCAGAACACTAGGCGGTGTAACGTGTTTTGTCAAAGACGACCTTAGAGACTCCTTCTCTGTGGGTGTGGCAGTCTGTCATTGAATGTTTATTTACCTTCTCCAAGTCGTGCTCTCCACACACCGTGAACGATGGCAGCCTTGAGTCAAAAGTGAGTTGGTGGAGCTGGAGCTGATTAACATTGAACAGCAACTGATAATATTGCGAATGAGGAGACGAGAAGAACAACCACAAAATAGGAGACGGAGGTGGCATGTGGCAAGGGTTACAGGCAATTGCATAACATCTACAATAAGGCTCTTTACCACCATTTGTCCCATTTGCAATATGATGAAGCATACTCCAACCATGTGAACTCTCCCACTCTGATTACACTGCTAGCGTACTAGCTCGAACACACAGCGGCTTGTCGTAGTTGGACGACGTCGCCCAGTGTTTGATGTGTGGTCCATGCGTGGCTGCGTGAGGCTTGCGTAGCTTTGTCGTATAGTTAGAAAAATTGGCGGACGCATGCAAGCTGCAAGGGGCTCTTGCGTGTCTTGCCTGCCTGCGTAAAATCTGACTATAAATAGGCCTTAAGTTAAATCTTTGCTATAGTGTTGTTTTCTGTTTTTCTTCTCAGCCATCATCCCTCCTCCACCACTGACTGGCCTCGCCCCACCTACATCACTGGCCCCTCCCTCCGACAAAGACTCCCGACCTCGGTATAAAACATGGGAAATATGATTCACACATGTATGCAAAAAGACATGAGCACATTCATACTTAACCTTCATTATTGTCTCCTGTCTGTTGTTGATGTAGGTACGACTGGTTCCAAACTGACGCGACTGCTCATCTAGTCATTTATGCCAAAAGAAAGGTAACCCCTCCTACACACAACCATGAGGCATCAAGCTAGTAACTGATCCTATCAACTGCTTTCAGACCAGAACTCTGAATAATCTCCTGAAATTCTCCTGGAATGGCTGCATGTGAGTCAGTCAGTTGCACTTGAAATTCTCCAGAATATTTGCAGCCCAACCCTGCTGGTAAGCTCTGGATAATGTCCATGTGAGAACACATCAGGGGATCATCCCGACAGTTCACTGAAAGCAACTGAGTGTTTTGATACCAAAATAAAATAATACAAATATCTCTGGCTGAGAAGACATGCCTTACACGTAGAAGACACCAACAAAGATGGCAAATGAGAGACTTTTATAGGTGACATATTTATGCTTATTGTTTCTGTTCTGTCAGATCCCAAGCTCAGGCTGCACCACTGTTGACCTCAAAGCGGGTGTTCTACGACTGGAAGCACTGCTGGGCAAAATGTCCTACATGATACATTTACGTGAGTACAGATGTGGCTTTCTACATTTACTTTTGTTATCCTCAGTAAGAATTTAACTAAAACACTGAGGCTCAGCACATGTAGTTTGCTCCCTGGGTCTCTTCTATCTCTGCTGAAGCCCTTTGTAACAACTGATTGTGAAAAAATGGCTAAAGCGTTTGTTTGTTACTGCTAGTATAAGCTGCTGTTTTAGAAGGTGTTCATCCCGTAGAGTGGTTTATAACAAACAACTACATTTGTGTATTCCTATTATATAATTCCTGTCTATTAACAAAAGAACCAGTACTGTAAATGTGTACAATGAAGTAAATCACATTGAATACATCATGTCCAAGCTTTATCACGACCTATAGTTGGGACAAACATGATGTGCTATATTGAGGCACATGTGTTTAACAAACATGGATAACTGCTGCTCCATCAAGATACTAAACAAAACAGACTGACCGGAAAATGTAAAACTCCTGAGGACTGTAATGTAACTCATAGTTTTCAGTTGTTGTTTACCCTGTGTCACTGAGGTGTTGTTGCCTGTTGTGTTTTTGTTGATAGTATGCCATCGGACAAGGTACTGAGACCAGAGTGATTAAACATGGACACAGACATGATATTCCGATTTTGTTTTTAAAGTTACTGTTTGTTTTCCTCCTCGTTCAGGTCTCACTGATGAAGTTGAGGAAAATGTTTCTGGTAAGAAAACAGCTTGACTCTGGTTGATGAAAAGGTTTTTTTAAATCTTTGCTTAAGTACATTTTTCATGTATCATTTGTTTCAACAGTCCACAGTGCTTTCTCCGTGGGAAAGATCCAGGTCACGTTACGGAAACGGTCTCAAGGCAAATGGACAAGTCTCGGTCAACCACTTGAATTCCACAACTCCTTTCTATACAAAAAAGACAGAGGTGAGATTCCAAGTCAGAGAAATCAGAAGAATAAATATATTTTCTAAAGCTTTCATCAGATGGCAGCTGACATCAGGAACCCAATAAAAAAGTAAATTCTACATCACTGATCTTTTCTCAGCTCCCTTTTACCGGGATTGTGTGTTGGTGTCTAAGACTGAGGTGAACCACAACACCCATGTGTTCAGACTGCAACTCCCACGTGGGACTGTCATGCACGTGCCTGTTGGAAAACATGTCTACCTCAAAGGCCTCATTCAAGGTAAGAACTCAAGCAACAGGCTACAGACACTGAACAGGATACAATGATGGGACATCTGCATGTTAATCCAACTTTTCACTGAACCACCTGAAAAGACGACCGAACTGCATCATACAGAGGTTTTTCTGCTATGTAGTCAACCATCTTTTTGAGATATTGATCCACACATTCATCAGTCGATCAGTTCACTTGAATAATATAATACGTTTTTTCAGTGTTGTATAATGTATATTAGAGGTTCATGAAAACCTACAGTTGGTTTATGCACATTTTTCCCATTATAACAGGATTTTATTAAGTATTAAATAGGTTTTGAAACATGGTAACATATACAATGTCCTTTAGGTGGCACCAAACCTTTCTTAAGCAAGTCTTCACTGTCATAGAGAGCACTATAGATCATCATTACATAATATAGTATTGTATCAGTTTAAACTTGTCTCAAAACATGGTCCAATCTTCATCTATGCTACACCCATGAACAGATTTCAATGAACACACAACTCATTGTGTGGTTCTTGTCCTTCCTGAATACATAATACATAATTCAAACATTCAAAGTGTATGTTGGAAAAAGTACCTGAGCTCTGCGGCTAATGTCATCAACAAACGTTGGAGTTGATTTGGAGTCAAAAGTTCCCAAACTAAAGTCTGATCAGTGATTACATGTGTGTGAATTACTTTCACCGATAAACTTATCGTTTGAGTTTGATTGGCAAGATGCATTTGCAGATCTCAGAAATCCTCTGCTCGTGAGTTGTCAATTTGCATAAAGCTAGAAGGAGTTACAGAGTCTTCTCATAAAGTGTAGTTCGCGCACACACACACACTGTCTATACTCAGACTAGACAGGGCCAAATATATTTTATACAGTTGTATTTGATATAAAGTTTTATTTTCTCCTGTTGTCCATATCCAGAAAGCGAGGTGGTGAGGCCGTACACTCCAGTAGATGAGAACCTGGCAGCAGCCTCCCAGCGCTCCTCACAGGACTCAGATCTCTACCTCATGATCAAAGTTTACCCCGATGGAGTGTTCACTCAACACCTCAACAACATGCACACTGGTGAGTCACCAGCTCTCACATGACTTTTAGTAGCACTTTATTAGGAACACCTTTAGTTGCACTAAAAGCTATTGACCATTTGTATTTTTGGTATTAATGCAATAGAGGGTTTTAAATTAACTCCAGTAGTAAGAATTTAAATGACGTAAAAAACAATCAAAATATAGCCTCAAAAGAAACATTGAAAGTTTTACATGGTGTTGTTTAGGACTCACTGAAATAATATGATATATGCAATCAGACAATAATAATGTTACAAAAACATTACATTTACTCATTTGCTGTAGAACGATCTGAAAGTAAATATTATATAATGACATTCTATGTTACATGTATAATATCAAAACTGATTCCACATCCATTCTTTGTAGGTGTGATTATTAATGTTCCCTTACTGGTTATGAATGTGTAAGTTATAGTTTTGGATTCATACGTTTAATTGGACTGAGTTTTTGAGTTGCTCTTTGTTTTTGGCCACTGACAGTTCTTTAGTGTAAAGGTGGATTCAGAGTTTGCCATCACATCCTTTTTAATTAGTTTTGTTACAACTTTTTACAGCGGCTCTCTGTAGCAAAGTATTGTCTCTTACTACATGGTAAATTCAATTAGCAGGGCTAACCAGGTTAGCTTTTAAAGGAGATGATTCAGCTTAAACGTACAACCCTTTTGAATCATGCGTCTGGTGCAGTGACCTTTCTGTATCTCTTAAACTTTCTAAAGGGGATCTGGACTCCCCTTTGGAAAGTTTAACAGACTGTCTTCTGATATTATTCACAAAAAAAGGGAACTGATGCTCCCCAGAGGGTAACTCCCTGCTGGGTTTGTTTTAGATGTCATGAGGAAATGAACTTGTGGTTATGATGTCATATCTAAAGTGTAAGTTCTGTAACTCACAATGATTGTATCTTCATAGGCTTATGAAAAGAACTCCCTTATTCTCAAAGTAGACACAACATGTCTCCAGGTTTTTGACTTTGTGGGATCTACTGGATTATTTCTGGGTTTGTTACTCACCTGTGTGTTGTTACTCTGCAGGAGACCATGTATCCACTAGTGGTCCAGAGGGGACCTTCACTGCCCGCCCCCTCCGTGATGTCACACACCTCTACCTACTAGCAGCAGGCACAGGATTCACCCCGATGGCTCGACTCATCCAACTGGCCCAGGACGTCGACACCATCAGGTGGGAACTGCCAGGAGACTCTGGAGGCAAAACACACATTCATAATAACTGTGTTGGCTATATTATTATTACCATCTTAAATATTATTTCTTTGTTTTACAGTGGTAAAGCTACTTCTCATGTCTTGATTAAAAAAAGTATTTTACTAGTCATCCTACTATCGAATCCACAACACAGTGTAGAGAGAACGGCCGTCGTGTGTTCTGCTCAGCTGATCCAAGCGCTGCCTGATCAATTCATGAAATGTTTGTGTGTTCTCAGAAAAACCAAGCTTCTCTTTTTTAACCGGCGGGAGGAGGACATATTTTGGCGCAGTGACCTGGATGACCTGGCTGCTAACAATGAGAGGTACTGCAGTGTGATTGTGTTAAAAGTCTTCCAATGTTTTTCCCTGTTCCCACCTGACCTTGCAAATATCATTAATTAACATTCAAATTAATGAGGTGGTGGAGTGTGTAAGATAGTGGATGTGTGAGAAGCTCTGAGTTTTGAAAAATAAAATCACTTTCAATTCTGAGAGGAAAGCTGAAGAGAACTTGCAGAGTTGTGTAAAATGATCAATGTGACTCACTGAGGGACTTGGATGAGCTGCAGTGTGAATGGTTCACACGTGTCTATGTGTGTGTTGTGTGTTAGGTTTCAGGTGGAGTACGTCCTCTCTGATCCCTGTGAGAGCTGGTCTGGCAGGACAGGTCGAGTTGATGAGTCCATGCTTCAGGATTTCCTCAACAGGCCTGATGGATCCAAAAGCTACGTGTGTGTGTGTGGCCCCTCTGCCTTCACAGAACTCACCATGGGGTGCGTATGATAACGTTTACCACAGCTATATTAACTTTACTGCACTAAACAAGTGCTCTGACTAACTTCATCTCCAGGGATAGTCACGAGAGTCTAAATGGAGATCTGGGGTTTAATCCACATCAGGCAGACGGGTTCAGAAGCATCAGGCTGGAACCTAAAGAAAACATTACATTACATGTCATTTAGCTGACGCTTTTATCCAAAGCGACTTCCATTTTTAGAACACTCATCATTTTATGAGGGGCCATCTAGGGGTTCAGTATCTTGCCAAGGACACTTAGGCATGCAGATGGGATAGAGTGGGATTCGAACCGGCGACCTTCTAGTTGCAGAGCACCCGCTCTATCCCCTAGGCCACGCTCTCCCCATAACAAACTTGATGTTGTAACAACGTTAGCCAAACCTGATCGAGGAAACCTGCGTATTTCATTCAGCCACTCAAATTCGGTTTTAAGTAACTGTGATGCCAGCAAATGATCTGCTCTTCCAAGGTTTGTCGGTGTGGGTGTCATCTCCTCATGACTCTTGTTATAGGTGTTTCTTCTGAAGGAGATCAGGTTAAATGAGCATAGTTTGTATGGTATGTAAATCGTACCATACAAACTGATGTCCCTCCAGATATACAGAGAGGGATGAGAGATTTTCTTTGTGTTTCTCTCGCTGTCCCTGTGTCATTAGACATTAATGTCTCTGCTTGATGAACTCTACCTGTCTCAGGAGTTTGATAGCAGTTTGACCTCCGGTCCTCTTTGTTCTTCTTCTTCCAGGTTGTTGAAGCAGCAGGGCTTCAGTGAAGCGGAGCTCCACGCATTCTGCGGCTGATGCGCTCGACCCTGAAAAGACTGCGTGTGCCTGTGAGGGAGAACGAGAGCGATTTACTTTTAACTTATAAACCAGTGTTTGTGATAAATCTATGCACCAAGGATGCGATGATGATGACTGAAGTCAAACAGCACAGCCTGTAAAGAAAACCTGTGTGGAGCAGTTAGTAGATTTCATCACATCTGAGCTGAAACATTGTAAATATCAGAGTAGAAATAAAAGCTGAAAAGAGGAGGAATGAATGGGATCATGTAAATTGATGATGTACTGTATATGCAAAGACAATGAACATGAGCCTGTATGAGTTGCAGAGGATCTTCTGCACACACGGTTTACGTACATGCAGTTACAGTTACACCACTGCAGTGCAATAAACATGTGGGGACATTCTCACCACTCCCCCAAGTTTTGTTTCCAATTTGTAAAAACGTTTTTTATTGAGTCACATTTTGAACCATCTCAAATTCAGGTTAATCCAACTTTTAAAAATAGTTGATTTGTTACATTTTTTTCTAACGGTGCTACCCGGACGTTTATCTAATGTTACGAGATGGTCATCGACATCTCAGCTTATTAAGCAGTGAAAAGAAATATCAACACTTATTTTAGCATTCTATCCAGCGAGCCTCCTCCTGGCCATCGACTAAGCTGCAGTAAACTTTAGGGAATGTCCACACATTTTCGGGGGGGGGGGAGCGCAGATGTCTGAGTATCCAGTCTTTTCTCTGGCCAGCCCCCTGGTAAGAAGTCCAGATAATGTGATCCAGCTGCAGGAGATCCTCCACAGGATTCCCCGCAAGCTAGTGGGTGTGTTGATGACGTTTCTAAGGATTGACACAAAAAAATCAACACTGCATTAGTGGGAAGGGGCATCATGAGGATTCTATTACCTCACAACCTGCTGCTGGAGCTGAGCAGGTGGAATTCGTGCACCGAAAACATCCTATGATCTGGAGTGTGAATGAAGACAGGTTCTGAATACTTTTGTAAAAGAGAGGTTAGTTTCTTTTTAAAATAAATTACATTTGTAAATGTTTTCAATTTGTCCTAATGGGTTATTGTGTGTCGATGTACACTTTTATCCATTTAAAATGAAAATGTATAATAAAATGCAAAAATGAAAGGGGCGTGAATTTATTTGTCAGGCTGCTGCACATTGAAGTGCACCAGGTCACAATGTCAGTGACAGGTTGAGAGGTTTCTGATGTGACTAACGCTGACCTGTGTCCCTGCAGCAAACTGAAGACTCCTTCAGATCAGACACGTTGTCTCTTCCCTCTGAAACGCTCAGAGTGAGGAGCCATGAACACCTCAACAGCTTACCTCTGCAGATGGAAAGCCAGGGCGACATCCTGTCTTTTTATCTTAGTCAACTCTATGATGATGATCTCCTGCCACTGGGCTCCGGATATTAGGACCATATCTTTTTTTTTGTATCATCGGTTTAGGAAGCTTTAGTTTCTTACAGATGTTCATGCAGCTGTCAGTCAATCGCCTGTGTTGTCAGGGCATGAAACAAATATTGGGCCTGTTCACCAGCGCTCATGAATATAATGTGCTCTGATAATGTGCTTCAGTGGCTGGTCATGGCGCCAACAATTGCAGCCGTCTCCCAGCTGCTCATTGTCCAACCTTGGACAAAGGGACATCAGCTTTCTTGCTGTGTTCAGGTCAAAATATGTCCCACAGCCTGCATTAGGAATTTGTTGCACTGCTGAAAGTCAGAAAGCACAAGTTACCAGTGAGCACTTCATACTCTGCCGTGACAACACTGTCTGCACTCCGGTCTCCCTCGTGGTTTCTTTCTGTGTCCACTACTTTGTTGAGTAGCGGCTTTATTGTCCAGTCATCATCAGCATAGGATGATCAGAAGATCTGCCACAACTCTTCCATGTACTGCAGAATCAAACCTTCAGTGTCCTGTTGGCAGAAATGTGACTGTGCTACAAAATGTGCCTGTTAAGACAATTGTTTTCCTTCATATAACAATGTTACACAAAGGTTGTGTAACATAGGTATGGGAGTCTGTAAGCATTTAATCCCATCTAAGCATTTACTCCCCTTTTCCGCAGCAGGTTTCTGCTGTTATAGTCCAAACAGAATATATACAGATGTCATCAGTGGCAATTTTGTATGACGTCATGTCACCGTCACAAAAAATAGAGGGAGCTGATTATTATAAGCAGTAGGCCTATAAAGACCAGTAAGATATACTATGGGCTGCATTTTGAGTGCCAGCAGGGAGCAGAAATCCTATTTCAAATACATTTCACATGCTTTAGAGCTCAGCGCGACACAAAGATGTCTATAATACAGCATTAAAGTCAAATAATTTCAACAAAGTAAAACGATTAGACAGACACATAGCTTCACATCAACGTCAACATCAATACTCTGAATTAAGAGCTTTAGGAGACATAATGATCCTTTAGACAGCTGCTCTTAAAATGCAGATGTGACTTTAAATACTCATGTTTCAGTTGATTACAGTAAATCTCATCCTCATCAACTCTAATACTTTTCCCAGCGGGCTGAACCGGATCGTGTCGGGTCAATAACGCCTTACGGTCCCGTTAGCATCGCCTGCAGGCTAGCGGAGCTAAACTAACACACGAATCAAAGGATTTCAAAACAAGACTATAATGCTTGTGAGTTAGGTTTATTCACACACACACATTCATGCTACTCAGCATATAAAATGAAATAAAATATATTTTGCCACAAAGTACAGATGTATTGAGCTTTTTGCACCATAGTGCCATTTGGTGGGTCAGTGCCCCACCTGCCCCTAATGTAGAAACGCCACTGGATGTCATACATTGGTGATAAAGTTTGAACTTTTATTTTACACTGAAGGCTGTCATGTCATCTCGGGAAGTTTGAATGAGTCGTACTCTGTGTTTGTCATGTGTTTTTTATAATCTATGTATTCTGTATTAAAATGTAAGTGAAACGGATCCTTTGTTATAAATTGAATATTTGAAAACATTTGAGGTTTTCACTGGTGTTTTTCATCTAAATTCTACAAATTGTTGTTTTCTTTACCTTAGAATGGGCCCTTTATATTTACATCAGGAGCGGGTCCTCTAGATGGAGGCTGCCATGTTTTTTAAAGTAGCCTAGACTGGACTAGTTACAAAATATATCTATCCTTCTACACTGTGGGGACAGTGTTTCCTGTGTGGAGTGGGTGGCAGGACAAAGTGAATACAATTTAGTTAGACAAAGGTTTAAAAGAGCATTTATTTTTCACTACACCTTAAATAAATTATATTAACATACATCAAAAATACAATGTAGCTACAAACTATGAAGAGATAGAACAAGGGTGTATTAATATTCTTTACGTAACAACTTTAAAACATTGTGGGTATATTTCAGATTTTCATGTCATCATGAAATATTACTAATATTTAATCAGTTACTGATCTGGAGAAGAAAACACTGTTCACACTGAACAATATCAAATTGTTATTAAGTGATATTATGAGATGCTGGTTGTTGCTTTTGTTGTCCATCTTTGGCTTACGCAAGTCTGTGGGTTGCAATGGGGGGGTCAGGAGGGAGGGAACACCACTCCCTGTCTCTGGAGATGTTTCAGGAAGTCCAGGATGGAGTCCAGCTCCAGGCGGAAAGCCTTCAGCTCTCTGCTCTTGTCCTGGGCCAGATTCTTCCAGCGCTCCACCTCTGCCTGCTGCTGAGGCTCCAGTATCTGCCACAAGCCTCCGGTATCCTGCAGGTACATGGAGTGACCGTTAGAGATTAGCCAGTATCCGTTCAGTAAACCCATCAAACTCTTCAAATGAGTCTGCTAGCAGGGGAACAAAGCATTAACAACTCAGTGTATATGAAACATCTGATGCTGAACTAATTTCAAGGGATGTCTGTGTGTCACCAAGTACTCTGGGGGGAGAATGTTGTTAGAAGTAGGTTGAGAGTTTGGGTCGCCAGTTTAACTTCCAGTCTGGAGCGGTTTAATCCACAGAGCAGCATCAACACACGGTGCATCACTAGATTTCTCTTTTGATGACAGAACTAGATATAACACACTGAAGTGGTTGCCTCCAACAACCAGTACAGGTTCAGTCTTTGCCACTTAACCGACAACATGATTTTCTTTTTGTTGGAGCTACAAGAGTAAAAGTGGAAAGATCAGTGTTCCAGATGCTAATGTAGGTGAAGAGTGATGTCTTCCATCACGGGTACCTGCTGCAGCTCCGTCTCTCTCTGTTGGTGTCTGAGCTCCATGTTGAGGATCTTCTTCTCCAGGCCACAGAGCAGTTTCACCTCAGAGCTCTGAGCTTCTTTAGCTTCCTTCAGCTCCTGCAGCAGTTTGGTCAGCTGGACACATGGTGGACAAGAAGACTAACTGTTAAAGGGTTCAAAGAAAAAACTACTGAGGTACATTTATCTTGGTTACACTGACTCATGGTAATCTGGCACTGGAGCAGAGACAACTTATGATTAAACGATTAAAACTTAAAAAATACCAATGGAACACCTGAAGAGCAAAGATGGTCTTTAGAAGTTTGTACAAATCAAATAGTGGCAACTCACCACTTTAATGACATTTTATAATTTTCTTATATTTCAGCAGGTTCAGCAAAACATTATATACGACTGATATGATAATAGAATATTAATAATTACCCATTCAAAGAGCAATGAACTTCTGACATTAGAATTAAAATAAATAAATAAATAAAACAAAACAATAAATAACTCTCTGGCTCTGTTATCAAAAATGCACTTGAATAAATATTAAACATGACCAAAGCACAGTATTTTGAATTTAGTGCGTAATGATTGCTGAGGAGTGTTTATGCATTGGCTGGCTTTGTGTGTTATCTGATGGCAGTGCTTTTGGGCAGTGGTTTTGGTTCAAGATAACATTTTTTGAATCAATTGTTTGATTTTGCAAGACAAGTCAAAGGTTTTGTGAGAGTTGCTTGAATTTTGTGTGGTTGTTTAAAGTTTTGAGAAAAGGAGCGGGAGTTTCAGGAAATAGATTTTAGCATTTCAGAAAAACTGTAATAATTACCTAACCCTAACACCAGGATTAACCTAGCCTCACATAAACTGCCTCGGGGGCTTGATTCCTGTTATGTGACTGTGTAAACAGATGTAAGTCCCAACAACATGAGGAACACCTGGAGCACCCACTCACCTGCCTCTGCAGAGCGTTCTCTCTGGTCCTGGACACTGCCAGTGCATCTTTATTTCCCTGCAGCTCCTTCAGTTGTTCTTGAAGATGTTTCAGTTTTATCTGTAGGTAGATGTTAAAATCTTCAGAAACATTCAGGACCATCTGTTGTCATTAAACTGGTGTGTCAGTGGCCCTGTACCTCCTGAGCGTTGATTGTATTGGCCTGTTCAGCCACCTTGGAGGAGGAGTACTCCAGGGCATGGGCGGCCCGCAGCTTGTCTAGCACCTGGAGGTGTTCTACCTTCAGAGAGGACAGCTGCTCAGCACAGTGCTCCCGGAGCCTGGAAAGTCACATAACATCCTTTAGTTCAATCTGCAGGAGACGACTGTTGAAGGCTTCACACAAATACACTTACCTGCGCAGCTCCTCCTTGGCTTGAACAGCATCTGCCTTTAATTCCTTCTTCTCCTTTTCCGCCTGAAGCTCCAGCAGCTCCACACGCTGAGTCAGAGCCTGGTTCTCCTGCAGAACCTCTGAGATATGGCTTCCTGTCAAAAGGACCGGCAGTTCATTTTAAACATCCCCAATACTCTGGCGTATAAGAACATTGAAGGCTTTGGTCATTGTAATTATTCTTCTCGTTCAAACTTTCAGTAAAAGGATCCTCTGTGGACTCTGACCCCCACCTGTTCTATTGGGATCATTTCCGCAAGAGGGATCTCAGTATAGGTATAAGACAGACTTGAAAAGTGTGAGCTTGTACATGTAAGGCTGCTCTGAGCAGAGGCAGAGGTCCTAATGTCTGGGCCACAGTGGCTGCATGTGCAGCACCTTACGGTTGCTTGGCTGATCTGCTGCGTCTCACTGTTGTTCACACATATAAATATATATATACATTCAATATAGTTCGTTACATAATAATAAGTTATAGACATTGAAACTATGAGCACCAGTCACTCTTTTTAATTAATTATACATTTTTTGCAAACTGCAGAGGAGACTGCAGTTTGTTCTCTGAAGTTAAAATAATTATTTTATGTAGACTGATCTTAAACATGTCGAATTAAACTTCCATCAGTGTAAATAATGATGCACCAAAGATCGCAGTATACGTACATCTTCATTACTTATTAGGTGTGGGTCTGTCCTAAGCAGAGTAATGTTTCAGATTAAGTCAAAGAAAGAATTGCTTCATTCAGCCAATTTTGTTATTTGAATATCATTTCATACGTGACTTATTTTAGAATTCATGTAAGCATGCAGATGAAAGTCATCAATCACACCTGCAAAGGCTGTGGGCTGGTAGGTCTTCTCATTGTGAGCAGCTGGAAACGTTTCCTCTCCTCCACATGTGTCTTTTGCATTAACAGAGCTGAGGGCCTTGGTCGGGCCTGGCTGTCGTCTGTTCTCTGTGGAGCGGGTTCCTGCTCGTGGGCTCGGGACAGACAGCATGCTCCTCCTCTCCTTCTGCAGTCTCTCCACAGTGCGGGTAAGATCCTGAATGGTTTGTGTTTTGGTGGCAAGCTCGTGGCTCAACCGCTCTATCCGCACTCCAGCCGCTGCCTCGGCTTGGCGCTGGTATCGGCCTGGACTCGGCTGGGCCTGCAAGGTGGTGGGAGGGGGGTGTATACATCAGTTTGTGGAGGCAAGTAAGATTTAACTTTTTTCTCTTTTTTGTATATTTGACTATATGTTACTAAAGGAGGCATTTAATTCATGGTTAAGTAGATAATTTGAATATGGGTAATTACTTGTCCAGAAAAAAGAAAGCCAAAGTTTCAGGTTTAGATTAGATTATCACATTTCTCCATAAAGGTTTCTATTGCATTTCAGTGAACAGGGCAACCTCTGTGCTGACCCTGATTTTGAGCTGCTGCTGGAGAGACTGAATCTGGTCGTGGAGGGATTTCTCTTTCTCCTGGTGGCTTTCCTTCTCCTGCTGCAGCGCTTTCTCCAGACTTTGAACCTGTGACATCCACGGCTGGTTCACTTCTTCAACCTGCTGTTTCGTTTCCAGCTGCTGCTCCAGCTCGGAGATCTGCTGCTCGTAGCGGAGCTGAAAGGAGCAAACAAACTGATTTCATATTTTCTTGTCATCTATTTTAAGAGAAAGATTGTGTCTGTTTTTAGATCTTATCACTCAAACTACAAACGGTTCTGCGAGCTGCACTGTGATCCGGCCTCATTTTATCACCAAAAGAAATTCATGCGTCAATGATCCCATTTAGAATTACGAGGGCAGGTTTAAACTGCAGATTTATAATACACAATGGCAATCAGTTGAACCTCTCTTTACTGTGACAGACTGTCTGCCAATGTGAGAAATCAAAGCATCCGTCCATGGAAGATAGCTGAGTTTATTTTGTCCATGTTTTAAATTGATAAAATTGCCATTTTTCACCCTTCAGTCCACGCCAAATAATAAAGGATGCCAGATGTATTTGTTTAAGAATCAAAAACTAAATCATCGGACTAATAACAATATTTAGAAGCTTAATTCAGAGCTTTGTATAAATCTCTTTAGCAGCAGTTACATCGTTCAGTCATCTTGGGTAAGCATATACAAGCTTTGCACACTGGGATTTGTAGAGTTTATACTATTCACCCTTGGATACTCTCAGGCTCAGACAGACTTGATGACAAGTGTCTGTGACCAGACGTCTCCAGGGTTTTAACTCTGTGCCACTCAATGACGGTCAGAGACCTTTACTGGAATCATCCTGCCTCAGTCATGGCCAGTGTCTCTGTCCCTGCTGCTGACAAAACCTCCCATAACATCAGGCTGCTTTCACAAAGTAGTGATGGTATACGCCACGTGATGTGCAAACATAGTGCTCCTAGGTCTGAGCTTGATCAGACCAGATGCTATTTATGCTCACGCTCTTAGAGTTCATTTTGATTGTTGAATAAATGCTGATAAGTTATTACATCAGAGATCAGTTATCAGCATATGAACAGTGAAGTGTAGCATTGAGTCAGTTGTACCTTGACACTGTGGAACCGTTGTTCCATGGCCCTCAGGCCTCGTTTGGCCTCCTCATCATGACTCTCCAGCTGTGCTTCCAGACGCTGAATCCTGGCCTCCAGCAGAGCGACGATCCTGTTGGGCGACTGCTCAGCGTCCACATCCTCCTCAGCACCAGCTCTGGCTGCAGCGTATATGAGAGCAGGCAGGGAGTTTGGGTTCCTGTTTCTGAGTATCTGTTCCAGATCCTTCACCTGGTGAATTGAGACAGACTCTTGAGTAACGGAGAGAGACAGAGCGTAATACGTCTGATTAGTTGGTTTGCTTGTGGGAGGAACCTGTCGCTGCAGGTCCTGCATCTTCTTTGTCTCCACAGTTTTCTCTTTTGCCTTTCTCTGCTGCTCGCCGCTTCTTTTGCCCACATCTATCTTCAGCTTCTCCACCTGAAATGAAGACAACCTGTTATTTCACCATAAGCAATGTCCAGATGATTAACTGTTTCTGACTCTGTGCTCCACATCAGAACTGATACAAGGTTTCTGTCCCTTTTGCAGCTGCAGCATCACACAGTTGGTAATGCCCATACAATACATCTCAGACACACGAATCATATGTGTTCAGTGAGGACATGATCCTTAGTTTGCAACCAAGATTCAGTTACAGACATGAAGTTTGAAGACGAGATAAAATCATTCAAAATTAAGATTTGACAGGAAAGGGATCTAAAATTCCAGAGTACCACTTTAAGTGAATGTGTACTAGAAGCTGTAGTTGATGCATTAGTCAGAATCTTTTCTAGACAATTGATTCATATGTTTGCGTCGGGCTTGGTTGGCAGATCTATGCTCTTTGATTCATATCTAATCAATGTCCTAGTAATAGTCGTAGAAATAAAGGGAGGCTGTTCATTTTGTGATCAAACCGAGGTACATAAATAAATAGGTATGTATGTGTTAAAGGAACATAAGACTATATAGACTATAGTAAATGTGAGTAGTATACTAACATGGTAAATGGACTTTATATACAGAGGGTTTTTATACTCTTATTGACCTTGCAAAGCTCTTAATACTACAAGTCACGTTCACCCATTCCCACACACAATCACACAGGGCTTCTATACGAAGCACAGTCGTTCAGCAGCTTGTCCAAGGACAACTCGGAATGCAGACTTTCGGTGCCAGGGATCAACCCACGGCCTTCTATACGGTGGATCACCCTCCTCCTGTCACTATACACATAGCATATAACATATGACATCATGTAACCTGATCTGTGAGTTGTTGGATCTGAGCTGTAGCAGCCTTCAGTCTGTCAGCATCTCTGTCCAGAAGCTCCTGGTTCTCAGCAAGCCACTGCAGCTTCTTCTTCAGGCCAGACACTTCCTCTTTGTGCTTCTCCTCCAGTACACGCATCTCAAACGTCTTATCACCTGTACAACATATAGAATGGATATGTTGTCCAAAGATCACTTGTACATATACAGAATAAAGGTCTCCTGGTAGCTGTCTCAAATAATTCTGTCTCTAACCTTTGAGTGGTCTTTGGATTTTACGTGCATAGATGTTTTTTCCTTTAGTGTGCATGTAAACGTTCTGCTAAGTAACAAAGGCCAAAGTGAGTCTGTCTTCCACAGAAAGTTCTGCTTCTTCAGGGCCTGAAACCCCCCCTGTTGTATTCCTGCTGTTTTTCAGTAAAGTGTCTACGTCGTCATGTGACATTTAACGTGACCGCCTAATGGTTCTAATGACAGTGTTCTACAGCTGAACAGGAAACCTTTAGGCAAGGGGTGGGACACTTCCAACACAAACACCTAAGAAGCTGACCAATTACAAAAGAGACCAGCCAACCAAACAGAGCAGACCGAGTGCTTAAACAACAAATGATGTGTACTCTGAACATTACAGCAGGCAAACATGTTTGTAGAACGTTCAATCGATGTTATGAAAATGTAAATGTACAAAATATGGACACAACGTCTCCACCACTCACCTGAGGTGGAGATGACCTGGAATTTAGCCAAGTTTCTCTCTTTCTTCAGTAGCTGCAGTTCTTCCTCCAGAGCATTCATTTCTTGCTTCAGTCTGTGTATTTCCTCAGAGAGCTTCGCCTCATTCCTCTGGACACAGACAAGCAAGCACACATTTTAATAATAAGTGATGGAGCTGAAACAGATGTTCTGTCGAACAGTAGTTCAGTTATCGTGGTACTTACCTGGAATTTGTTTATTTGAGCTAACAAGTCTGTAATGCGTTGAGCGTGATCCATTGAACAGACATTTCCCACAGGCCTCGAGGTTTGAATCAGCTTCTCCGTGCTGCATATTGAAAATGCCACAGACAATATAAAAATATGGAACTATACATGTTTTGAAAAAATAATTGTCTTTCTGGAAACATGACATTCAAGAGATAAAAACACCGTAACTTTTGCCTTTGACCACCAAACTCGAGTCAGTTATTCTGTGAGTCCAAGTCAACGGTTGTGCCAAATTTAAAAGAATTTCCTTTGAGTTGAATGTTTCATGTTTCAAGTTTCAGCTCTCACCTTGCGGAAGTCAGTTCATTCCGAAGCCTGTGGTTTTCATTAAACATGGCCTCCTCGTTAGCTTTGCTCTGGGCCTGTTGAGCCTTCATCTGCAAGTAGAGTTTCTCATTCTCCTGCAAAAAAACGGTTTAATAGCACAAATATCAAAAACAAATGGAAAAATAAAGACATACAGAAAGAAAAAGATCTTTTCAAAATATAAACAGGACTAATCTAATATTTGAGAGCTTGTAGCACTATGGTCATTTAATAAAAAATGTTGTATTTTAAAAGGGAAGCTGTCAAAATAAAAGCCATTTGGTTTAATTTTATGTATCAGTAGCAGCACTATGTACATTATGTACATGAAATTGGAAATCACAAAGCAGAGGACTTGCTGTCAAATCGAAACCCCAAAGCTCCAATTCGGAACATTTCATATTCAACCTGATGCCAAAAAATGACATTAATGAGGAAATCTGCAAACTGTGTCTGATGAGGAGCTCTAGGAGACGAACCTGCTGGAAACCTTTAATGAGAATCTCCTGCTCTTTCATTTCTTTATCCATCTTTTGTAGCGTTCCCTCTGTTGCGGGATCTGTGGCATCGGCCCGTTTCGTCTTGTGATTGGCTTCTTCTGCACCTCGCAGCTGAGGAATACAAGAAACAAAAGTCCAGCCACTTCTTTTATATTTTGTATTCCTACAATACTGACCATCTGAAAATCTGAGGCCCCACATTCATCTACAAATACTACAACTACACAGTCCACATGAAGCCTATATTCAAATCATTAATGTAATATGAAAAATAAAGAGGCCTTCCTGCAGCTCAGCTCCTTTAGTTTTGACCTATAGGGTTAGTATAACATCCACAGAGAGAGGAGTTAGATTTACTCTTTGTTCTGCAGTAACAAAACAGCTGCAGAGCAAAAAGTAGCTCAGAGAAACTTTCTGATTCACATGTCATTAAATAAAACACCTGGCTCTACCAATGTATCATCAGGGTTTTATCTATAACCTTTTTTGTGTTCTTTTTTTCCTGGACCTACATTATTCTGAAAATTCTGGACATTGACTGTTGAACAGTTGGGGCGTCACTATAGCTATACCAGAAAATGAGGTGTGAACAGTCATCAGCCTCCGCTCTACATCCCACACAGTGCAGTAAACACAGACTGGGACATGTATCAAACATGGGTACAAGGTTTGGAATGAACATTTGTACATTTCTGTGCATTTCCACACCTTGCTTTGCAGGAGGAAGATCTCCTTTCTGAGTGCATGGAGCTCCTCTGCTCCTTCCTTCATCCTCTGCAGCTCCATCTCTCTCTGAGCCAGCTCGGCTCTCAGCTCCGTCACCAGAGTGCTGCTCTCATCCTTCTGCAAGTCAGGCATCAACACCGATAACAGATGAATGATTATCTGAGCTAACGCCATTAATGACAAATTGTCTGAGAAGAGAAGCTTCCCATCAGCTAACAATTGGGCTCTACAATAAATTGGTGATTTATCTGAATTTGTGCTATAAATGTGTCTACAAAGTTATTATCACGTCCCTAGAATTGGCACAAATCAAAAATTGGCCATAATAATTGTCATGTGTCACTAGTCTCACAAACTGTGATGTGCGACTCCAGATGTTCCCTGACACCATGTGTCGAGTACAGAGAAACACAAGCAAGGAAAGCAGGTGAATAAAGCTGCTTCATGTGATCTCAACAGAGGTATCAATACGTAACTTCCTGCCTCCGTCTGCTTCTCCACCCCTCGCCTGAACACTCTACAGATATCTGTGTTGTTGTGAACACGTCTGAGTAGATAATCTCCTGCTGCCTTGTGCATGTGTGAAAAGCAACCTCCACTTTTCCGGACATCACCCGGAGGTCATGTGTGAAAACTGCTTAACCAGCATATTGATGACAGCTTTGGAAGAGACTCAGGTCTAAATTTGTTGCTCATTGTATTTCAAATTTAAGCCTTCATAAAGTGATGTGCAAACAACTATGATCTTGATTCAGGGCTTTCAGAGTCTGGACGTTCAGTGTCGTCTTACATTGTTGTTTGGAAGATGATGTGTCGGCCTGGTCTCCTGGGGACTACTTGTGTTGATCTGCTGTTGGAGGACGCCCACTAAGGACTGAACAGATGCCACAAGCTCACTGCTCACTTTGAGAGCTGACTCTGCTAATCAAACAAATATAGAAGTTGGTCAGTAGCTTTACATTAGAACACACAGATATAAACATGACAAACTGATTCCACACCTACACACCATCCTTCATTATAAAGCAACAAAGGAATTACCTTTATTTATTATTAGAAAAACAATCACAAATTTCTGAGTCAACTGATAACAAAATAGGATAGAAAACAGATTCAGGATAGAGTAAAAAAAATAAAAACTCAACAGGAACACTTTGATAACTACACATATATTTTTGTGTGTGAGTGTCACAGACTACTAACCTTTGTCGTCGTCTCTTTCTGGGCTCTTCGTGAATGTAGCTGTTGATGGACGCTGTGGTAAATGGCTTTTGGCTGCAGCACCAGTTTTACTGATCCCTGACGACCTGGAGGTCCTTGCTGTTCTCTGCTCCGCCTTCCTGGCTCTCGCAGAAGCCAAGGTTGGTTTCTTCAGTGAAGACGTAGAAGGAAGAGAAATGGTCGAGCTGCGGGAGGCCTGGGGGAAAATAAACACAACTCATCAAGGGTTATAAGATGCTGTACTAAAAGACAACACTGCCCACCAGAAGAACTTGGTGGAGCTGTTTTCTGGTAAAACAAAGAAAAGTATCTCCAGTTTGTATGTTCTGAAGCTGCACTGCTAAAAACTGGGTTTTCAGTCAATGTCAATCTTAAGGTTAACTTTGTATTGTTTATGCATTAGACTGTTACTTTTATATATGAAATACACATTTGATGTGTTTAATGTATATAAATACAACCACAAATCTATGCACCGCTGTATGGAGAAAAGTTTGAGTTTTGCCTCACCGGTTGTTTCTTAACTTTGCCAGCCTGAGAGGATTTAGGAGGAGCCGTCTTGCTGTGATCCCCCATCAGCCTCTGCACTTCCTCTCGGATGCTCAACTTCAGGTCACGGCTGGGATGGTCTGGGGAGTTCAGTTCATTATCTTCCTTTATCATCGTAGCAGCTTTTCTTGGACCCTTCAGTTGTGACTCTGTATAAGACACGTCAGGGAAAGTCCTTTCCAAGGAGCAGGATGGTTTCTCTTGAACAGGCTGCAAAGCACTGTGATGAGAAAGAACATTGTTTTCGTTATTAAGCGCAAGTTTTTTAAACTAAATTCAGGTTGGGAGAATTTGTTCTTTTGAGCCAATGGATCAACAGTGAGTCAAAATAGTATACATCCTATGATACATAGACTTCAAACAAAGTATGAATTTGATGTATACAGGACAGTCTTGGTTAATTTTGAATCTTAAAGATTAAGCAGTGTCCATGCACCTAAGATATTCAGATTAGACTGATGATTTCAGATTCATGATTTTTCTTTTTTTTTTAAAGCTTTTTTTTAGGGCTCAAGCATTGACAGTGTGAGGGCCCTATTTCTTTTCGTAGATTCTTCTTGTTATTATTATCTTCGCATGCTAAATCACATTTTTGAGGGCCTGAACATGCCTAAAAACTGGAGAAACATTAAAAGCGTTGAAAATGTACGTATTCCGGAGCAATTTGAAAGGGGTGTGGCAAAATGGCTCAACAGTGCCACCTATTACGCAGCCCGAGTTTGCCTTCTTCTTCACGAAATTGGATACATATATGTATGATGACCAGACAAAACAAAAAGTCAAGAGGAGTAAAATGATTAACGGAATACGAAGTGTCGCCACCTGCTGGCGACAGGAAGTGTATGTTTTATACTTTAATATCCTGCTCCTGGCTGGTTTACAATGAAGATCTCAAATATGCTGAGAATATTCATAAGACCTTCAGCATACTTCATGGTCAGAATTGTGACTTTTCCTCAAACCGTTTAGCCACAGCGGTGCGGCGAAGGTTGACGCTTCATGATGTCGAATCAAGACTATTGAGCTGTTGCTGCAATCTATGGTCACTAGAGGGCCGTGTGAGACCATGGTTTGCTCAAGGGACAAAGCTTTCTCCTCAGAGCTGTAGAGAATTGTATGTATTTCACATTGTTAATGGGATGGAAACTCTACTTAACTTACAGATGTGTTTCAATTAATGTTGAGAGACAACTTAAGCTCATGTTAAGAGTAAAATGAGCCCTGAAAGAGTTTATTTTGTCTTGACAAAAGTGTGGTTCCCACTGAGAGGTGCTGTGCAATCAGCGTCAAAATTCTAACATAAGAGAATGATCTCAGTGATAGATGTTCTCAATTTAAAAGAATAAATGTCCTTGGTGTATGAAATTCCTCCATTTATGAAAATGTTTTATTCAAAAGCATTTAAATTCAGGAAGTCCCTCATATGAAAATGGGTAATTTCAATCTCTTATTTAATGAGTGAAATGATGTCTGGTCATGATAAGAACTGTCAAACTTTTTTGATGTTACGAGGTGGTGGCATTTATTTGAGATTCTTCATGGTCTTGGCCGCGTGATGGACACAGGAAGTGATGCGTTTATCCTTCCCACAGTGCACAAAATGCATGCACAAAGAGCTGTTACTCTCAAATACACGTTTGGAGATCTGAATAAGTGTTGATCCTTCTCCTCACACTCTGCTGAGGCTGAATCCGTCGAAAAACCTGTGCTCTCAGATTTCTGCTCTCCATCTTGGATTTTGCAGTGCTAACCTGACAGGTTGAAGGCTGAACCCTCTAGTATGATCCTCGTCTATTCGGATCGGCCTCATCAGTTCTTCTGCAGTAGGGAGATCTGAATATAAAAACACAAAGTAATTATTCTCCTCACATCAGTTTGTTCCTTAAAATGACCTTGACATATGCAAACACCTCAGTACAGTGTCATTTGAGAGGCTCTCTCATTGCCCATAAAACATTGAGTTTGCTGAACCTGTGTTGCCTACTCAAGAAACCAAAAGAAAATCTGAAATTTAAAAGTTCACCACTTTTAACTCACCGGACAATTTAGAAAACAACTATCTGAGCTGGCAACACTGTAACATGTTACTTTGTTATAAAATACAAAAAGAGTTCTTCAATTAATGATAACAGTAGGGCAGTGTCTGACCTGACTCATTGGTAGAAGCCGGCTGAAGAGACAGTCTGCCATGTTGAGGAGGGAAGGATGAAGACATAGATCTTTGGAGCCTCCCTTCTCCTTCCACAGATGAATGCAGGTAATCACGATTATGGTCGTCTGAACCCTCCACGACCTGGATCTGTCTGTACGCCTCATGCAGAGCCTCCATCTCTGAGCCTCCACTCTTCACATACGAGTGGCCTGCACAGAAAACAAATTCAGCTGTGTGATAAAGAAAGTGCTGCAAATAGACGCACTGTATGTATGTATGTATGTGTGTGGTCGGGTGAAAGGCAAAGCTGTACTGTAAAGCGCTTGAGTGGTCATCAAGACATGAGAAGTGCTATATAAATGCATTCAATTCGTTATTGCGAGAAAACAATTGCCCACACAACAGGTTATTGTGTGTTAATGAATATAGCTTATAGTCATAGTGGTTCTCTTGTGTGTTGTATCTACCGTTGCCACATAGTACAAATGTAACAGTTTGGATAGTGAAAGTGAAACGTGGTCAGGACACACGTTTGAGGTACACCCCAGGCGTCCACCTGCTAAACACCACCTCTGCCTCTCTTTGTGGGAAGCTGTGCTGGGGTCAAACATCCTGCTGTCAATGCAGCGAGTGAAGCCGACCACTGGGAATCAGCTTGTGATCAGAGCCTCAGGGGTGAACACAGCCACAGAGGGGGGACAGACCTGCGCCACTCTCCACATCTCAGGAGGCTTTCAGGGCAGACATGCTTCTTCCTTACCACTTGGGTATAGGTCAGGGGACTTTCTGCAGGTGGGGTCTCCAAGGGAGAAACTTTTTTGACCCTGAGCCTTTAGGAGACAGTATTGCTAGTCAGGCCCAGGGGCTTCTTGAGGCTTCAGCCTGGGGTGGTGGATGTGCTGCAGCCTGAGTGATGATTTGGCCAAGCTATTATTACCCAAAATAGGGGAAATGATAACTCGGTGCAGCTGAACTTCGAGACCGCATAACATTGTCTGGTGCTTATTTTATCCTATTATGCTACTGAATAACACTTTGCTATTACTTGACCCTATGTCTTTGTGTTACCTCTGTCCAGTGATCCTGCTGTGTCTGTCTTTCTGTCTTCTCGCCCAGTGTCGTCCAAAGAATCAAACAGACGCCCTGAGAGAAACTTCCAGTTAGGGAGATCCCATCTATGAAATACTTTACTATACAGTTCTCTATGGGTACAGATTTGTTTCTACAGTGAAGAAGTAATAAAACAAAATACTCTTTATTTACAGGCAATCTTTAATTTGAACTAATACTAATTGAGACATTTTAATGAGTTTACATACATATATACATTGTTGTAAGTGAGGTAGTATTATTCACATAATGTTTACTGTAGTGCAGTGTAATGTTATATTCTGTCTATGGTCATCAAACCATATTCCACTTTCGATTGAATGATGGATATTTGTCTTTTACAAAACCCAACAATGAATCATAATTTGTTTCTCTTACCTTTGCCAATAATTGGGGACATCTCAGGTTCCTGAAAAAAAATAACACACTAATAAACCACGTAGCATTATGGTACGTAAGATTGTTTTAAAATATACAAAGACAAAGCTCGGAGCATGATTTGATGAACCTCAGCCTGTCTGACACAGCCTGTCTCACACAGTGATTTGATGCATTAGTATTTGATGCATTAGTCTGAGTGTGTCTATTTTATTTGGCTTCTTGCTGAGTTGAACATGGTAAAGCTGCTAAGTAGTATTTTAGGTTAAGGCTGTAAACTGTGTGCCATGTTTTCAGAATACTTTTCCTTTATCTTCTTTTCCTAAGTCACACAAATCAATGTTTGTTATCTCCCTCTGCAATACAGTTAACAAGATAGAAGATACATTTTCAGATAACTCTCTGGCCTTTGCTTGCGGGTTGGCCTATAGAAGAACTGAGAAGATGCATATTGTAGTTGAGAATGTACTTAAGTTGTATCTTGAACAGAAAAGATAATAACCCGCACACACAATATAGATTTTTTGTCACAAGCTTCATATCTTGAAAAAAAACAAGTATTATTCTTTGCGCACAGGTTATTATCTTGGGTGACATCTTATGCCATCAGGGTTAAATAAGAAAGTATCTCTGTTGGTGTATGATTGAATACTATTCTTTACCAAAAGTCTGTAGTGAATAAAAAATTGTGTGGGGCTCAACATTGTTCTACCGACAAATAAGAAGAAGTTACAGAACAGAAATGTCAAACTATGTGAGCCTATTTAACAGGGTTATTATTACATAATAAGTACATTATTAGTATGTAATTAGAGTACATTGTGTACAGTATTACAAACTGTTTACACCAGAGGGCAGTAACAGGTTTATTTTTCAGCTAGGTGAAAATTAAAAAAAATAAAAGAAATCATATCAAGATAGTTTGTTTAAGCTAAAAAACATTACCAGCTGATAAATCAGATTCTCAAACTCAAAAAGCTATTTCCAAGCTTAGACATTGATGAGGATTCAGGTGACTAAGGTTCTAGCTTAAACTACCTTCTAATTTGTATCATTATAAATTTGATTACAAACCTTCTGCAGTGGATCTTTCTCATTCTCCTCATCCTCAAAATCCTCACTGTAGTGTGGAGAGCCTGCAGAAGCAGAAAGAGCAATTTTCTCATTTAGATGCACCGAGACAAGGATTGTTAAAAAAGTTCATGACTCTTACCTAGAGAGGGGGTCTCTGTGACTCTGGCCTTCCTTTGACCATCTTCATTCTGCTCCAATGCCTCCACAGCATTCCTGGAGGGAGAACAGCCATCATTATTACATCACAGTGAGAACCCTGAGCTTCAAGGACAGTAGCAGCAAAGAGTGCTGATTATAACCAAGGGCAGTTTGTTTTTAACATACATATATATTCAATACTTCCAGAGAATACTAGTACATCAGCTTCCAGAAAAAACATGTACTGTGCGCAGTGCAATACACAACATATAGAAACAACAGGCAAATGAAGTATGACAGAAAAAAACTTGAGCAGTCTGTATCAAAGTTTTTACTACAAGGCTGGTTGAAATTCAGACATTTGAGTTCCACATAACAGATCCTCCTGAGAATGTCTGAGTTCAGTGCAAGTCTGCAAAAGCCTCTTCCTTACCTGAGTTTAGAACCGATGGAAGAACTCATTGAGTCAAGCTCTCTGTTCAGTTTGGAGTAATCTATAGTGGATGATGGTCCTGCTTCTAGTTGGGCAAAAAAAATGGCTTTTTCTTCTTCTTCCTCCAGGGTGTCCAAGCCCATAGGGTTCATGTCCACAGCTGGTACCTCCATTGATTCTACACCTGCACACACATGTGGAAATCGACTGAAAACCTGACTTTCTTCACAACATTAAAAGGAGAAATATGAGATGCAGGATCTCACATAAAGAGTTCCCATTTGGAATTAAATAGAAAAATTGTTAACAACTTAGCTGTGGGATGCTGTCAGATATTACTGGTTGATGTGAAACATGTTTCTATGCCCTGTGGTCTCACCCTCTGTCTCTGTGTAATCTCTGCTGACAACAACAGCCTCTTCCTTCACACTTCCTTCATCCTCTTCTTGAATAGCATGAGACTTCCTCAAAGACTTCCTGAAAGACTTTCCAGACCCCGACAGTCCTGAACAAGAAAGCCAAGGAAATTTGTCAAAGGGGACATATTATGAAAATTCCACTTTTGTAGTGCTTCTACACATTAGTTTGGGTATCTGGCATGTCTACCATCCCAAAAACTCTGGAAAAATATCACTCCCGCGATTTGTTGTGGTTCCTCTATTTCAGAAACTATGTGCTAAAGTGCGTCCAATGGAATTTCCCCCGAAATAGACGTCATAGTCGAAAAATGCCCATTTAGTACATTCCCCCATAGCTCTATGCACTCCCCCACTACCACTCGACCCACCCCTAGATGGACCCTCCCACTTTATAGAAGCTCGGTCCACCGGTGTCCGCCATTTCATTCTTGCAAGCCTTGGAAACACTTGGATTAGCTAACTAGCAGCATGCATCGGTGGTCGGCTGCAAACATGTCTTCATGTGACTCCAGCTTCAGAAGACACAAGATTGAGATGGATTGAGTTCATATATGATGGCAACGTTCCTGCCATCACTTTGAATCGGACTGTTTTATCAACCTGGGCCAATATAACGCTGGATTCTCCAAAAGCTTGTTATTGGGAGAGCGTGGCCTATGGGATAGAGCGGGTGCTCTGCAACAAGAAGGTTGCCGGTTCGAATCCCACTCTATCCCATCTGCATGCCTAAGTGTCCTTGGCAAGATACTGAACCCCTAGATGGCCCCTCATAAAAAATGATGAGTGTTCTAAATAACTGTAAGTCGCTTTGGATAAAAGCGTCAGCTAAATGACATGTAATGTAATGTAATGTATTGAAAGAGGGGTCGGTGCCATCTTTCCATGGCAATACTGAAGACGAGGGAAATGTAAGTATTTTTTTTTTATAATTCTGGTATTTGCTTCTTTTAGACATTTTGTGTGGAGGCTAGTGCCGTTAGCATGTTGTGCCGTGTGTGTGATGGGGTGGGGGGCCAGTATGTAATGGTGGGGGATAGGGAGAGACTTTACAGGAGTTTTCATTAATCGAGGACGGCTGGCGAGTCCACGGTGAACGGTGATCACATGGCAGGTTCGTGAGTGTTGTGCTCTCCACGTTTTGGTGTTCAGGCAAGCACATCTGTTCACGGTGCTAGGCTTCATCACGTAGCATGCCAGACGGACCCACCAAAGATGCGCACACATGGAACGCAGCTTTCTATGAAAACACTGCGACCTCACTACAAAAGTACAGGTTGGTTTACCCTCAGTTACTTCTTCATGTCATTGATTGTGTCTCCGTGTTAAAGTTGTAACAGCATCTCATTTGTTGTGACTCCATGGATATTGTGTCTGTTTTATCATAGGCACACAGAAAACTGTGCTGCACTGATGTCGGTGTTGGGACCTCAGCTGTAAGAGACCTCACTTGGAGGAGGGAGAGGACAAGATGTAATATATAAGAAGGGCGAGTGCACAGCAAAGCCGGTGAAAGCAGATGCAATCTTCCATGATTCTTACAGGCTCTATTTAAAAGCCAAACAATGTACAAACAGTATGTGAAACATAAATAACATATCAATTAACTGCTGTCTTTAAATGGTCTTCACCATTTAAAGCCCAGAGGGCCTCAACACCAGCTCACAAAGCTTCTGTACGCCAAATACCTGTACATTGTATTTAGAGAATAAAAGTTGACACACAAATATAAAGTGTTCCTTTGTTTACAGTATAGCTACTGATGGCACAAATTGTATTTTTGTAATGAATGTATTTATTATACTTGGTATTTTTTGTATTTATTACCTCTGTCCCAGCCAGTACATTTAATAACTATGATAAAAAAGCTCTGTGGCATTCTTTCTGACAATAAAAGTTTATAGAAACAGTTGTGTGCTTTTAATGTTTGATATGTAACATGTCAACAATTGACACCCGTGTAAGATGAGCAGTTAGCAAAGTAATACAGAGGGAAGAGTAATTTATGTATTTTATTCCTCAGTCATAATTTTATTGCAGAAATGACTGATATCTCATGCATAAAAAAAAAAAAACTTACTGCTCTATTCCTTTTAGACGTAAAGGCCCATAATCTGCCCTATAGATGTTGAATGCATTCTGTAGTGAGAACACATTCAAACAGGCTAATTAATGGAGGTAAAAACGTTATGTCCAACACCTCCATGAGAGGGAGAGGGTGAGAAGGGGGAGGGATGAGAGGGGTGAAAGGGGGTGGGGCCCTCAAAACGGGTCGATCTGAGGAGGGCTGTTTTAGACAGAGTAAAAAGGTGCTGTTTTAAATTATCCTTGTGTTATTTTTACCAAAAAATGTTACAGACATTTCATTAAGACCCCAAGGAATCATATCAACTGTGGTGAGATGGGCATAATATGTCCCCTTTAATGAAAGTTTGGGTAAATTAATCCATGACTGAATACACAACCATCAAGGTTTAATAAACCTACTCAATTATTCAAAAAAAAAAAAACACAACTTAATCCTATAATCAGGACTTTGTTTGCGTTCATCTGATTGTTATTTAAATGTTGCTGAAGCCTGATTGGTGCAGAGAGGGACTTGACGACACCTTGTTCCAACAATTGAGTCCCGCCCACTTTTAAAACATCCCGACCAAGAGATAAAACTCTCAGGTGAACTTATGGACAATAGACAGATACAATTATTTAAGATACATGGTTAAAATAAGAATATCCACATAAAAATAAAACCTGTGTAAATATATATATATATCTATATATATATATCTATATATATAGATATATATATATTTACACAGGTTTTATTTTTATGTGGATATTCTATATATATATATATATAAAAAAAGGAATTATAATGCTGCTCCCTCTCTGTTTTCTCTCCCTCCATCTGTCTCTCTCAGGATACCCCAGTGAGTCAGTGACCTCTATTATTTTTTTTTCATCTCAGTCTACCTTTATCGGCGATTGATGTAGCCACAGCTATTGCACATCCTCATCATGAGAAGTGCCACAGGCTAAAATGTCCAGTGTGATAGATGTTTTATCACAGAGTCCTCTCCTCATTATTACCTCTCTCTGCTCCACCACCGCTGTCTTCATCATCTTGCCACCAAAGCGCTGCTGGTTTCGGGGCTGATTTCTGACTTCTTTTAGCACAAGGCTGCTTTTCAGAGCCACCCAGATCCACGGAGTCATCTGAAACAGACTGACAGAGAAATGCGTTTTAAACCATTAAATATTATTTGCTGCTTTTAAATGAAAGAAGTTAAAATATTCAGTGTTTAAACTTTTAGGAGAGTTGAAGTTTCTGTGGATCAACTGAGTGACCCTGATTTATTACATGCTGTGTGATTCATGCAATGCTTATAGGATGAAATGATAACCAATAATAAGAACAAGGGTGGCATGTAAAGCATGTTGATTTACCTCCTTTAAGAACAGCTCAAACTGTTCATCCAAATCCTCCTTGCTCAGAGACATGGTGATTCTGTCCCATTCATCAGCCAATGGGAGCCCAGACAACTGAAAAAAAAACAATGCGGAGAAAGATATTTGTACACCTCATATTTTCAGCATATCTGACTCACTAATGTCAATATATGACAGATGAAATACTTTAAGCATTTCAGAGAAACAGAAAACTGATAATTTTAGTAACTTTTTTCAATAGGAGTTTTCTACAGGCAAGACTTATTAACTCAAGTACAAAACAATTCAACATCTTTCTCTTATGACAGAACAAATAATCATACACAACAGCAAGGGATGGCAGGACCTTGATCCGGTGATACCAGAGGAGAAGGAAGACCTGTTTGATGAGGAATGATTCATATTCATCACTCAGATGCTCAATGTGAAGGTTTAATGATAACTGATATGTGTTTAGACCAGGTGATAATTAGTCTTTCAATATGTTATGTTGTGTTTTCTCTTTCAGATCCAGAGATGTATGTCTTTCTTGTTATTTTAACAATATAACTGTTATTGAGTTATGCCTAAAATCATGCTTGGAGATGTCACAGTGACCTTTCACCAGCATCAAATCAGTTTCATTGAGTCCAAACGTAGAGTTGTGCAAAATGTAGGAGATACCCTTGGGGAACTCCTGTTATAATATATTCACAACGTCAACAAACTGTATTGTGAAATCACAGTGACCTTGATGTTTGACCATTTGAGTCTAATTGAACATTTGGAGGGGTTCTATTGAGGCATTCAGGGTAGAGTAGGAGGTGTGAGTATACATACAACAAGAAATATAATGATTACAAAAGGGTATAAACATAACATAAGGTTTATGTTAGAAATTTAAAATATATGTTCATTAACAGCTCTAACTTAAGAGTAGGATGAAAGTTTTTGTCACAGAAAAAGCAATTTGACAAAAACACTCATGGTGGTGTTATTCTTTCACTCTCTGGATAATTGATTTCATTGTGAATTTAATGCCAAATATCATTATGTTACCCTTATTTCTCAAGAAGAGGGAATGACGATACAATAATAATTAGTATTGGGTAATATTAATATATGTGCATGCATTGCTTTACGGCACAAATAACTATGAAGTAGGAACCGTGCGTCAAAATAAAGGATGAAACAGTGTCACTTCCGGTCACAACTATCAAAATAAAGCCGTTCCTCATAACGGCACATAAATTCAAATCATGAACGTAGAAAAGGGAGCCGGGCACAACTTTAACTCTTTTCACTGGAGGGTTGCTGACGGAAACCTGTGACACACTGTTGAGCAAAGGTAACTTCTCCTGTTCGTGGAAGCACTGGAACAAAATGCTGCATGAGCCGGAGCTTTACAAAGCTAACAACTAGCGTTCATCTTCATCAGCTTGTTCGTTAGCTGACTCCAGCAGCAAGCCAACTTCTTAATATACCTACATGCGGAATATGTTTTTACTAATTTCTACAAAACTCACGTGAATCACTGGGAAGCTGCTGCTCTCCGACACCCGATGAAACCAACACTTCCGTGTTTGGATTAGGATTGTGTTCCCGCGACAGCAGCCGGGTGTAAACATTGAGCTGATTGGTTAGAAGCGATAGCGTTATTACAAATGAACACTCAAACAGCTATTCCACACATAGTCCCGCCTCTATCCTGTCTCTGATTGGTTAGCTTTAGGCATGAAGAGTGATCATTGGTTTGTAAAGTGAATATTTTGGGGGTAACCCAACCACAGACAAGGTGGGGGCGGGTCTTCTTTCAGTTACAGTGGAAAAAGTCTATAACGTTTTGACGTTTTACTCCTGATTTATCTGTCCTTATGTAGGCCTGCATTTTATAATTTAACCCTGAAAAAAAAGATGTCAAATTTGTTTTCACCATATTATGATCAATATCATGTGCAATATTCCATATTATTCACTGCCATTATCATTGCTGCCACTTTACTTTGTATTAGTTTACTGCCTCGTGTCACTTATTTTATTTTCATTGTTTTATTTCATTTCATTATTGTTACTTCTATTAGACATCAATTCTTCTGCATTTACTCAGTTTTTTTCCTTGAGGAAATAATAAAGTCTTATCTTATATCACCAGACAAACACATACATCTTCAATCTGGTTTCACTAAGTGAGGCACAATGAAACCAGTTCACAGATTTAAATACACAAAATTATTTAACTACAATATTGTATCTCAATTTTATTTGTACTATCCACATTATCTGACACACAACAGTAGAACAGTTTTTTAATATTCTCATTTGGTGATTGAAAAGAGGAAAAACAATTTGTTTGCCTACTTCCCTTCATATTAATTTGAGTGTCGGTTTATATACACTTTTATAGTTGATACAACATACTGCTGAAAAGAGAATTCCAATAATTGGTGATTAGTAAAGTGGTCGGTCATTTGGAATCCCTAATTTGACACCAAATCCCTGCACAATAGATACACACATGGACACACAATAATACATGAGCGCAGGCCATGAGCTATGATTAGTAAAAAAACAAGACAGGTAATCTTAATTAAAACTCAGAATATTAATTTAAGCATATTATTAACTTTTTATGGCCATTTTATACCACTTTATTGAAAAATACATTATTAATCTACACGGATTCATCATATAGACTATGTGTGGTCACAATGTTTGTTAATCATGCTCATGTGTGTATTTGTTGGTGCCTTTTTGCGACTCTCTGAATAGTAAAAAACTGTTCAAGAGGCTCACATCAATGATCCAAATGTAAACAAGGGGGTCGACCCACGTCTAAAACTCACAAAATGAGACTCGACTGTCACCTTCTAATTGATTTACAGGGACTAAATCACTTGGTAGCAACCAATATATGTTATTATTTTCTCTTTAAAATTCCTTGTAGCACCATAAAGTTCCAATAAAGCTATATTTCTTTCTGCTAAAGTGTTGAAATAAAACAGTTATTGATTAAATCATGGATTTTGCCAGAAAAAAACCCTCAAAGTTCTCATGTTATTTTGCAGTAGATCAGAAGCATCGACTGCAGTCAAACCCCTTAACAGTTGAGTCTGAAATAACTTGTCCACTTGGTGGCACTACTGAGCTGGAAATCAGCCTCTGTCTCTCCTGTGTGTGTGTGTGCCTGGAAGGGCAGCTCGTCACCAGAGATCAGTAGTAATCTAATAAACTCTTCCCTGCTTGCTTTTCTCTCTCTTTCAGAGGTCAGGACGGATCCATATAAACTCTGTTTTCACCTGCCTCTCTATACTGCTCTGTCCCTCACAACCTACACACACACACACACACACACACACACACATACACACACACACACACACACACAGACTCATTTGGACTCTTTTTTATTCCTTCCTCATTGATTTTTAGGAGCCTTAAACACATCACACAACAAACGTTATTCTCTCTTCTGCCACACCCACACAATGCTTGCTTAATCTTTGGAAACAGAGCTCATAAGCAATCATATTTTTACTGTTTTTTCTTATCAGGTCAATGTTTATTTTTTGAAATCCTTTTTTAAGCAAAAATCTTTGACATCAGAGCTATAACTGTGTTGTTGTCATCGTGCTCGATATTGTGTTATTGTGATCCAATAATTATTCCCTGTGAAATGTTCAAAAACACCTGAACTAGCAAAGTTAAACAAAGATAGAAACATTCCTGGATCTGCACCAAAGATTGGGTTCTTCTCTGCCAACATCATCACCTCGGCGGAGGTAACAAAAATATTCGGAATATTTCATAATAAATCAGGTAAAATAATAAAAACAATATAAACGTATAAAATCAAATCAACGACATTCATACCTGGGCACAGATGAGAAGATACATGTTGTGTTCCCTTTTAAGTATTTTATAATCCCAATATTTCATGTTTATTTGAGTCTTACAGCATTTTTCTTTTAAAGACCCTCTGACTTTTCATCTATAAGGTCAAAATGAAACCGAGATAAGGTTAGGGTTAGGGATAAGGTTAACATGAAATAAAAGAAAGTTACATGTAAACAGATCTGTGTTTTGCGATTTAAAGTTTACAGACTAACCCTTTCAATAGAGCCAAAGGAGGCCATTGATGTGTGGGAGGAACAGATCCAACTCACCGGTTCTACCTCTGGTTCCATATTGGTCCAACCCACCCAGTGGCTCACCACAGCTGTGCCTGAATTCAAGGGTTGCTGCATTCGAAGACTTGCTTGAAAGTGGTATGAATGTCCCATGAAGGCTCCTTCTAATGCACCCTGACCTTGTCAAGGCTTCCAAAAGGTGGATCCCTCTCGGCCAAACCTATCCCAGGATTCATTGTGCTTCAGAGATTTACCGTTTTTCCAAGAGGTAATGACACACCTGTCTTTTTACAATCAACCAGTAAGCATTGGTTCTATCTCTGTTAAACTCACTTTTTCTTTCCTGAACAAGAGTTCATGTTGTTGTATCTGTCTTTATGAAAGAGCCATCCCTTGCAGCAGGTTCAAAACCCCAAACCACTGAATGGTACAGAGGTTGATATTTTTTTAATCACTGAATGTCAAACACTAGTGATTGCTTCCAACCTTGTTGTAAAAATGATGTTACAATAGTTACCAGATTGACAAGTGTCTCTCTTTACCTTGAGTTGCCAGTTGCTGTTTGCCTGTTTGACTTTAAAAAAAATTCAACTTTGGTAGTTTTGAGATCTTCCAACACTCTCTTGCCTTTTCTGCACCTCCTCACTTTGTACTACTATTGATCTCCTTTCCAACCCTGCCACTGATGCTTTTGATGACTTCATCACAAGATGGGCCTCCTTGGGTGGTAACATCCATCTTATCCATTGCTTTCCACTGCAGAATAATGTGGCACTTTAGATACTTTTAGAGCAGGTTAACCAACCAATTACTTTGTTTCCGATGATCTCAGCAGCTAAAAGGACCAAAGTGATCCTGATTGGCCACTCTGGCTCTAAAGTGTCTTAAGATTGCATTCCAGGGTTGGATAGGACCACGAGTGTTGCATCTGCCCCTCTCGCTTCATGCTCGGCTGACTGATTGAGATGGGAATGTTGCTCAGCAAGCTTCTTACTGCACGTGCACGTCTGATGTAAATGAACCATCTCCCCTGTCTTAATGAAAGCTTTGTCCTATCATGCCATTTCTGACATTGGGATCAGTGCCTTGTCTGTGAAAACTGGACAGCTACCTTCATCCCTCTACCCACCAGCTCCATGTTCTGATTCATATTCATGTGTAGATGCTTCCTATAGAAAAGTGTTTTTATGAAGATGTACTTCCAGCTCAGATAATTGGAGTGACCTTCAATGGAGCGGTTTAAGTGCACATTCAACGTTTGACTTCCTGTTTTTATCTATGCAGATGATGGGAGTTTGAACTTTAAACTCAAAGATGACGAAGGCTACATCTTGACACGTCAGATGGAAATGTACAGTACACATACGCTACATTTTGCGCAAATCATGTGGTCTGTGCATGAGATGCAGGGTGAAACTGACACATCAAAAACCATGAGCAGTTTGAACATAAAAAGGAGAAATGGAGCAAATGGACCTCTGAAGATTGTGAAGAGGTTGAATTCATTAAGAATAAAGACACGTTGACCTCTGAAGGAAAATCTTACAGGGACGAGTCTCTATTAAAGGCAATGTCACATTATGCAATTTTACATAACACTACACGGTCGGAATACAAAACAAGCAAAGATGAGATGCATTGTGGTTTGCAGTGAGTCATTTTGGGGACCTTAAACAGAATCTGCCAGGGCCCCCATCCCCCAACCACACTCAATAGTACACTGCGTATTTGTACACAGTATGTGTAAATGTATATGTGTATTGAGTTTGCACACATAGATTTCAGCAAGATTTCAAGCAATGATTGTCATGATGTCTGATGGGACTACCATTTACAGGAAAACTGCAGCTTTATTTCATTTTTATTGTATTTATTCCTTTGCTCTGGTAATTGGTTTATTGGTCACACACACTGTAGTCACCAATAGCATCACTGAGATAATTACATTAGGCAGCAAGCATGTCAGACAATTAGACCCTTTATAAACAGGTCATCAGTCAATCCAGAATATTTCCCACTATCTTCCGTCATCATGCAGAAATGCAAACTCAATAGATTTGAAGATCTGTGTTTCCGTCTTTATGGCACCACCAGCTAAACAATATGAAGGTATGTTAAAGATTCCACATAGTGCAACTATGATTCCACATAGTGCAACTATGAGGATTGACAGTTATATATATATATATATATATATATATATATATTCTGTAACTGTGGTGTGTGAAGAGAAGTGATCCTGAGCAGTTTCATTCCTGTCACAAAAAGTGATTATTGATAAAAGGTACCGATCTTTGGGGTGAAGGATGGAATTAAGGCAAACAAAACAATCGAGAGATAAATGGCTGTAAAAGTGTGTCACACTGTAGAACTACCAATCTTTCAAGACCTCATCAAGTTCATTCCAGTGATTGATCCGTTCTCTCTTCACTATTTGCTTTGATGGGAGAAGTGTGTTGAACCCTCTCCATCACTTTCTTCTTCAGCAAACCTCATAATGTCTGAAAAAGGTACTGGTGTGAGAGCTATATCCTCACTTTCCTCTCAGGAGACAGATCTCCGCTGTGCTGTCTGCTTCTCCTCTGGGCGGAATGTTTGAAATGACAGCTCACCCGATGGCCACTGGCGACGATGGCATACCCTCAGATATCCGTGTGTGCTGTCTCAGCTCTTGTTGTCGTGTTGAGAAATCTGTCACTCACACTTTTTGTGTAGTGCCCACACAGATAAAGCTATGCCAAATAGGTCAGATTTTTTCAAATTCAATTTAATCCTCACCAATCTGTGCTGTATGTGAAGATCCCCATCTTGCTTGGGTGTACTATCCAAGAAATTACTATTTGGAATTTTATCAGACGGAGATAAAAAATTCTCTCTCATTATCTCTGTGTAATTTATATTGATGCTTGCCAATGCCATCCGGGAGATGGGTTAGCTTTATTTCCCAAGGGGAGAGTAGTGTGATTTCAAGTGGTGGAGAAGTGGCACAATTCACCCAATGTTTTAAGAAAAGCATTGGTCATGTGACCATACATTTAGTAGAAAAGCCTTTAATTTGTTTTTCTTTTTTCCATGTCCAAAATGCACTCTCCTTTTTTTTGTTTTCATCTCCTCAGATATCTGTCTCTTTGGCAGGTAAATGCTGCATACTGTTCACCAGCTCTGTGTTCTGCTGTCTGGTGCTGGGCAGGTAGTGGAACTTACTTTGTCCTTTGACTGCCCAACATTCACAGCTCTGGTCCGGTCTCAGCCTGGTGTTGATGCTGAGGTATCAGGTGCAGACATTGCTCAGCTATGGCTGGGTTTTTCTGTTCTTGCTGAGTCAGCTGGTCATGTCACTGCTCCTCTATCATATCTGACAGTATTGTCAGGGTAGGTGAACTCTTCCATTTATGTTAGGCTAGCTCCCTCTACTTGGATCAGTGATGGGTATAAAAGGTTTAGCATCATCAAAATGATAATGAATACATTCTTGCTCTACTGGTTGATCTTCAGTCCTACTTGCTGTGGAGATGTGCTGAGACAAGAGAGTTTATCCTCCATATGCGGATGTGCTGGAGACCAAGATAAAGGAACGATTTTTATTGAGCATATCTGCAGTTTTAGCTGACAGTGTTATTCAATTTTCTCCTCTTCGGCATCTGCTCCTGGCAACTACAGTATATTTTCATGGTTATGTTGAGGCAACTCTTGAAGCTCTTGCAGTCGTACTTGAAGCATGACATTTGTCAATGTTTGTCCAAAACAGGACCATGTCACAATTATATGTGATTTAAATGTTTCAATGGACATTGATATATATTGCATGTGGACAGAAAATAATGGATACTGAGTGAAGAGGTTGAGGTGAAGAGGCCTCTTATAGGCTGCTCTGGGAGTAGGTGGTCGGGTCTCAAGTTGAGGGTTCTGTCTGAGGCATGATACATTCAAGAGGTATGAACCAAACTGAATATGATGTTACAGTGCAGGAGAGAAGGAGACTGAAGGGATGAGGGTGGGGATGAGGTAGAGGGGTGAATGGAAGAAGGGTGGGGAAACACTGGGTTGGAGACAGGATATATGTAGGATTTACAAGGGTGGTTAAGATGTAGACCTAACCGACCAAAATGTCCATATTGTATCAGACAAGGCAAACGAGTAGTACAAAAGTGTGTTTTGCCAGAATAAAGGGTTTGATGAAGATTCAGGTAAACAAGGTGTGTCTTCAAGTAGGTCAGGTAAGATGGAGAGCAAAGTGCACATGGTCAAAAGCAAGAAAAAGATCAAAGCAATCAGCTGGTGGTCAAAACGAGAACATGAGTTCCAAAGGGTGAAACAGGAAGTTTTCAAAGTGACGGGTAGGAACCTAGGCTAAAGGGCAGGTATCCTGGGTAATGTCAAGTAGGCTCTGTTCAAATAAATGATGATTGAATTCCATCCATCCATATGCAGTATATCCTCTTGAGGGTTGCACAGAGAGCTGGAGCCAATCCCAGGTGACATTAGGCGAGAGGCGGTGTACACCCTGGACAGGTCTCCAGTGTATCACAGGGCTAACATACAGAGACAAACCATCATTCACTCTCACATTCACACCTATAGTCGATTTAGAGTCTCTAGTTAACTCTGTATATGTGAATATCTTACTATGCCTCACCTGAGGCCTCAATAAAATGACTGATCTGATCCCACATCCCCTCCAGGCCATTCCGTCCCAGAGGAACACAATTCTTAACTCAAGTGACAAACCCAGTGCTGCCGACACAGAGGATTTTCAGTCTGTCTTTCCATGTACTTGCTCTGAGGATGTACATATGTGTGCTGTCTGTGTCATATTAACTCCCTAAGTCAATATGGAAGGTGTATAGATTGATGTTTGAGAATACTATTCCCCCACTTAGCTCTGTATTTATATTAAAAATTAAATCCAATTTAAATATAAAATTACCTCATGAATTATTAAGTGAAAGTGTAAATATTTAATGCGAGCCCTTTACCATAGGCCTGGTATTCATTACCATGCAGTGTTGGATTTTAATGGGCAATTTCCCCGGAGACTGTGTGTGGGTTACGTCTTTGCCCCGCAGCTACAGCAGGGGGCGCTGTGGCTCTGTGGCTCTTTGGTGGTCTTTTCCAAAAATAAAAACATTAAGAAAACAGGAGGAGGCAAACTGAGGAGGATGTTTCGAGAAAAGAAAAGATGCGGGTTTTGTACAGCAATTATTGCGGATTTTTATTCCGTCTAGTCAATTCATGAGTCAAATTGTCTTGAGGTAATTATATAGCTGTATGTTTAGAGGATACACAAGGGGAGGAACTGTATAATTGAGCATGCATGTGTGAGCATGTGGGAGGCAGCTGCTCAGCATGTTTTCATGTTGTCCATTTAATGCATGCTGTGATAAACTTAAATACTGAGAGGAGGAATGAAAAAAGGCATCATTGATTCATCCTTTGCACGTTAAACAAACAATTAATAATAATATTAATCGCAACAATAACAATAAACAATTGCATTCTTACCAAAGCCAATAGGGGTCAGGATTACACTACCGGACAAATGTTTTGAAGGACTCAAATAACAGTTTCTATTTGTTTCTGTCAATGACACACAGCATCACAGTCATATCACAGAGGGGTTCCCATTAAAAACCTTCCACAAGAGTAGGACTTTATGTGATGCTTCTCAATCTCATGTTATTGACTGGTACCAAAAAAAAAGAAACTGAAAATTGACCAGTTCTTTTAAATTTCATATACCAGAAATCGAGGTTTCGAGAGGGTGAAGGGATAAGAAGGAGAAAGAGGCGAGATGAAACCAGAGGAGACAGAGAAAGGTTTCGAGTTAAAGAAATTAGTTTTATAGAGTGCTGGGGAGGAGGTGGTTGTAGGGTTAGAGATGCATGGGCACGCATCTCCTCTGAGGCAAGGCAGGGGGAACATTAATCATTGGGAGACATCTGTTCATTCCACCGCTTTACAATTCTGTCAAAGAGTTAGGACCCCCCCCTACACACACACACACACACACAGAGCCATCTACTCAGAGAAAACCTGTCGTCCGTTAAGCATGGACAGGCAGAGAGAAACTTCAGAGCCACTTTCTGCTAAGAGCCGCCTTCAGTTTGATTTCCACTGAAGGACGTTTAAGATGAACAGAGCGTGTGGAGGGGGGGGGGGGGGAGCTCAGTGTGTAAATCTGTGCTATTATCTGCATATGGACGGTTTTATGGTGCGAGAGATTTGCATGTCACGAGCATGTCAGGCTCACGGCTGTAAATGTCGCACATGTCATAAGCTGACACACCCGCACTCACAATCATTTGCATGTGCCATTTTTTCATTGACTAAAAACATATTTTTTGGAGGATTATAAGCATAACTGTAATTGATGCACGTCCACCCCAGACCTTACCCCAACATGAACATAACGTCAATTCATTTGGAAAACCAGTTGGCCTAAGGATTATTTCAGTTATGGCGAAAACACACTGCACAAATAGCTGTTCACCCGTTTAATCAAAGGTCAGTGAAGCTTGTCTCAGCACTGGGACAGGACTGGACAATCAGTTGTCCTTCTCAACGTCACTAAGATTGACAAGTCCCAGAGCACTGGTCAGCTGTTTCTTAAAATTTGATAATTATTGAACGTATGACTAACATTGAACAACACCTCATTTTCCTGTGCCCTGGCCAATACACATGCATGTGTGAGACCACATTAAGCAGATCATACAAACGGTTTTCAAGATGTCTGAGCCAAACACAGACAGACAGACAGACAGACAGACAGACAGACAGACAGACAGACAGACTTAAAGTCTCAAAGCTAGAGCAGCAACTACACAATATACTGGTCATATGAGAAAAGCGGACAAGAGCCGTTGTCAGATGTGACCTGCAGATCCGGAGAATTGTGTCCGGACTTTATCCACAGTTTCCCTTTCACACATGCAGAACACAGCGGGAGGTTCTCTGCACAGACACATTCACGTGTACAACAAATTCTCTCCATTATTCAGGCGAGAGACGGAGCAGCAGGCAGAGGCAGGAATTAGCGGGGATCACGTGATTTTGTTTACAGCACATTCACACTGTCATCTGCTCTTATCACCTCTTTACTTCCTTGTCGGTGTCTTCTATGTGTTTGACACATTTCTTTATTTTAATTTTTTTTAATTTTTGCATCTGTCACATGTTAGAAAGGCCATCAACCCCCCACTCGCTTCCGGAGTTCAGTGCATGTCTATAAGCAGTCTACCTTTTGGTTGCCTGTAGCTCCTGTCTTTACAACGATAAGATAATTAGTCCCTAAGTGCATAATACTGCTATCCTTGAACGTTTAAAATTAGGGCCAAGGGAAAAACACACTTTATTTTTTGATTTAACATTGACAGAAACATTGTGTCCTTTATGAATAGTAATGTTCAAAAAAACGATTGAAGGGCAACTTCTACATTAGAAGCCCAGTTTCTGAATGTGTGCGATTGCTCTGCTATCTCTGTTGGACAGGGGCCTATTATCCTCTTGTTGCAAGTTTTGTTTCCCCAAGACAACATAATTACACAAATTGTTTTCCTGTTGTGTTTTTAACTGTGCAGTTGCTCAAGGTGTGTTTGCTGCAACCAATGTTTTGCACACGTCGTGACCTGCATCAGTCTATATCATTCAAATGCCTTTCACCAGAGATGGAATCTCAAGCTTTAAAACCTCAACTGCTAATGTGCCGCGTAGTTCAGAGTTTTAAGTTAAAACTCTGAACTATCTATCTATCTATCTAACTATCTATAATATATGATAACATATTAACAGTCAGAAATCTCTGAAGGGTTCTGAGGCACATTCGGGTCCTGTGAGAAAATCAGGCAGTGATGTTCCACATACTTTCTGCACAGGGAGAGGATCCTATGAATCTCTCTTACCTACTCAGATTGGTCCTCCTTGTGCATTGGTCCTTTCAGGAGGCCTGTAATATCTTCAGTGGGAGTATCAAATCAAATGAATTCAACCTGTGAGCGAACAGCGATCGGAGCGGTGTCCTCTCATTGGCAACAGAGGGGAGCCGAAGATGGATGAGGCCCTTCTGTGGGTTTTGAGGACTGCAGGGCGTGAGGGTGCTTTGTCATCATAATATTGAGAGTGAGTTTTGTGAGGGTTTGTGCCTTTTGGCCATGAAGGTGTGTGCTGCCTTGTTTCACAACTCATTAGAGTCCACACTTTGATTGACTACCTGCTATTCAAGCTGATATTGGGGTTGGTACACATTTTCTAAAGCTCAGCGGAACCTTCATATCCAGAATTTTTAAATGTTTGTTGGTACTTTTTGACCTTGACAGTAGGTAATAAGATCTAAGAAGAAATAACTAAACAACACATTCACCTATCTATCTATCTATCTATCTATCTATCTATCTATCTATCTATCTATCTATCTATCTATCTATCTATCTATCTATCTATCTATCAATCTATCTATCTATCTATCTATAGAAATGAAAAGTTCCACTGATCAGTGTCTCACTGTCATGACTGATGCTGTCTGCCTTGACAGGATGTAACCTCAAAGTTCATGTCCTTATTTGGCAATGCTCCTCGTGTTGACCATGACTTCTGAAATTGATTTCTCTATCCGTCTACCAGAATACATGTGACCACAAACATTGTGTATGTCCTTTTACGGTAACGTTCACTCCAACAGCCACGGCAGACAAACACAGCTGACGATTTCCTGTCTGTTGATCATGCTATGTTTCATGAAACACCATTATGTATAAGAACCTGTTTTTTTGACTTCTTCTTCTTCTACTTTGACAAACCGTGCAGAATGTGTGACCTCTGCAATGCTTAATATTAAAAACTCAAAGGCAACTCCGGTCTGAGAAACTCCACCACTTTCCACCACACTATATATCTGTCTGTCTGTCTATCTATATTCCCATCCATACATCTATCCATCCATATGTATTATATAATATATATTATATCACACTGAGGCATTGAGAGAGGCCAAACAGTCCTGTGATGAAACTAAATTTAAATTCACTAGATCTGGATTTTTAATTGGAGCTGCACCATATTAAACTAAAAATATCAGCCCCCTAAACATGTCAACCATGAATTATCCTGAGGAATCATGTAAAAAAAAACTACATGATTATCTACTTTTTTTTTGTACATACACATTTCCCTGTAGCTACAATGACAGATATTCACAAACATTTCAGGTAGGCTCAGTGTTATCTCCATAAATAATCATTGTCTGACTGCTCATGATTGCATCCCATTGGATTTTGTTATCCCAGTGGATAAATACAATGTTATCACTAAAAGATTATGGCTGAAAATCCTCTGCAGTAAGAGAATTTTACATTAAATAGTAAAGACCAAACATAATAATGGAATTTTCCTAAAACACACACTGAACCAACCACGTCTCTCGTTACTGAGCAAAAGCGTCATATTCTAACATTTGCCGTACTATTCAAACACACTTTGTTGAAAGCATGCTAATTGTTAAGCAGGCTAATCAAAAATTCAACAAAACTGTGCTTCAAATATTCAAATTCAAAGAGACTTTCTTAACAGGACCATAGTGAATTACAATATTGTCAAAGCAAACTGCACTTGGCAGAATCAACAGAGGAAAACGTACTTTCTCAGCAATCAACTTTAGTAATGGGTAATGGGTGTCGAAGAGAAGAGATCAGCTTGGGACCAATTATGTACGTCTCTTTTGCTTTATAATGTGCAGACGCGTAGATCTGGACGATGTGCTTGTTGTTGGTGTTGTATCGGACCAGAACTCTGTCCATGTTGCTATTAGGGTCATAGCGGTTGTAGTACTTCTTGACTTCAGACGGCAGGTCTTCAATATCCCTCAGGTTCCCGACAGTGTGGTACCCGTACTGCTGTTCATCCCCTATCACTGGAAGCAGGCGTCTGGGTCCACGGTTATCAAACTTATGGAACCCATACACACCCTTTGTGGGATCACACAGAGCCACCATGTTGTTGTCCAGGCATTTCTGAACGTACCACTGCAGCAGCTTGAGGCCGTGGCGAGGCGGTGGTTGGCCAAAACCGCTGTCCTGCAGCTCTTGGTCTGAGTCCAGGGTTTTGAGAGACGAGGTCAGAATGAGCGACAACAGCAACGTGAAATAAAACAAGTGCTGCATCTCGTTTCCGTGGCCACGTCGAGGTTATCTATGAAAAAAGACACATGGTGATATCTCGCTGTAAAAAAAGCCTCTCTATGTCATGACAATCTAAGTACAGTGAACACAGAGCAGCCTTTCACGACTTACCTGCTAGTTGGTATGTCAGGAACAAATTTGAGTGTAACAGCCTCGTGCTTTCGGCGGCAGATGAAAGAACGGCTCGGCCCTGTGGGTGACTTCTATCTGTCTTGTCTGTGTAGGATGAAAGAAGCCTACTCGTCACTTTGACCAGAGGTAAAGCTCTTTTCACTCTCTATTTGGGATGAAAGAGGAAGCAGTGTGTTTGCTGCACAGCTGGGCTCTGCACCGGGTTTGGTTTCACTTTAGACAAGTTAAGCCTAAGTTTGAAATATCCACGCGTGTAATTTTGACAGAAGCAAAGTGGATGCATCAAAGTTGCCGTGTGAAGATACTGTAGATTCGAACATCGGATTAATTTGGTGTGATATTGTGAAATCATCAAGACACGGCACATGACAAGAAACAGACCGATATCAAGGTTTAGTATGAAAATATTGTAAAGCTCATGTAAAACAAACGTTTTTTACTTCTGCTTTCACGCTCACATGTGAATAACACCTGCAGCTCTGTGGTGTCTGAGTGTAGTTGTAGCTGAAAAACATGAAATAAAGGCGTCTGAACATTTTCTGACAGTGGTGATGTTAAGTTCTTATGCTGCCCACCGGGGGGCGTCAAAAATAACAAACTGTCTGTATTTCTATAGCACTTTTCTAGTCTTGATGTATATTGGGTTCAGTATCTGGACACGTGGGTTCTGTATAATAAGCAGCAATTACAACATTGAGTTATTAACACTTTTACAATTGTGGTGAATAGTCGCCTATTTAAAGCTAGGGTTGGTAATCCTTGAAAGGTTAGCAACAGCAGGTTACACTTTGAAAAAAAGCAACCAATACATCCTGATTCCCATCGGCCCGCTTGTCAAAGCTCCGCCCACAAAACACATGAACTTGCACTGACTGACAACTTCTAGAACAGTGGTTCTCAACCTTTTTTCAGCGATGTCCCCCCCTTTCAATTTTTTTTCAGCCAGGTACCCCTTAACCAGCGCAAAGCACTTTTGATTGAAAAAAAGATGTATAACACAGTCTTGTGCCGTTAGTGTCGGATTTATAAAATTTTGTATCTAGACACTTTCAAATTACACTTTTCAAATTACAACTGCTTCTGGTGGAAACCATGTTGAACATCGAGTCTGAATCAGAAGTTGTAAAGTTGTGAGTCACAAAAACAACACAATGGGCCTAAGATGATCAGCTGCTATGTAGAGCCACTGCAAATTACAACAATTTGGAAATAAAAAGATATAAAAATAACTAAAGACTTATTAAACAAGAAGTAATTATCTCAATCATAAATAAAGATTTGTGAACATAAAAATAATGATCCAATTAAATTGCCCTATTTGTTTTTGGATTTACATTTTAGTGAGAAACATGTGCTTCACTGAGGATTTTCGGCAGTCTTGGTGGAAGGGAAGCAACTGCTCTAGTGATGGGAAGTTTTTTTTGGGGGGGGGGGCTTGTGAGCGCCGCGGAGCATGTCGGGGCGACATTATCACAAGAAATCAAATAAATGCCCGTCAGTTTGGATGATTTGAAATGGTAATTTACTGTATTATCACACTAGCATTTAATCAGGGCCGGCCCTAGCACATTTGGCGCTCTAGGCAGGCTTCACTCCTGCCCCCCACAAAAAATAATTTTTCAAAACGATTTTCCACGAAAACTTAATATAAAATTATTTCTTTCTTCGTCGAAGTTGCTTGGACATACACACTCAAACCATAAGCCTCAATGTGCTAGCATGTTCTGACAACACCAAGGAGGTACGTACCTACATTTTTGCCTTATTTTACCCTTATGTTAGATAAAAAAAATTCATGTCAAAATATTGGTTGGAGATATATGTTATGGGTCCCAAAATTGATATCACAGCAACAAAGTATATCTGTAGAATACAGCATGAATGCAGCAGCAGTAACGACACGGAGCATTCAGTTCCTCATCCAGACTGCATCTTATTCAAATTAAACACAATTTCTAGTACAAGCATTTCTCTGAGTGTAACTGCATTTTAAAGTGCATAAAACATACATTAAATTATTATGGTGTCTCTTTCCTCCAAACATCTTAATATACATTATCACTCATAAAGAAATATAAACATTTACAATATAGACCTATTGAACATTAGCTTATAACTGGTCTTTATAAGGCACAATAACAATACATGAATTACAGAGTCTGTGTGTGTCGGAGCTGAACTACACACTGTAAAGTAAACAATATACTATCGCGACCCGCCTGCAAGACGACGTGCAGGTAAAACAAACACCAATACACGCGAATGTAGCCCCGCCCACCTAGTGCGCGAGTGTCTGTCCTCACTGCCCAGCGGAGTTTCTAAGTTTTAACAGTCTAAGTAGAAAATCAAAACAACATCAACACGTCTCAATGACACTCGTGGTGATCAAGCGAGGCTTTAGGAGCTAACGTAGGAGACTCTCACCCACTACTAACCTGTAGAGTACAGGATGAATGCAGCAGCAATTAACGGAGCATTCTGTTCCTCATCCAGACTGCATCTGGCATGTGGGCGGAACCCCCAAAGAGACAGGATGGGGTGAAACTGCTCCCGTGCCAAACGTTCCTCTTGAGTGCTGCTGTCATTTACTGATTTCTCTAATGACACTACCTGAAAAAATATATTTTTTAGATTTTTCTTTTGCTCGGCGCAGTTTTTGGCGCCCCCCTCTGAGTGGCGCCCTAGGCAACCGCCTATGTTGCCTGTAGGAAAGACCGGCCCTGCATTTAATTATCACTGCAAACAATTACGCTGCACTGAACTGTAAGTAAAGTGAAAAAAGTTAAAATAACGAAACCTGTAATTATTACTTGTGAACGAATATCATTCATGTCTTAGTAAACCTAGACACGCAAAAGTGAACGAGGTAAACAAATCCTTTTTGTTTCCTCTTCTTAGCCTATGTGGGTCACGTGGAAAATGATCCAAAGACTCGTACCCGGCAGATGAACGAACCGTTCACCTCCCGACCGTTTCTTCAGATCAATGTTTCGTTCTTCTGCCAACAGACTCTTCGGATCAATGATTGGTTCATCTGCCGGATACGAGTCTTTGGATCCTTTTTCACGTGACCTGCATCAGCCTATGCAACAGTCCCAATGCGCGGCCACGAGAAAATTAACGAATCTCTCTTTGAGAGGAATCGTTACTCCCGAGTCCTTGTAAGGATTCGTTCAAAATGAACAAATCGTTCACGAACGACACATCACTACTTTGCAAACCAGTCTGTGTTCTGGAACAAGGTGGCAAGGGGGGGTCTGTGCTCAATCAGAAAGGTGTGTACTTCAGATCGTAATTCCAATAACCGGTTGAGTATTCTCCCTCGAGAGAGCCATCGCACTTCTATGTGCAGCAGCAGTTGTGTGTGTTCAGCTCCCATGTTTTCACAGAAGCGGGGAAACAGGTTTGCATTACTTGGCCTTGACTTTATGAAGTTGATCAGTTTGATGCTGTCGTTCATAAAGTCATGTAACACATGGCTCATTTTCTTGGACGCCAATGCTTCCCTGTATATGACACAGTGAGTCCACACTCACGTCTGGGTTTTCTTTTTTAATGCGCGCTATGAGTCCTCTCGTGCAGCCCGTCATTGATGCTGCTGCGTCCGTGAAGATGCTGCTGCAGGATTTCCAGCTCAGGATGTAACCTCAAAGCTCATGTCCTTACATCCTTATTTGGCAATGCTCCTCGTGTTGACCATGACGTCTGAAATCGATGTGACCACAAACAGTGTGTATATCCTTTTTCGGTAACGTTCCTTTCAACAGCCACGGTAGACAAACACAGCTGACCATTTCCTGTCTGTTTTTCATGCGATGTTTCCTGAAACACCACTATGTATAAGAACCTGCTTTCTGGACTTTGGGCATTCCACTTTGACAAACCGTGCTGAATGTATGACCTCTGCAGAGCTTAATATTAAAAACTCAAGGCAACTCCGGTCTGAGAAACTCTTTACTTCACATCTCAAGATAATTTCCACCACACTATCTATATATCTGTTTGTTTGTCTATCTATATTCCCATCCATACATCTATCCATCCATATATATTATATAATATATATTATATCAACCGATTAACGACTGTATAAAGTATGTTTAACAGAAGCTACTCTGAGGCACTGGGAGAGGCAAAACAGTACCCTGATGAAACTAAATTTAGATTCACTAGATCTGGATTTTTAATTGGAGCTGCACAAAATGTGTTCTTCACTGACCCAAACTACATCCTTCAACCAAGTTTAATGGAATTGTAGCTTCAGATAAACATTAATTTAATAAGTATGAGCTGGAAGAATGATTAAAGCAGGCAAAGCCTGTTTCACTGTTCTCATTTTTACATGACCACTTTTTTTAGAAAAAACTGTGAAACTATTGTTAGCTTTGCCGAAGCTTTTCTAACTCTGTCAAAGTTATTTAACACAGAAAGGGAAGCCAAAGTTAGAATTATCATCCACACTCTTCATAAGTGTACAAACACATTTCCCTGTAGCCTACAATGACAAATATTCACCAACATTTCAGGTGCACTCACTCTCAGTGTTACTGCCATAAAGGTGTTGGTTCATTGTCATCTTTGTCTGACTGCTCATTTCTCTCAACTCATTGGATTTTGTTATCCCAGTGGATAAATACAATGTTATCCCTAAAAGATTATGTATGAAAATACTCTGCAGTAAGAGAATTTGATATTAAACAGCAAAGACCACACATAAGGATGTAATTTTGGTCACACATAAACACACATAAACACACACACACACACACACACACAAAAACAATCATGTCTCTCGTTACTGTAACATTTTCCATACTATTCAAACACACTTTGTTGAAAGCATGCCAAGTGTTATGCAGGCTTAACAAAAAATTCCACAAAACTGTGCTTCAAACATTCAGATTCAAAGAGACTTTATTATGATGATCATAGAATAACAATATTGTCAAAGCAAACTGCACTTGGCAGAATAAACAGGGGAAAACGTTCTTTCTCAGCAATTAACAGAACTTAGTTAAACCACAAATACAACATATATCATTCAAGATTGTTTGAAATGTTTGAAGAATCCCAGAGCTATTAGAGTGATCTCATATTGGATTTGCAGGTGACTACTTCATTGATGGTAGATGGGTCTCGAAGATAAGCAAACAGATTGGGCCCAATTATGTAGGTCTCTTTTGCATCGTAATGTGCAGACGCGTAGATCTCGTCGATGTGCTTGTTGTTGGTGTTGTATCGGACCAGAACTCTGTCCATGTTGCTTTTAGGGTCACTGCGGTTGTAGTACTTCCTGACTTCATACGGCAGGTCCTCAGCATGATGAGAATGAAGGTTACCGACAGTGTGGTACCCGTACTGCTGTTTATCCCTAATCACTGGAAGCAGGCGCCTGGGTCCTCGGTTATCAAACTCATGGAACCCATACACTCCCTTTGTGGGATCACACAGAGCCACCATGTTGTTGTCCAGGCATTTCTGAACGTACCACACCAGCAGCTTGAGGCCGTGGCGAGGCGGTGGTTGGCCAAAACCGCTGTCCTGCAGCTCTTGGTCTGAGTCCAGGGTTTTGAGAGACGAGGTCAGAATGAGCGACAACAGCAACGTGAAGTAAAACAAGTGCTGCATCTCGTTTCCGTGGCCACGTCGAGGTTATCTATGAAAAAAGACACATGGTGACATCTCGCTGTAAAAAAAGCCTCTCTATGTCATGACAATCTAAGTACAGTGAACACAGAGCAGCCTTTCACGACTTACCTGCTAGTTGGTATGTCAGGAACAAATTTGAGTGTAACAGCCTCGTGCTTTCGGCGGCAGATTAAAGAACGGCTCGGCCCTGTGGGTGACTTCTATCTGTCTTGTCTGTGTAGGATGAAAGAAGCCTACTCGTCATTTTGACCAGAGGTAAAGCTCTTTTCACTCTCTATTTGGGATGAAAGAGGAAGCAGTGTGTTTGCTGCACAGCTGTAAAGTTCACGTTAAACAAACGTTTTTCACTTCTGCTTTCACGCTCACATGTGAATAACACCTGCAGCTCTGTGGTGTCTGAGTGTAGTTGTAGCTGAACAAGATGAAAATAAGCCGTGTGAACGTTTTCTCACGGTTAGTGGTGATGTCATGTTCTTATACTGCCCTCTGGGGGGCCGCACAAATAATAAATGGTCTGTATTTGTGAAGCACTTATCTAGTCTTCATGTATATTGGGTTCAGCATCTGGTCACGTGGGTTCTGTATAATAAGCAGCAATTACAACATTGACTTATTATCACTTTATACAGTTGTGGTGAATAGTGCCTAATTAAAGCTAGGGTTGGTAATCCTGGAAAGGTTAGAAACAGCAGGTTACACTTATACAACCAATACATCCTGATCCCCATCGTTCCTCTTGTCAATGCTCCGCCCGTAAAACACATGAACTTGCACAGACCGCGATTACAGTCGGTGAGGGCCACAGACACCAGCTTCTCTTCTTGAAGTGAATCTCATTTCAACATATAAGATAAGAGGTGTTTCAGGAATAACTTACCAACCCTACCTTTAAACATCCAGCAAACATGGATCATTCATTTGGAGCTGGCCAGTCCAATGATTGTCCTCACTTGACCCTGGTCTCCACCAACTTCTGAGAAAAGTATTTGAATCTTTAGTTGCTAAATTCTTCATGATCTTCAAACGCTCATCTCCAACTGCAGTGCAGAGTGGGTTTCGAAAAGCTTTGCCTGCTTCTGGTGGAAACCATGTTGAACATCGAGTCTGAATCAGAAGTTGTAAAGTTGTGAGTCACAAAAACAACACAATGGGCCTAAGATGATCAGCTGCTATGTAGAGCCACTGCAAAAATGTCATCGCAATGAAACCCCGATCGCTACTTGAGATAGTTCACTCTGATATCTTGCACTGCTCTGTAGTTCCTGTAATTTCCGTTCTCGTATTTTAAATAGATATAAAAAGGTAAATGGCAGTATGGAGCTTTTCCAGTCTTATCGACCAATCAAAGCACTTTATACCTTCACCCATTTAAACACACATTCATAGTACCTTTCTACATGAAGTACTTTGAAGTAAATAAGGGGTTCAGTATTTTTCCCAAAACACTTCTGATTGTGGATTGGAGGAGCAGGGGATCGAACAAGTGACATTCTAGAGAGTAGATGACCCGCACTGTAGCTCCTGAACCACAGCCACGCAACATTTTCTGCTTTGGTTTATTGTATTCTTCAATTGAACTTGTAGAAATGCTTTTTGTGTCCTGTTATATTCTCTTTTTGGCTGCAACAGTGAATCCAACCCTAGGAATGCAAATGTCAGTGACAGACTGACAGCATGATTAAGTTTTCTTGTGGGCCGTGACTCTTTCAAAATGAATGATCCTTTTTCCCTTTTTCTTTTAAGGTAAATTTAATATGAGTATCGATGGCCTGCGGGAGCTGGAGGGGGGGAGCAACACCCTCCACTCCAGCCAGTGTTGACAACATATTTCCAAGATGTCATGTCCCTGTAATGCTTTGTAGATTTTCTGTGTAAGTCACGACGGGTTGCTGAAGAGTGAAAGAACAGAGTAACAGTGTGTTAGAAAGCTAAATTAGACGGGGGGGGGGGGGAGGGGGGGACACCCTCGACTTTTTTTCACAGCTTCACAATTTCCCTGTTTTCTTGCCCTTGCCCAATATTCTCAGCGGGTGATCTAGTGAGTATGATGTTATTACAGTGAGAAATGACGGCCCGAGCTTTGGAAAAAATTGACTCTTAAAAGTTGTCAAATTCAAGGAGTTGTTGCCAAGCCATTACATGTCCTTGTGTGTTTTCCTCTTTTGTTCTCAGTGAGGCCACAGACTAAGATACCCCTCTTACCCTCTGCATGAGTGTTCATATTGTGTGTGTAGTGTCCCCATGACGGCAAGGTCCCAATTTGGCTCAGTCCTCTTGTGTGAACACCTTCCTGAGGCCTAAGTAAGGACCATGAAATTACTTTGGCCTTGTTGCGCTTGATTTCAACAGCCTGAGCTAAGCTTTAGTCCAGGTACTGAAATCCTTCGCTAATTTCAAAAACACATCTTGTGGCATAGGGACAAGTTTTTACTCACTATTATAAAATATTGATTACTTTTTTAATTGTAAATGGACTGCTTGTATTGGGCTTTTGTAGTTCAGCCAGAGTTTTATACTACATGCTACACACACACACACACACACACATGGCATAAAGATATTTGTGATATAATAGCACTGCTCAGCAACAGTAGCAGCACATACAGTTTTCATGTATATACCGATAATCCTCCTGGTAACTATATGTCACCAGACAAAGGTGACCTCTCTCTTTATGTGCATCCATTTACTTTGCTTTATTCCATCAATAAAATATCCAAGCTTTTTCACACCATTATCACATTTTTTACAGATAATAATAAATGCGGAGCTAAAAACTGAGTCCAGCTCACTGCCTGGAGACTTTGATGGCTATCTGATGTTATTTCACCTGCACCTGAACAAGCCAAGAAATGACTTTATGTTTTTGTGTATTTGCTTCTGTGCAAGTCAGTGATCCTGAAGTCAGTGGAGCTGAAAATGGTACATTAGTAAATTGAGTTGCCATTGCAGCCAACAGTCACCCGTCAGAGAATAATGACTTTTCGTTTACTGCTGATGCTGTAAATACATCATTCAACAATTTTCGCTTGTTACTCAACAATATTTGATGCTCTAGCCAGCATTTTGAGATCCATACATTTCGGGACTAATTTTGACTGGTATTACAAACTTAAAGAAATTGCAAACCAGCAAAAACATTGTTAGAGAATAGGATAGAAGATACAACGTGAGATCGAAGCAAATGTGATTTCTATCCATAGTCATAGTCATCATTTTATATTTATTGCTGAAATTTGTTTCTGTTTGTGTATTTACGCCAGGCAACATGTAAATGAAAAGGTTTTAACCATTTTGATTATAGTCCCAACCATGGTCTCCTATGAAGGATGATTCTTTAAAGGTAACCTTGTGTTATAATGTTAGATGTCCCCACACTCACAATTTTTTTTTGTCTTAAATGCTAACTTAAATGCTTAAATGTTTATTGTAAAGGGTCAAATTTAATGAGAGATGATGTGAATAAACCAAATAAACTGATATGATTTGATCAAGCAAAGTGATATACTTATTTTATTATTATAATATTATAATATTTTACACACATTTTGTATATATTTTATATTGACACATTTTAACAAAAAGTAATCACATTATAATGTATCATATCTTTTGGTCACTTAGTTCTTTAGTTTACCTCTTTCTCAGTCATTGTCCTGTGGACTAATTGTCAATGGCAACATTCTGTTTTGCTACTGTTTTCCAAATTTTTCATGTACTTTCCACACTCTTTATGAAGAGAGGAGTGAGAGCCTTGTTTACACATGCGACCAGCTGATTGCGCTGAGTCAACCAGTGCTGCTGCCTGGCGAGAGATCTGAAATCCCAAAGGAGCTGCAGAGGAGACGCCGGGGATGCAGAGCTCGAACTATGTGCAGACTGAAGAAGAGGAACTATTTACCTTCAGTTCGCGGTGTTACTGAGCTGAACTATTATTTGGGTGCACAGGGACAATATAAAGAGCAGAAAGAAGAAGGGAGGAGGGCTTGCATTGCATGTGAGTGAAAGATGGTGAAATTCCGGACATATTAATGCAAAGGTTGCTTAGTAGCCCGGTCATTGAACTGCTAGCATTGGGAATGCGGCCATATTATTTGCAGAGGGAGTTCACGACCACTATCGCTGAGACAGTGCAAAGTCTGCTACAGGAGGAAGCTGGAGGACAGACGCTAACAGAGTAATGTGAGGGATGTGTGGACCGGAATGAGAGAAATAACTGGGTTCAAGGCGAGAGACAGACAGCCAGGGGGCAGCATGGAGAGGGCAAATTAGCTAAATTTGTTCTTCAACAGGTTCATGTTGAACAACCCTCATATGTACCCCCCACCACACTTCCAGACTTCCACACAGCCTCACTGCCCAAAATGCGTCTGCCCTCCCCCACTCTACTCATCTTCACACTGTACACCTCAGACTTTTGGTACAACTCAGTCATGTCACTTGCAGAAGTTGGGTGTATAAGGGATGGGGGGTGAGTTGAGTACAGAGTGCTGGTGGACAGTCTTGTGGAGTGGGCTGGTAAAAAGCATCTGCTTCTGAATGTGGCCCTGTCCAGAGAGAGATGGTAGTCGACTTCAGAAGGAAGTGGAGGGTTTTACAGCCAACGCGTATTCTGGGAGAGGATGTTGGCACAGTGGAGTTATACAAGTACCTGGGCGTCCACATTGACAACCGATTGCAAAACCAACACTGATGCTGTGTTCAAGAAAGGGAAGAGCAGACTCTATTTCCTTAGGAAGCTGAGATCTTCCATGTTTGCAGCAAGATGTTATACATTTTCTATCAGTCTGTTGTAGCCAGTGAAATATACTTTGCTGTGGTCTGCTCTTTTGAAATGGCCAACAGCAATAGGATTGTACACCTTCTCACCTCTATCAAAAGATGCTGTATAGCTTCTGTCCACATCCAAACTCTCTGATTACTCCTGCAATAACTGTGAGGAGTAATCAATATTTTTTTTATATTCATATATATTTCTTTTAATCATGTTCTCAACTTTATCTTTGCAAACAACTACTGCAAATTTGCACGCTTTTCTATTATTGTGTCCTTTTTATTTAGTCTTTTGTTCTTCGCTCTATATGCAATGCCCTTGAGATGCTGCTGTAACACAATCATTTCCCAATTTGGGATCAATAAAGCACATATATCTATCTATCTATATAATATTGACATATACTATAGTATATAGTTTAGTTTGAGTACGTTTTTGTTAAGTACTTTATGTGATCTACTCCTGCTCTCCCACTGTTTTCCTTTCCTCCTCTTTTCTTCCTCTCACCCTCTCAGCTCCACTCATTAATCTCTCGACTGAAGGAAGGAAATATAAAACTAAAAAGGACAAGGCTTTTCTGATCATAAACCTAATAAGTAAAAAAAGAGTAAATGCATATTTAATTATCTTACATCTGCTCCTGACGCCTCGGCTCTATTTTTCTCATCACTCCTTTCTTGTCAACACATATTCGTCTCTTATCGCTCTTCACCTTCACCCGCTTCCTTCACAAGTTTTCACATCTCATTTCGCATTCTCTGCTTCATTCTTTTCCTCACTTCCTCATCATCCTGACTTTTGTGCGACCCCATCTGGGTTGATTCTGGTTTATAAAGCATGAAGTATATATTAAAACCGAACATATATTGACATTTCATTGCAGCTCATTAGAGTTAACGTTAACTTTCTTTTTTGGATTCATGGTCAATAACATGCAGTTTTCTCAGCCGGTTCCTCTTCCTTGTCATCACTGGAAACAGACACCTGATCCGGTTTAATGTTGTTCTCTTCTTGAGCAGGTTTCTCCTGATCCCTCTCCTCCTCATAAGGTTTCTGACTTAAACAGAGCTGTGATGCAGTACAGCAGTGCCTCTTCATTGTGCTGTCTACGTTAAAATGTGAAAGGCCCCAAGGAAGCTGTATTTTTAAGCTTGGGTTGTCTGTTGTTATCTTGCCCACCCAGTAGGGAAAGACATATCAATGGTCTGATAAAAAACATTTTGCGTGTTTTTCACTTCTGTCAGGGTGAGGTCATATTTGACGAGGAGACAACAGATGCTGTACATGTTAACAAAACGCCCCAAGATTCAATGACAGAACTAAGGTCATACATTTTAAAAACTGAGCAAGGAACCATTCATGTTATGTCCAGGTAAAATACCATGTGGGAAAACGTAAGGCGTGCCCCCTAGCTCCACATTCAGCGGTAACTTGAAATTCACATGTGCAGTAAGTGTCCCTCAACCAATGAGTTTATAGGTCCCAAGAGTCAATAGACCAAAAGCAGAGTGTGCATTGGAGCGCGTGTATACCGTGTGACTGACAGCTAACACGATCCAATGTGTGCAGGTGGCAGATGTATGTAGGCATGCAGTGCCTTCAAGATCTCCGTCAGGCTCCACTTCAGTCCAAAATATGGTTACTTCTGTTTTCAAAGAACCCAAATGGTGCAGGACAATTTTTCAAACTCGAGAATCCAAAACGGCAGTTCACAACCCAACAGGGGCCATCACGGTGTGTTGTGTGCTGCCAATCACTCTTCAGGAGGCCTGAGCTAATTCCTCCTGTTTCAGTCAAAGGCTCAACTGAGGGGCTGCATAACGAGTAGTATGAGAAACATAAGTACTATTTTGGAGCTGGTAATATAGTAAAGATGCTCTGGTGGAGTCCCAGAATAAAAATAAAGAACTGTTAATTAGCATCAGCATGTCCAATTGAAATTTTCAACCAAAATACCAGAGTGAGAGGAAGACATAATACCTCACTAATGGGATGATGCTTTTTAAAGGGTGGATATTTGGTATCATGGATACATGTGGTCAATACAAAAAAAAAGGTAACTGGAGTGATGTGTATGTGAGTGTGTTTGCATGAGAGAGAACTCCATTGTTATTGTCACACATGGCAGACAAAAGTATATCTGTGCTTTCTGTGCTTCCTTGATGGGGCCTTGACACTCACTGAGTCAGAGTGGCAGTGAAACCTTTGCTTTAAGCCAGTCTGATACCTCTATTGAGGAGCTGCCTGCAGGCCCGCTCTATACCTCATCCCTTTACTGCAGCGTCAGCCTGCTCCCACACTGCCATCTCGAAAATGAGCACACATACTCCACATACACTACATTTTCCCCACGCAAAATTGACCCCCATTATATCTGCAGCACTCCTACGCCCCCGATAATGAAGCCAAAGTGTTTAATATCCCTGTACATGATGGCTTACATTTTAAATGACTTCCTGCTGTAATCCATCTATGGAGCGGTGTAAGTTAATGTGTTTATGTAGTTCAGGCCTCAGGCTAAATTTAAGACTTTTTAAAATCCTGCAGCAACTTGGAAGTTCATGTACAACAAACTGCTAAATCAATAGTAAATAAAACTAGATGCTGAAACCACCTATTGTGTGACTGAAAATGGTCAATGTAAGTTGTAGTAGTAGGAGCCTGATCCGGAATAGGATGCCTTAATAATTGTATGAAGTATAAAGCTGTTTTACCAAAGCATATAGGATGTTTAATATTTAATTGACTTGGTCCGAATTACTAGAATTACACTGCATTCTCACAAAGATATTTTCTGTTATCACTGATCAGGCTAAATTAGGGTGGACATAGCTTTATAGGAAGATATAATGTATTTTTCAGTCAATATGATACATAGAGAAATGTCTTGGACAACTACATAAATATGAGAGCATATTGGACAGACAACATCCTAATGACCAGTTGTTTGTCATTTAATGTATGAAACATAATTTTTTATATATGGCACTAATATAAACATATCAGACTAAGGGATACATCTAAATCTGGGCTTGTGATGTAAATCAAGCTGTTTTCTCTGACACTCCATGTTTGGCCCTGCAGTACATCAACACAAAGTGTCTTAAAGCCTCTAGACTGCAGATAGTGAGTTAATGCTATAAGAGACAATATACAATGTATACATAGTATAAAAAGCTCAGTTTAATTTATTTCCTGATACATACATTACTTTGTAGCACACTCTATATTTCCAAATCACTGAGCTGACAACTAGGCATGACTTAAAGACACTTCAGAGCCTCAAGTTTTTTGTCCTGAAAAGAGCTGACAAGCACAAAAACAAAACACCTGCCCAACGCTAACTCTCAAACTTGTCGGGCTGCATGTGAAGAAAGATTAAAATGAGCCAATACACTGAAGCAACACAATGATAATTATAAAGGTAGCCAAGTCAAGTTTACTATCCAAAACACAAGTCACTGCAGAGTTGATAAAAAACGAAATTTGAGTGAATTGGAATATATTATATATTTTTTATTTTACACAGATCAATGTCTATAAATAGTAACTATCACGTAAATGCAAATATTAACTCGATACAAAGTATATGGAAGATTAATTTGGCGTCAGGAATATCAGCTCAAAGGTCACCTACTGGACATCCTCCGCTGCTTTCAGCCACATCAGCAGGATCCAGTTGGTCAAATAGCTGGTTCAGTTGATATCATGTGACCCAAGTATTGAATTTCAGTCACATAAACGTGGCAATATTGAGGTGACATCTGTGGGGAGCACTTCATCAATGAAACATCAACGGGAACATAAAACCAAAACAATGTCCACAAAGAAGAGGTCAAAGGTCATTAACCGTCGAGTCTTTCTCCATCTTCAACCTCTCTAAGTGCTTTACACCACGGGTCTCACACACATTCATACAGCTCATCATATAAGATAACAACTCAACCAAATCCATCTGCTTAGATGGATACATAATTTAGCATTTTGTACATATTTAACAACTGTATAAACCATGTAATTTAAAAAAGTGGTTAATCTTTGTAATGGTTACACACTCACACACTCAGTATTTCCTGTTTCATGTTTTATGTCACTTCCTGTTTTACTTTGAAACTCACATTTGTCTCTGTTCTCTTCAGGTAACTTCACTCCTTCACTACCGGATTACCTGTCCCTCCCTAATATGTTTCACCTGTGTGTAGTTAACCTGATTTCTCTTTAGTATATATTGTCAGCGTCTTCCACTGTCATGTGCCAGTTCGTCTTGTACGTGGAGTTCCAGCGACATCCCCACATCTTGTGCTTTTGACCATGTTTTTGTGTTTAGCGACCTTGCCTTAGCCTCACGGCTTTTAGATACCTCTGCCTTGTCTTTTGCCTTCTGTGTACCGAACCCTGAATGGAATAAACAACCACTGTTTTTGGAAACTGGTCATCGTTTTAAGAGTTGTGCTTTTGTGGTCCTCAGCCTTTACAATCTTTGTCCTAATTAGTCAAACTATTAAGTAACAGCTGTGAAGATTGGATAACACAGGGTAAGAGCGATTTGCGTCTGTGTGTGCTTGTGTGCATGGACGGATACCATATTAGAATAAGCAGTGAGTAGACAAACAGGCGTAGACATGAGGTAAGCTGCCATTTTTTATACAAGTTTGAGCGACAACAATTTATTGTTCTGATGTCCAATGATTTATTGACCATATGCTGCAACTTTGAGTCTCAGAGCTTCCGCAGCAGACAGTTAAAGATGACACAAGGATGCTTTCAATAACAACTATATAAATCTGTGAGGAGTTCTTGTGTCACTTTGGCTTTTTCAAGCTGTCTGAGAGAAAACAATCTCTGCTGGGCTCTTTTGGTGACGTGGCCTGAATTTATAATCAATCTGAGTGTGTGCCAATGAAGTGAAGTAGGTCTTTGATGATGGTGGCTGCACCTGAGATGTGTGTGAGAGTTACAGGTGGAGCTCTGTGACTGATGTCATGATGAGCTCCTGGGTGATCTGCTCACAGAATCTGTGTATTTGTTACTTTATATAACTGATATTAATTATTGTACATTTGTACATGTGAAGCACAATGCTCAACTAAAATCTTCCAAGATAGATTAGATTAGAAAACTTTATTTATCCCAACATGGGCAATTTCGTTCACAGTTTCCAGTCTCACATAATAGATTACTTAATAAATACAATAAATAGCAATAGGAGGTAGACAAATACATATATCAAAGGCAGTCCAACACACACATTTAACTCACAATTCATTGCAGCCCGTCAGTAACAACCACCCTGCCCCCGGAAACACCCAGCAACACTGGTGTGCTCTCCACCTACTCCTAGATAGTGTTCAGAAGTTAAAGCTCAGTAGGTTAAAAATAAAGATACAGGGAAATACAAGCTGCTTTCAGGCAGGCACTGAATTCCGGAGATCTTCTTGACATTCTCTGAGTATATGTGAAGTGAGAGCTTCTGGACTATCTCTGGCCAGTCCCCTAGTGTGCAGAATGTCCAGAAGAGCTGATGTGAGAACACAGCAGGAGATTCTCTGCAGGATTCACTGCAAGTGAGCGATGTGTTGATGAAAACAAAAATAATACAAATATCTCTGAATGAGGTTTGATACACTTAGAAGACACCAATTACGATGTCAAGACAGTTTTTGGTGATAAGGGCCCAGGCGTGTGTAGATGTAAACAAAAATGTGTGATATCAGCAGCGGAATTAATACACAACATCTGGCCTCTGAAGAACAGCTCACCTTGGGCAAACTCTGTACTCCAAGATTGAAATAAGCTTAACTGCTCTTGTTGTTGTTAGCCATCAGTGCCTTGATTGGAGTGTGGCTGTTCACAAGAGCGTTGATTTTGAGTTTAAGGCTACAAGCTTCTGTTTTGGGATGAGCACCAAACCTTAACAAGTGAGAAAGAGGTCTTCTGTCCTCAGGGTTGTGGCTTCTTTCTACAGGAGAAGGATTAGTATGAAGCGCGTCCAGTCTCCTGGGCACTGTACACGCCAGGAGAGCGTTAACTGAGCCTGATACTTGTGTGTTTTGTAGCCAACAGGTTGTAGCCACTGCTTTGTCGGCTAACCAGAACAACACATCATTCTTCCGTCTGTTTTACCGCGCTGCTGACCAACTGAGTGCCTTCTCTTCCACCGGCTCAAAAAACGTTGAGGTCTATGGGCTTTTATTTTCTTTCGAAGCAGACAACGGTAAAGAGCGAATGGCTCATATGCCCCGACTTAGTTTCCCTTTGGATTTGGATGGTGGCAGAGAGATTACTGTGGCTGACTCTGTCTGACGTTCCGGACAGGATAGATCGTTCTATTTGGATGAGCCAGAGTCGGCAGAGGGTTTGTTTGGACAAACACTCAATGCCATTCAAGTGGAGTTTGAGTTGAGGGAAAAACAGATTGAGGCTCTCAGCAGCATCTTTCCTCAGTGTGAGGTTGCACCACCACCAGCCAAGAGGCCAGCACCAGCAGCGAGTTTGAGCTCAGAGGATTCAAACCTGCAGCCACCCAGTAGGACTCCCCACCACTCTGCCTGGAGCAAGGGATTCAGTGCCAAAATTGTCTCATGATCATAAAAATAATCTTGAAAAAACTAACTATAACTCTGGTATCTCTAAATATCTGGACAACCTTATAAACCAGAGACATTGTGCATCTCCGGGTGGTTTAGATACTGGCCTCATCCTCACGTTAGGTCTGAGTTCAAGATTTAACTAGAATATTATTCTTCGGTGACCTTGTGGTAATTGAGCTGAGAATAAAATGATTGTCAAATAGAAACCATAATGATGTGCTGTATTTAGGTGAAATATCTCACACACATGCCTGTACAAACAGAATACTTTCTGTTTACAACATAGTGCTGTTTTCAGTCTGTGCACGTGGTAAAACAAATACAAAATACATGGCTCTTACTTGGTCGTACAAAAACAAATAGCAGAGCCTCGAAGTCTGAAATCTTCTGAATAAAACAACTGTGGAGGAAACAGCAAGGGACTGATATTACTCCTACCCCAGAGAAAACTTGAAGAGAAAAAGATTTTGACACAAGATCAGGGGGAAAGTAAGGTGACAACACTTATTTTCATTATGTTGTGCAATGGCTTATTTGATTAACAAGACTGAAAACATGACTGGACATTCAGGAGTTTTGTGCCAAAATGAAGTTGCTAAAAGCTAGTGTTACTCACCAAAAGACAACTGACTTACTGGCAACTGTTAAAGGTCTTGCCTCCGCAAGCAAAGGTGACAACTCCAGTCATGTTAACATGCCATGAGTTGCCCAAATTGTGAACGTTGTGTTCTAAGTCATCTTCACTCACTGTGAGCAATGTAATGGGTCGTGGCATGCATCTGTGCTGTTGACTACTTCACTGACTAAACGGCTGATGAATGAATAAAAGGAGGCTACTGGTAATGTGGGCTTTCTTTACTATTCATACTAAGATTCAGTAGTTACACAAGGTAAATGTTCTAAATTAACCATTTTTGATTTGATACAAGTGAAACCAGATTCAAACTCATTGTTTAGTACCTAAGTAGACTGACAAGTGGTGGTGTCTTTAACATTTTACCAACCTTTTGTGGACGTCTTTCCACTGGTCACACCCAAACCATTAAAAAAACTTGTAGATTGACATTGTTAATCAGAATCAGTCAATCAGAATCCTTTAATAGTCCCACAGTGGGGAAATTTGAGTTTTACAACAGCAGCGCAAGCACAATGCAACAAGAACAAAAGAAAAAAAAAACCCAACATATTAAGAAACAAAAACAACAATGAGCAAAAAAGTATAATAGTAAATAAGTAAATAGTAAATAGTAGAACAACTAAATAATAATTAAATAATTAAATAAATTGCACAAATTTCACATTGTTTTGTGTGTTCAATGAGATCACAGCTGGTTGCACAGTCTGACAGCAGCAGGAAGGAAGGACCTGCGGTACCTCTCCCTCACACACCGGGGATGAATCAGCCGGTGGCTGAAGGAGCTGTTTAGAGCTGCCAGGGTGTCCCGCATGGGGTGGGAGGAGTTGGCCATCAGGGAGGATAGCTTAGCAACCATCCTCCTGTCTCCTACCACCTCCACCGTATCCAGTGGACACACCAGCACGCTGCTGGCCTTCCTGATGAGTTTGTTTATTCTCTTCCTGTCGGCTGTCGAGATGCTTCTGCCCCAGCAGGCCACTCCAAAGAAGATGGCTGATGCCACCACCGAGTCGAAGAAGGTCCTCAGGAGTGCTCCCTGCACACCAAAAGACCTCAGACTCCTCAGCAGATAGAGTCTGCTCTGACCCTTCTTATAGATTGCCTGTGTGTGATCAGTCCAGTCCAGTTTATTGTTCAGGTGAACACCCAGGTATTTATAAGTTCTCACAATGTCAATGTCCATTCCCTGGATGTTCACTGGTGTCGGAGGAGAGTGTTTACTCCGGCGGAAGTCCACCACCAGCTCCTTGGTCTTTCCAGAGTTAATCTGGAGGCAGTTCCGCTGGCACCATGTTATGAAGTCCTGGTTCAGTTCTCTGTACTCCCTGTCATCACCGGCGGAAATGAGGCCGACGATTGCAGAGTCGTCAGAGAACTTTTGCAGGTAGCAGTTAGTGGACTTGTAAAAGAAGTTCGAGGTGTAGATGGTGAAGAGGAATGGAGCTAGAACGGTTCCTTGTGGGGCCCCCGTGCTGCAGGACACCAGGTCAGACTCACACCCCTGTATCTGCACATACTGTGGACGGTTGGTGAGGTAGTCCAGGATCCCTGCGGTGAGGTGGTGGTCTACTCCGGTCTGCTCCAGCTTGTCCCTCAGAAGTAGAGGCCGGATGCTGTTGGAGGCACTGGAAAAGTCAAAGAACATGATCCTCACAGTGCTTCCAGCCTTTTCCAGGTGAGAAAGGCATCTGTGTAGCAGGTAGATGACAGCGTCATCCACCCCGATGCCAGACTGGTAGGCGAACTGGAGCGGGTCCAAAGATGAGCTCACCAGGGGGCAAAGGTGTACAAGGACCAGCCTCTCTAGTGTCTTCATCAGGTGGGATGTTAACGCCACCCGTCTGTAGCTGCTGAAGTCCTTGGGTCGCGGGGTCTTTGGGACTGGTACCACGCACAAAGTTTTCCACAGCTGTGGTACTCTCCCCACCCTCAAGCTCAGGTTGAAGATGTGCTCCACTATCCCACACAGCTGGACTGCGCTGGACCTGAGGAGCCTTGAGCTGATCCCGTCTGGACCCGTGGCCTTCCTCACCTTCATCCTGCTCAGTTCTTTCCTCACCTGGGCAGTTGTACAATAGGGTGGCAGGGTGGTGCTGTGTTTAACACTATCCCCTCCAAGCAAGAAGTTTTAGGTTTGAAACTGATTGCAAAGAAGGGTCTTTCTGTGTGGAGTTTACATGTTCTTCCTGTGTCTGTGTGGGTTTTCTCTCAAGGTAGATAGTTCTGACTTACTCCCACAGGCCAGAGACATCAAGGCTGGTAGGAGGGTTTCCATTGCTTTCAGGTGTGAATGGTGGTCTCTGTATCTTAAATTTGTGATAGACGGATGACCTGTCTAGGTTGTTCACCCCAACCTCTCACCCGATGTCAGGTGGGATTGTCCCCAAGCATGTCACTGTCAAGGACCTGATAACACTTAATCATCGCTATAAACGTTTATGGTTTTCTATGCGGATGCATGTACCCTGCATGGAAGTGGTCCATGCGCATTAAATTGTTTGCAGGGTTGCCTGTGGTGACACATGCAGGCCAACATCAAGTCTGATTGCTGATGTCAATCCTATTTCACGCAATATAACTACACACACACATCACCAGCGGGTGCTGCCCTCCGTCTGTCTGGATGATTAGCTGTGCATTAACTAGGTAATTTATGTATGAGGGCACTTATTATGACCTGAGCCTCTTACCACAGATTGCCATGCCACATCTCATTTACTGTGAGCGGCTGGTGGAGTCCCTTCAGAGCAGCAAGTCCACAGGCTGAAAAAGCAGGGCTCAAACACAACGATTGCATCTCTCCAACAAATAAAGCCATAATGAAGAGCGTTGGCGGGAAAAAAGGGAACACAGTGGAAACAATAAGTGACATTTACTCCTGCAACCTCTCTCAATCTGTGCGAGTATATGAGGGCATAATGAAAAATACAGTTTCAATTTAAGATCCATTTCTCATTCCGTCTTGGGCGTTTTGTCAGACGTGAGGAATTAAGTTACAACCAAGAAAACATTATGTAGGACAGAAGAGGTTTTAAGTTACGCAAATGTCTCTAAGAGTAGTTCTAGACCGACACAGACACAAGAATAACTAAAATGTCTCAAGGTTGTGATAAACCTCAAGGGTAGATACAAAGAGCCACACAAATCAAAGCACAAGCAGTCTAAATACAAGAAGAATAATACACAGCAATGATTTCTTTGTTCATTCATTTACAACAGTAACAGTATCATACATTCATAAGGTCATCAAGACTGTAAACTCAACTTTGTTGGACTCCCCGACAAACACTTCCAGTCAGATTAAACTTGTTCTGAGACTTGGGACGTCTGACATTTTTTGGGGGGGGAACCATTCAATTTAGTGAAATCCTTTTGATTGTGTCACATGTGTCAGAGAACTGAACTGCTCTCTGGGTTCTAAAGTAGGCCCTCACATTGATGGTGATGCTACTGAACTAAGCATTAACTGATATCATTTGGTTTTGCCATCTTTAATGCATTATGTGTAATAAAGAAAGGAGTTGCTCGTGGAAAAAAATAGGTCAGAACTTTCACCACCTTAGCTCTGTGAAGCATTTCAGCTTCATTCATCTCTTAGCTTTGGTTTTACGGCTGTAACTTTACTGTGTATTCCGGTAAAATCCAGAATTTATTTTAAATATTTATTACACAGCCCTATATAGACTAAGCCCTGCTCCATATTACTGTACCCGGATAACTCAAGTGTATATATATATCTATATGACTCCAAAGCTGTAGTATCAAGATCTTCCACGACAGGAAACATAATAATAATGTGTCCAAAAATATATGTTAAATAAAAAAAATTAACTATAGTTCATAATAAATAACATGTCAGCGTGATATTGGGTGGAGAAACATAACCAAGTACCACACAGAGACTTACAGACTTCAATAAAAAGGGAAATTCTTAAATTATCTTGTATGACCAGTAACTAATTGTGGCTAACACAGTTTTTGTCAGCTTGTGCATATTCTGACTCTTCTTTGCACGTGTTCCTTAAACACTAAATTAGAGCATACAACATGACATATCCCATTCAATTCACTCAGTCGGTTCACCTAAATATTGTGACTTTAAAACCACTAGATGATAAGAATCTTGGGAAAATTAAGATACATTTCGAAAACTTATCAAGACATTGCTGTAGAAAATCCTTATGAATCCAAGTTAGTACCATACATATACTTTTTCAGCTTTAAATGTAGCTCAATAAAATGAGGTTGTTAGCTCCAACCTGTGAGTGTTTCATTCAAACCAATAAGGGCTGCCTTCTCTACAGCTGTGGCCTCCAAAATGAAATGTGGAACTAAAACTACAAAGATCTATTATTACAAGAATAATATTATGCACTTTTTATTTTCCTAATCATGTAGAAAATCTTGAAACTACAAAATGTGTATATATTTGTATGAGTGTGTGTGTGTGTGAGTGTGTGTTATGAGATCTCAGTAAGTGATAGGGAAGTGTCTGACTGGAGGGCTGCCAGCTCGGCTGATTCTGTTGCTAAAACCAATGTGAAGAAAATGAGCGCAGGAGCTGATTGGACTGAGCGGGTCCCGGCCATAAAAGGAGAAATGAAGACTAATGGGCGTATGATTGGCCGGGGAGATGGGACACAAATGAGAGGCTGCTGGAGGGGGAGACGGCCGGGACAATGACTAATGACAACTCTGTCCCACCATTAGGACATCCACTAGCTGAGAGGATCATTGGCCTTGGGTATGGACAGCAGGCTCATCGACCACACTCCCATTCAGTAAGGCAATAAAACACACACACAGCAGATGGACCCAGCATGAAGGAGGAACCAAACACATGCACACCACACTCTCTCTTTCAATAATCTCTTTTATACACCAATCAACTGCAGCATCAAAGCTGACGGATCACTGTGTTAATGGCATTTCTCAAAGATATTGTTTTTGACTTCAATATGACTTCCTCAGAACATTAGATAACGTAATATGATGGCAAATCAATTTCAATCAAAATATCTTTTTTTTTAGACGACATTGCACAAGTTAACAGTTTTTTTTTTCAGTTTTTAACCTAAACAAAATAAAGAAATTTACAATATATCCAGACATGACAGTGTTGTGAAGTGGGTAACTATTCTTGGTCTCAACTGTGAGATGTGAGCTTGATGAAGTTTGGACGTTCATTGCTCATATCCACCCACCAGACCTTCATCCTGCCCTCTCCTCCCACATTCTTGCTAATGTGTATATACACACAAACATACCCTGCAGCAGTATGCACAGATATGTCAAAAATAAATATCAAACATTTATGTTTAGGTCAGATGTCATGTTGACTTGTTTTATATCTGACAAAGTAAATTGGATTAGGGGGATTAGAATCAATAATTCACTGGTTGCATCGGACCTTCCTTTGCAACAGCTACTTTCTTTTATTTAGTGTAAACTTTTTACCATATGTATTGATAATGTTCTAGAGATACAGACCCTCTTGTCATGAGTCTTATGAGTGGCTGGTTAGGTGGTGTAATAAGACTTGAAAAGCACTCAGCTTTTAAATAGCAGTGCAGGGTTGTTCCTGCACCACCAGATTTACATCCATGAGGGGCCCCTGGATCATATGATGAATATATCATGGTTGATTCCAGGTGAAACATATATGACCAGCATGTGGCTACCCCTTCTGAGCAAATCGATGGACTGCACTACCACCTGCAGGATGTGTGTACTCGGGTCCTCGACCAATCAGTTCTTTGTGTCCAAAATGCTATATAAGTGTGTGCTATATAAGGTAATGGTCCTAGTGCTTTGTGTGTATGTCTGTCTTTCCCTTCCTATTGTCTCTGCTTCTCTCCCTGTTTTCTCTGCAGCTGAGATGGGAGTGATTCCTCCTCCTCATTACAGCTCGTCCAACCAGCAGTGAGGGGGATCTACAAAATGAGCACACCTGAGAGTCTCGTTTTCTTTGTTCTCTCTGACCTCAGCCTGTGTGCAGCACCACTGAGCATATTGTTGTATTGTTATTAGAACAAACTTGTTTAAAGTGCAATGGTGGTGGGAAGAAGGGAAGCCTATATACAGCATAGTCAGTTTGGTTGTTGCCACCCTTGTATTTATTTCAGTGAAGCTCTTTTCAGAAAATCAGCATAGGCCTTTTGTTTAAGCGGTAGCAAATAGTCAGGACTAGTTTTGTTATATTTATTTAACTTCTTGGGCAATTTACTTTGTTCCTCCTCCCCCTGCATTCTGTGAAAGTTATGTTTGCACTTGACTTTATAATTAATATAAGACTCCATATTTGTCAGATCTGCTCTGACTTCATCAGTTTATCGCTTGTTGTGTGTTACCCTCCTCCTTTTAATCTTAGTTCCACCCAGGGGACCTAACAATAAGGCCTATGTAATCTTTTTCCTGCAAGACTGACTTTATTGAATCCATACACTGGAATGCAATATCTAGTTTAACCCTTTCTGTGTTTTGTGCTTGTGTATGCATTTATTGCGTATTTCAATTACCAGCACAAAGACCTTTTGAATTTGAGATATTATTTTGCAAAGCTTTCTTTCCAAATTCTGCTCAAAGCTGTTTGTCTGTGCAGGTTTATTCTGTTGCTGTTAGTGTGAGTCCTTCTCCTCCTGCTAAAGCTGCACGAGTGCGCTCTCCAAACTTATTTCCAACAGAACCTAATTAGAAGTCACATCTTGAAGAGATTGTGGTCAATATGTGGTCAGCCATCCTGACTCGGTGCTGCACTATCTTCGCTTCATGTGCTCTCATGAATTAATCCTACCTGATGCACTGGCAGAGCAGATGGAGTCAATGGTGAATAAATGCCCTTGGAGAGCTGTGCTACCTGGTTAGCTGTCATGTGCAAAGCAAGCAATGAGTTGAGAACAAATATAGGTACACAAATATTCATGTTGCATTATTTATGTAAAAAAAAAAGTTTTGAGGTCAACGTCTTATCAATTAAATAAAACTATGTTCAGACCAAATGAAATCCACAGAAATGATGAGCAGCTGAATCAGTTGTTTAGGCTTCATCCATACTACACGATTTTTGTTGCCGATAAGCCTGGTGCCCACACTATTCTGGAGTTTTAGTGCAGATAAGACAGAAAAGTTTGGACGCGCTGTTGGCTATGTTGAGTGAACATGGTTAAACAGTACATGCCTATAAAAATTGTCATACCTGGAATTGTGTTGGTTTGGGGAAAACTACGGTGGCCCTGAGAGCTCAACGAACAGCAACTTAAGAAAACACATGCAAGTTGACAAAACACATGCAAGTTGACAAAACACAAGCAAAGTAAGAAAACATCTCCATCAATTTCACAACACAACACAACACATTACAAAAACGCGCAGCAAATAGTCACACCCGCTGCAGCCCCTCTACAGTGGCTGTACTGTACAGTGTTGTGCATATGTTTCGCGATCGCTGAACTTAACGAATCAGTTTTCATATTATTAACGTGAACGTAACGATGAGCGTGATTAAACGTCACGTTCATTTTTTTAAATCATCATCGTATCAGGCCATCATGAAACACCAGGAGCGGGCGTGGGTGTGTGTGTGTGTGCGCGTGTGTGGCCAGCGCACCGGGGCTCCGACCCCGCCCACTCGCTCGGAGAGAGCCACAGTGAGCTCTGAGCTCTGAAGATGGTCCGATCTAGAGACATGCCGTCTTCTCCTGTTAAACTGAATAAGAAGCGCTAACAAGCAAGCCCCTGTTTGTATTGTCCATAGGGAGCACGGGTTTGAAACCTTTACTATCAGAAGAGACATTTTGCCCCCTCTACTGAGCGAGTGGGCGGGGTCGGTGCCCCGAGACCCGAGACAGGTCAGCCCGCTACACACACACACACACACACAACACACAAACACCCGCTCCTGGTATTTCATGAGGGCCTGATACGATGATGATTGAAAAAAAGTAACGTGACGTTCAATCACGTTCATCGTTACGTTCACGTTAATAATATGAAAAGTGATTCGTTAAGTTCAGCGATCGCGAAACATATGCACAACACTGTACTGTACAGCCACTGCAGAGGGACTGAAGAGCCGCGTTCGGCTCCAGAGCCGCGGGTTGCCGAACCCTGTGCGACACCGAAATTGTATGGTGTATTGGACGTTTTAGTCTCCTGTGGCAGCGGTGTCCATCCCTTTTACCTGTCCTCTGGAAACTCTTCCGTTGTGTTGTCGCCTCTATTTGCTGCACGTCGTCTATTTGCAGCGCGTTTCTGTAATGTGTTGTGTTGTGAAATTGATGAAGATGTTTTCTTACTTTGCTTGTGTTTTGTCAACTTGCATGTGTTTTGTCAACTTGCATGTGTTTTCTTAAGTTGCTGTCCGTTGAGCTCTCAGGGCCACCGTAGAAAACGCAGAAATCTGAGAACAGATGTTTGGCGAGAGCAATGGAGAAGCCAGAGCACAAGGACTCAAACTGAAGCAGCAAGATATGAGTGCAGGAGCAGAGCAAACAAGCCAATGAGCAGTGGCCATTTGAGAGAGCAGAGCTCCGAGAGAAAGCCTAGCAAAAATACCTGAATGTAAAATGAGGAAATAATTGAGAGACCACACTCTTGAATAAGGAGAGACAAGAAACTCCCTCCTAGGAAAGGTTTACAGGAATTTAAAACTGAATGTTATAAAAGCAACTTTTTGACTGACAGTTCAGTTAAAAAAAACAACAGCAATATATGCCTAGCACCACAGAGAGAGGGGAACGCTACCCAGCCTGAGCATTACCATTTCAAGGATGAACTCAATCATACATATTTTGTTGTCACAATGCACTACACGGCACACAATGCAATCTGCCACTGTAGATTGCTGCTGCCACTGTATTTAACTGTTCCTGTTTTGTTTCTCGGCTTTCAGATGCTTCGTGTTTACTAAAACCAGACTGACTGGGAGCAGAGAGCAGACCGGGTGTGTGCAGAACCAATAGAGACACACCGCTCTCTGCTTCATTCATTTTAAAGCTTTTACATTCAGCGTTCCACAGCCCTCTCCCTCAAAGAAAGGCTTCCGAATGTGCAAAGCCTGTAATGCTCTCTGATTAATTGTCTGGGCTTGTGCAGCACTTTGGCCTGATCGCAGCAGTGGGAGCCCAGTAATGGCTGTGTTTATTATAGGAAATAAAGTGGCCGGTAGTGTTGTAAAGTGGCAGAGTGAGGGGAGGGGCATTTGGATCTTAGAATTCAGCGTTGTATAGATCAGAGCTGTCGCACCTTTTTTTTCTCCTGCTGTCAATGGAGACGACATCTCCTGGAGCAGGGGTGGCACACGCAGTTTAGCTTTAGTGAATAATAATGGGAGAGAGCTCTGAAAAGGCTAATTGACTGCACTGAAAGACGTTTTAATAGGGGGAATGAGTGGATAACTCCAGATGTATAAAAGCATTGCAATCCTCTGGCGATCACGTATCATTAGTGATGAGAGTCCTTCAGGCGGATCTGTGAGAGCACTATATGGTCTAATCACTGTCATTGACCCTATCAACAGACCACAGAGCGATGCAGACATCAGTGTTGCACCACAGAGTTCTTACCACTGAGAGTTATGAGGTTACCTACTGAATGAAGGTAAAAGCAGAGAGAAAAAGCGAATACTAAATCATGGATGCACATTGTACCATCAGGTCGATAACCTTAGGATCAATAGAGATCTCTGTTAATTGCCCAAACCTTTTTTCCTCGGCACTGCAGCAAAGCTCTTCAGTGACCCTGTTAAGGTACTAGTCACAAACCAGAGAGAGCCCATCGCCTGCAGCTCTTTCCATCTCACTGTTTGTTCTGTTCTCCAAGTCTTGTTGATCAGACTTGTTTTTCCTGAAGAAGTGTTCCAGGAATAAAGCTCTGAACTCAAATGTTATTGATTTCCCTTTTCCTGTAATTTCTAATAACGTCTTTATTATAACAAGCATATTACCTGTCCACCAGTGGAAAGCTTTCAGTGTGAGGCAGCATCATTGAACAGCTAATATCAGGAGGTGCAGGAGTGAAAATAATCCATCTGAGATTTTTCCACAACTGAAATATTACTGAGAGACCTTTAACAACCGAGCTATCTCTCAAATTATTAGCACAGATTTATGAGTTTAGCCACTAAAGACAAAGCTTGTTGCCTAGCAGGACTACCGTAACTATCACCGAGAGACTATACAGTATTTAATATATATATACAAGATGTTGTCCATCTTAATATATATTTAAAGATGGACAACATGATAGCTCCCCAAAGTTGAATCATAAGTATCTTGATCGCCCTCTAGTGGGTCACAAAAGTATATAGGTCATGAACCCACTCCGCGTTAGCAGATGGATCAAGCTAAGTGTCAAAGGCCCCGTACACACCATTCGTGTTCACGCTTTTAAAAGGATGTCTGACATGATCTGATTGCTATCCGATTTAAGTTCGTTCACACCTGTATGCAGATTCCACTTGTGATCAGAACATCAGAGTCTACAAATCTTCTGCCGCAGGCTAAAGACACATCTCTCTCGACTACACCTTGGTTAAGAAGATGATTTCTAATAAACCACATTCAACTTATTGAAATTTGCTTTGGATAAAACCATCAGCTAAATGAAATGTAACGTAATCGCAAAACACATGTTAATGCAGTGTGTACGCCGCCAAAATACACAAACTTTATTTTGCACCAAAGGTCCTTCAGATTAGGTAACTCTTTCACACTGACGTGTGCGGAATGTTCCTGCACATTTGAAAAAATCGGTTGAAACAGTTTGTGTGTCATTCTATAATCCGTGATTTCCTTCTTAAAATCAAAAAAGCTAAATAAATAACGGCCTGACTTTGGTTTAATGCTAAATCCCGTTCTCATTCTCCATATTTTATTAATGCTTGAAAAGAGACAGAAACGTGAAGTGTAAGATGAGAACAACCTCCCCGGTTTCTGTCATGTTCAATCTGGATCGGATTCATCACCTGCCTGTCTGTTGTCCGCCCATTCACCTTCAAACTGGTGGATCATCTGGATTCTGATGTTCATTAAACTTGCCTCCTTGACTAAGTTAGGTGTTTGGGTCCAATCCAGGCATCAGAATGAGGCACAGAAACCTCCGTGTGAGTGGGTCCGGCTACCGGCCGTGTAGGAACCGTTACCGGACGTGCAAACCCAACGCTGCAAATGTTGTGACCTAACCCCCTAACCCTTCACCATGCTGTCCCTACTCTTAAACAGGTGTTTAATAACACATGTTTATTGATAGGCAGAATATCCTGGAAGTGGCAGGCTATCTATACACATGGTCCTATGATATCATGTTATAGTTTGCAAATGGACGTCCAGAGATGCATTAAAACATGTATTTTAAGCAGCCTATTGAGAAAAATCATCCTGTCTCAAATTACTGACAAAACAAAAAGAAAAACCCTCACTTAACAACATCTCACTGTGATAATGAAAAGATAGAAGCAATAAAGCCACATCCAGCAGATCCACAAGCTACTACACAGACCAGAAGCCACAGGGTCGGACTTTAATTTCCAGTCGAATGAGGAATCTCTTTGCCCCGCCCTCAGAACAATCACACGGTAGCTTTCATTTCAGAGCTGCAGATAAAACAAAAATAACAACAGCCAATGCAGTCATCTCCACATGGGGTCGATGACAGGCCACTTATATCTCTTTTATTAGGCCCACATCCCCTGAGATAGGTCAGGAGAGAATGCATCCTGTCATGCTTTTATTGTGCTGCAGTGTTCAGTGTGGGGCGTGCCTGCCGCATACTATCCACGGAGGCACACAGCTCTGGCAAACACCAGAAATGAATGTGCCATTATTCCACCTATTCGTCGAGCAGCATCACAAGCATCTGATGTTCAGGGAGTCGACTGGATCAGATGGCGGAAAAACAATCGACAGAGCAAGAAGGAAAGTGACCCAGGTGCACGTTGAGATAAGCTTTTATCCTACTCCTATGATTAAATTAAATCCAGCTACTCCTCCAAAACCCATCCTCCATTCCCCTCCAAACTTTCCCCAGGCAGGGTTCAGGGATTTGGCATTTGCACAGGATCTTCTGTGGTTCTTATCATTTCATTTCCTTTCCGATGTTAAACATATACTCTGCCGTTTTACTTTTGACTTTCAAAATCTTTATATTAAAATCCACTCTTTACTTTGACATCTGGAACGGCAGGGTTGGCTATACAGAAAGAAAAAAGCACACACCGTGCCTAGGAGGGAGCATCAATCACTCTCAGTAAGAGATCGGAAATTAGAGCAAAGTGGTGAATCTTCAGGGAATCCGGGTCAAAATCAGCAGCCGTGTACACTCTGCATTGATATGCTCAGGATTACAAATAATACAAAATCGCCTCTGACAATGGTCTTCTCTGAAAACCTGATGGATTGCTTGCCATCCTGCACCACTAATTGTGAAACACACTTATGGAAAGCTGGAAAGCCACATATCAATCCACTTTGAGAATGCCTTGGGCAGTCTCAGACTATTTTATACAGGAACTGGCAGCAATATGTCAAAAACCCCAACTCCTATGTTAGCGGATGGTACATGGACCAAACAAAAAAGTGAAACACATTCAAGCAATTGTTTGTATGCATGTTTGCTCTAATCTCCATGTTTCTGATATAGTTATTTCATGCTTTAGCTGCTCATGCTCAGACTTTGCACGCCACAGTCACTGCAACACTGACTCTGGTTCCTAATCACGTCACCACTAAAAGATGGCAGCGTCCACGTGACACTGTCCCACAACTTGTGTTTTTCTCACAGGTTGGTTTGGTTTAACTTTGACAGTCACGTTCTTCCACCTCCTGTCTCCTTGATGAATGTTATGGTTCCATTCATTCAAAACATGAACAAGTTTCCTGCAGATTTTTCAAGTTAAGTTGAATCAACATAGAGCGCAGCCGGATAGACCTCTGCCTGTTGGACCGGTGCAAAAGAGCTCAGCTGGATTCTCTGGCTTAGAAGAACCATTGGAGTGGGAGATGGTATTAGCAGTTGGCTTGGGGGGCTGTGCGTGGATTACAAAATATGCAATGAAACATAATGATACGACAGCCTAACACGCTAAAGACACAGAGCTAAGTGCAATTGTGTTTGTGCGTGCAGCCTGGTAGAAAGCTTGGGCCTGGGGGCGGGAGATCCAGGCTCGCTTTCTGTATGAGCATGCACTCGCTTTTTGTTTGTGTGTGTTTTAAGAAAATTACTAGTGTTCACTTTTCACATGTATGCATGTACTCTGCAGTCCCACACACACACCAACTCTGCCACCTTGAAATTACATTTCCATACAAACAGAGTGGTATTCTGCCAAAACATCTTATCTCCCAGTTCAGCCAAAGTGTACAAAGATGGATTATATTTAAATATTTTCAGTTTCAGAATCCCTAAGTTATTAGACATTGGCCGAGAGATGAAAGCAGACACTCATTCCATTCCACAGAGCTTAATGATCTAAGAATTCTTTCAAGGTTCTGCGACTTGTAATCTTCCAGCGGATCTTTCTACATATACCCTGAAAACATTAGACTCAAGGACTGGAGTCAGATTTCTCTGTCCACAGATTTCTAACCATTTGTTCTGAGTGGAGCTGTGGCTTTCAAAACTGTTTTACCATGAAAGCATGCAAAGTAGGGAGCTGGGGGGTAGACAGAGAGAACAATTGTTGAAAATGATTGTTATTGTGTGCGTTGGCCAGAGGATATTAGATGTTCTGTCTGTCAAAGGAGCGAAGCCACAGCTGCTGCTCTCTATCTACAGTCTCCAAGGTTAAATAGAGATAAACGCCTGTGAATGGTGGGAGCCCAGCGCGGGACCACACTAACAGCCCATCTTTAATGTTGAACATGTGCCCTGCTAAACCTCCTATCACCATATCTTGTGCTGCACCACCATTTACTGCCAGGGCTTTTTGTGTCACCTGGCCCCCACAGGGATGACCTTAACTCCAGCTAAGAGGAAATCAAAACAGGCTGGAAACAGGAAGAGGAGAGAAATACCCAAAAAGAGAACAGGGGATTCAGGTTCGGGTGACTGAGGATCGCAGATGTTGATAAAGCTCCCTGGCAGAGCGGCAGGGAGATGAGGTGTGTCAGTTTGAAGATGGAGGACTGTCTATCAATTTACTAAGTGTGATAGCGAGTCACTGAAAATAACTGAAAATGTTAGGTTGCTTTCTACAGCGTTATTTGGTAGTGTCAAACTTGGATTACTTTCATACCATTTAAAGCCACAGCGTGTAGGTTCAGGAAATCAAGATAGTGCTAACATGAGACATGAAAGCAAACCACTGCACTCCTGCAACCTTCATCCAACTCCCCCTATCCCTTCATCTACATCTACACCGTCAGAGCTGAAACAGAAAAAAAAAATACTCTCTCGTTGCCTTGAATTGTATTTAAGAAGCACACTCATAACTTGATTGGCAGCTCCTACCCCCTACCCTTGGCCTTGTATGGTTGGTTAACGGGTTGAGCCTCTTTCCCCTCATTTCCTGTCACCTCTCTCCCTGCGCTCTTGGAACACAGGTCAATATACTGTATACCTCATTGTTCTGCTTTTACAGCCACATAAAGACCATTACATTAAGTCTGACAGATCTCATCAGCTTTCCATATAACCAAGATGGTGTGCAGAATGAAAAACATACACAGTAAAACAGCTGATCAGGAGGCCATGGATTACACTATAATGTAACCTGTTGTTCCATTAACCTAATGTCCTTGGCCTCCAAACCCGGGTTTTTTTGGGAGAATAAAAACGTATGATACACATTGTCTCTTGCAATTTCAGCTACAGATGAGCTTTAATTTCAAGGGCAGTAGATTTGAGAAAACAATGTCTTTATCACCTGTAAATCATTACTTCCTGTCGGAAACAATTAGATCGGTAACAGAGGATCATGACTGCCATCTGATGCCACTCATCAAACAGGAACATTCATACTCTTCAAACTGTCGGTCAGCCTGAAAACATCTGCTTTTTTTAGGCCTTATGTTCAAGTGGAAATGTCCTCAGCTAATGTGTTGACATTTTCAGGCCTTTTCCACTCACCTCCTCTAGGCCTGTGACGAACGCTGGGCTGTCAAGAGTCAACAACCATCTCCTGGTACCCATAAAGCCTCTTTCAGCCTAATGTCCTCTTATTGGCTAATTTACATCCTCATCTCTGTTCAGGCAGTAGGCAGTTATTTGCAGTATTTACTTCTAAGATCCTCTTGAACAGGTTTTTGCTGTACCAGCACCAGACCAATCTGGAAATGTCCTGATTTGACTTTGTTGTTGAGCCTCGAGCTTTCCCCTGTGTGTGCGTTGGAATGTGTTTGGACACAGCTCCACTCAGACAGACAATACAATATGTTTATCGCAGATAAGGAAGAGAAATAAATTCAATACATGTCTTCTGGAACAATGAAAAAAAGCTTTTGTGTAGCACTTAAGTTTTTGTATTGCTCTATGCGTTGGAGCCCCAAAATGGTCTGGGCACATTTCCAGTCAGTCTGAAAAAAGTAACGAAAAGGGAAGCTGCTCCGAGCTGTGTGTGATGAATGACTTCTGTGAGCTAAAAATTAATGGAGCACTTGTTTATAGTGTGAACATAATGTACCATAAATTCCACCACCACTTTTTCAGCTCCTAGATAACATTTTATCCAATTCACCAGTGCTTTTTGTGCTGATTAAAAGGCACTCTCAAGCGAATGGCTTTGCAGTCGCTGCTGAAGGGCTTCCTCTCGTCTTTCTCATCCTGTATCTCGTCCCCATTTCTACGACTGCATTTCTCTTCTTCACCTGGTTGGTCAGTCATATCTGTTCTTGTATTTCCCATCTGCCTTTTCCTTCTGCTTCCACTTCTATAAGCAAGGAGAGGGCACCCAACTGACCGTGTGCAATTGTGCTGGTTTCTCACAGGAATGAGTAACATGATTCCAGATTGGGTTTATCTCTAACTTCCAGCTAACCATTGTACAACCATTTCAACATTATGCAGGGAAATGCAGTACAGACAGTAGTTTGTTACAATCACCCACACTGCTGTTCCCCCACTACATATACTCATTGTCCGAGTACTGTGTGTGTATAAGAACTGGGTTGGAGACAGCAGGACACCATCAGACAAAATGAAGAAAATAATAAGCACATGAATGAAATGTTCAATAAGATCACTGAATAAATAAAGACGATAATTAATGCCTCTAAAGGAGTGCTCAAACTTCTAAAGCAAGAAGAAATCTAATTGTTATTTGTGTCTGTGTTACAAAAATTTATATACACGTTATTCTTGAGGGCTCAGACTCTCTGGTGTCTTGTACATTTTGAAAATGAGATGAGATCAGATCGTTGTGTTGATCCTGTCATAGGGAAATTCACTTGCCTAAACTCCACTTGTGTCACACTCACCAAAATCACCAGTATAAACTAATTATAATTCATGTTAGGAGCCCACTAGTTCTTTTTTATTAGAAATGTCTTCACCAGTAGGTTTTCCTCTGGCAAAAGGTATCAAAGTACCCCAAAAGGTTCCTGAGTTGCAGAGCTACATTCAAGATCTTTGGCATAAATGCTGCTCCTTACAAGTTAGTGTGCTTCAGGCTGCAGGATAAAAGAAGTGTGAAATAGACTAAAATGAGCCAGTGATATGACCTAGACTTTTGAGCATTTTTTTAAAGGGTAGAACTCTGGGTTTTCAAATATTTTCATTACATTTGTTTTACATTATGGGTATAACTAAAATCTGAATTCGAGATCAGAGTTGCAAAGCAATACAGAGTCTGACAGAGTTTATAGTGTTTTTGGTCAAAGAGTGAGTGCTAATAAATACTTGAAATGGATTTTCAGAGAAATTCTAAACAGGACACTTAAGGAAATTCAATATATTCAATATAAATACTGTTTACAGTCCTAACTTATCCAGGAAAATAAGCCTACTTCTTTTTATACTTTTGTATAATGTAATCTTTCATGACTTCAAAGCCCACATTCAGTCCATGTTGTTTTATCCATATGCAGCCTAAACAAATGTACCGCCTGTTGTGTCAAGGATGCTTTGGGTGATAAATAAATAGTGGTTGTGTGTGTGTATGTATATGTGTGTTGTGAATTGGCAGAGTATCCCAGCATGCATTTAACATCAAACAGCAGCAAGGGATATAAGCCATATCCATCACTGGCATATGTTTTGTACTTACAACCAAATTTGGTTTTAAGAGGATTGTAGGAAGAAAATGCTAACTTTGAAATTTTGCTCAACTCTTGGCTCAGATGTCTCTGTTGTGCTTTAAATGTTAAAATATTTGTTGCTACCAAGCTGGTGTGTTGAGAGGCAAGGCCACAGGGTTAAACTTGAATAGACTGCACATACACACCAATTGTATTATGTACTATGTATCTAGCAATATCAAGTTTTTCTGAGTATTAAATTCAAATCATATATCAGGTTATTTTTCAACATGTGTTATCAAGTGGTTGGATCCATGTTACCTGCAGGTCATAGGTCAGAACTGTCAAACCTGGGCCACTGTGGTTCACAGTTGTGCTCTTGACTTCTATTCCACAAGGTCCTGTTGGATCCAAAACATCTGACAATGTCCAGTGCACTATCATGCAGTTTCCTCTTGTCTCTTTCTGTGCAGCAATGATGAACAAGAAGAAGAGGAGCAATGATGAATTTCTGTGTTTCCTGGACCAAGATATGATAGATCTTTTGTTGCCTCTTCTGCTCCGTGCACACTCTGTAATAGTGCATGTTAAAACCATTGCAATCTAAACCATTGGTTTGACAAGCAGATGTTGACTATCAACCTCTTCTTACTCCTACTTGAGGTGTATGGGCCTTGGCTCTACCGTATTTGTATACATACCTGAAGCTCAGTTCAAGCATTGTGTCGGAGAGGTGTTGTAGTATTTCTACCTTTTTGGGGTAAAATAAATACCACAGTCCTTTTCTCTATTAAATCCAGTCTTGTTTTTCCACCTCAAGAAGTGACCCTGCAATGTCAAATTCAGCTGTAAGGACCCATCACATATATGTAGTCCTTTAACACATGACCATGGGTGTGTCTGATGTTTAATGCCATAACTAACAGTCTATATTCCCTGCATTCCTGCATGTGACAATACCTTTTGAAGGTTTCCTTTATCTCCTCATAGAGTTGCTTCACCTTGCAGGACATGATCGAAGGCTGTTGGGACTCTAGTTTAGTCATCAGCACCATCATTTACTGAGCTCCTGATGTGAAGGGTACGGGCGGATGTAAAAGTACAATCCAAGGGCTGGCGGTGGTGTTTTCATTTACCTTTCAGTACATTAGACTGAACCCTACATTAGACTGAACCCTGAATGGGAGGCGGGGATTGGTCTTAAGGTGAGATGTGTTGGTGTCATGTCTAGATCTTCAGCATTATTCCATCGTTCTTCAGATGTGCTGTCAGACTCTCCCTCCTTCTCTTCCCTGCCTCTTCAGTCACAACCTCTCTTGGGGAGTTGGGGATGAGAGACCCTCCTGATAAGGGACTATCCACAAAGAAGCACACAAACTTGCTTTCCTCCAACAGGACAGCAGACTCACTGGTGGAACAGGGTGTTTACTCATAATTAAAAAAGCTTATGTTTTAAATATACAATCAAATATAAATTATAACTTGATTCAATGATTGAATAACCTAATAAATTAATAATCAACTCTATAGTTGAGACTGTTTAAGCTGCTGCGTGGCTTTAGGGACAGTTCCAGTTACATCCGTGTCATAGCTGACTGTAGATGTTCTCATAACAGTTTCCGTAACAAAAATGAATTACATTTCTTTGAGTGGATGAAGGAAACGGTTAAAGGAGAAAAGCGAGCTTCTGCCAACACAACAGGTGTTCCTCATGCAGTAATGTTGGCACTAATGGTTGTGACGTAAGCACAATAATAAAGAAAGGGCCCGAGAAGCATTTATATATATAAAGGTGGTTTTGGAGCCAACTGTAAATGTACTGCATGTGTAGTTTGATAATAATGCTGAACAATCTTGTATAGTGTATCTCTGACTTATAGTCAGTTTTGTGCATGAAAGTGAATCAGCTAAAGCTCAAAGCAACCCAGTAATTAAGTTTAGTAGTAGAAGATGTCTTTACCTCAGTTGTTTTTAAAGATTTAATATAAGAGATTACATGTCATTTTAGCTGACGCTTTTGTCGAAAGCGACTTATATTTTTAGTACACTCAACATTTTATGAGGGGCCATTTAGGGGTACAGTATCTGGCCAAGGACACTTCAGCATGCATGTGGGGATTGAACCGGCAAACTTCATGTTGGAGAACGCCCACTCTACCCCCTAGGCCACACCGAGATCACAGAAACCTTCTCAGCAGATCAGTTCAGCCATGCACTGAAACCATGTGATGTATTATTTGATGCAGGATTGTTAAGACAAATAGCAGAGAAAGTGGTATGAAGTGCAGGGCCTTGTACCAATGTTTGCCTTACGCACAGGAACACTTAGTTTGCCCCCCTGCACAGTGAATCATTCATGAAACCCGCATGCTCACACACACTCACACACGTACAGACCTCCCAGACTGACAGAGAGCAGGTCTTCCTTTAGTCCCCCTGGTCCCTCTATCTTTGTTGTAGTGATTAGAAAACTAACCTGAGGGCTAAGTTTCCTCCTCTCTCCTCCGTTCAGGCTACAGCCTCAGAATATTAATGGAGCCATGAAGACAGAGGGATGTTGGGGAGTTGAAGCAAGATCTGCTGCAGAGCTCCCCCTAACTCTCTAATCACTCCTTATTAACCTCTAATCACTCTGCAGAACTCTTCAACCTTTACTGGATGTTGGTCATTTTGCCTGTGGTTATTAACTTCATAATCAGAGAGACAAGTTTATGTAGTTGATCGATGAAATGGAGTTGCCATGAGGTGGATTTAATGCAAACTAACTTAATGCAATGATTACATCTTACAGCTGCTGTACCTACTAAATATCCTACATCATGCACCCCTCCACTTGACCAGGAGTTCCTTGACAGGCAGAGACCAAGGACCATGTTACTAAATTCCAAATGATTCAGAGAGAACAAAATCCCATCCATCCAAGCATCCATTTTCTTGCGGTTAATTTGAGATCGGGACGTTTAGAGACAGCTGGTTAAGCAGGATGTTTCCCTCTATCCAAGCCACACTTTCCAGATCCCATTCTGAGAAATTACCTGGCCTGACTGCTCACCCAACCACCCGACAGAGAAAATAAATGTCAATTTCATTTCATTGGTCACTATCCAGAGCTTATGACCCTTGTTGAGGCCGGAAAGTAAATTGAGTGCAACAGCTATAATTTTTTATTAACTGTTGCTGCTTTCATCATTAACCTCTTTATATCTAAAACTATCACTTCATCATTGTCATAACAACCAGCCAGTTTGACAGAGCATAAATATGATGGTAACACAACTGTTCCTGGTCTCTCTCTCTCCCCCCCCCCCCCCTCTCTCTTCTCTCACCTTTTTCATGTATTCCCTCATGAACAAGACCCCAGCATGACCTCACATGCTCAAGAAATATCTGGCACCTTAAAGCAGGACTAAGGTGTGGTCACAGGGTCCTTTGTAGACTTTTCCCTGTATTCAAATTATGAATCAGGTCATGGAATGATGGTAAAGTTTATTTTATGTCCATTTACCAGAACTCATGAAAGAACTTCCACAAAACTGCAAAAAAGCAGTCAAGCTGAAAACACCCTTTGTCCATATTAAAATGGGAGTGTTCTGTATAGCTGACAAAGGATGCTGCTGTTCAACAGCCTTGCTGCTCGTGTGGAGACGTGATAGTGCAGCTGCACAGAGAACTGCAAGGTCAATTAATTGCTTCTTATTCAGGCCATCGATTCCATAAAGTGGTTTGGCTGAAAAGGCAATTTCAGAAACCGATCCTGACAGTTAACTTTGGCTCAACCTTCGAGGCAATTTAAGACTGTTTAACATGCGTCAATAGGAAATATTCATCTTCATATGAACTAATCGTGTGATGTAAGAAATCAATATTTGTGATTCATCTTTTCCCCTTTTGTGTGTGCATTTTCAGAGAGAGATGACCGGAGGCGGAAGCTTTCCTGCTCTGACATCCTCTCTATACTCTTTATATGTTATTCTTTTAATCTCCCTCAACTCTCTTGGTTTGTCTCTTTAAGAACAGAGCTGAAAGACAATTTAATGATAAAGGCAACAGGTTGAAAGAGAGGTTAGCTGGTTGGAAAACCATACAAAATCTTGACATATACACTGAGAAATGTTTTGTGCTTAGGTGTGCCATGCTAAGCCCAGTCTAGTTACTACGTCCATGAGGAGGGGAGGTGCCTCATTTCGTGTTGCTCTGTTAAATCCAGAGAGCTGCAGACTTCCTGATGGTGTGCAGGTCAGACTCTCCGCAGGCTCCTGTGTTGCTGAGATCAGCGGTTGCTGACTTTATGTCATTGCTGCTGCCACATTAAACTTCTTCCCGATGGGTTAATGGCTGTTTTTAAGGCGAGAGCTTGGAGCAGCATTTTCGTCCGAGCAGGCCACTCAGAGGTCAGAGAGCAGCAGCTCAGACTGCAGAGAAGAGGAGGAGAGACAATCAGTTGTTCCTCATCTGCATCAGCAGTGAAGAAGACAGAGTGAAACAAAGTAGCACTGGTTTTAATTCACCTGGTGATATCACACAGTTAACAACACCCAACCCAACACCATACGCCACTAAGTCCACCCATATCAGGTTATCTTATAATTGGGAGGTGGACCTGAAATCTGAGTTTTTTCTTTCCCATGTGATGACAAACAATACATGGTGGAAAATATACAGCTGCTGATGACTACTACATTTCTGATACTGTTACATATGTTTTATTTCCAAGTTTTTACCATGTAAATAATCTACCACACACTTGTACTGAAGGATCACAGACATCCTCTATAATCACTGACCAGATGGATAGACTACTCTATTATCTCTATTTGTATACAAACCCAATGTGCTGGTTCTTCAAAACAAAGAACTTCATTACTTTTATTTTTTCCTCTGGCCTCACTTTTTGGCATGAAGGCCTTCCCTTTCTCTGCCATCGCAGTGTTTAATTTTTCGATTGTAAGCTAGTGCATAAGATAATGACAATGAAGAAGTCAGGCAAACGCCCCAGTGAAACTTTAAATCCTCTTCAGAGCAAATACATTCTCCCCTCTGATGCTGATTAGAACGACAAAGAACTTACTCACTCAGGGATCCTCCTCAGCTCTGCAGCACTGTTGTCCATGTCCACTCTCTTCGTCTGCAAAGCACTGAACAAGACATCAGTGACTGCAAAGATTTTAAAATCCTAAATTTGACTCAAAATGGTGCAGCACCATGTGCTATATGAACCACCCTCGATCTACAATTCCATGATCTTAGTGCACCCTGGGAAATCCTCTCAGTACTTTGTCGAGAACAGTACATCAGCCTGATTGGTGTGAAAAACAATGCAAGCCTGTTTAAGGTGTAAAAGAAAATATTGCACTGCTTGCTCCTACTTTAAACTAAATTTAAAACGTGTGCACACCAATGCATGAATGGAGCAGAAGAGACTGTTCCTTCACTCAGGTCTGTAAGTCTCTCAGTTCTACAGATATAGCTCAAGCCCCAGCGTAGGTAGCCTCATATTTGATATCATCCAGTATAACAATGCTAAATGCAATGATTAGGTCAGTGTAGATGGGATTGGACATACTTGCTTGTTTCCTGGTCAACATCTTATCATAACTCATCATTAGATCGATCAGCTCCACATGGTCCTCACTGGTGATGGATGATTCTCCCACAGAAGGACCACGGAATGCACGTTCCCGAACCAAACATGTCAATCACCTTCTGTAGCACTTTTATTTTTATTGTGCTGCTCAATGTGTAACGGAGCCTGCTGATTCAGCGGGAGTACCTCACCAGTCCCCATGAAAGTGTTTGTTGCATGAACACTAACATGAACCTTAACCTTATTATACGTTTTTTTGCATGCTCTCATGTAAGTTTTCTTGGTCAGTAAAACCTTTGGAGTATCAGATGCTTTTCTAATTTGAGAAGAAGACACAAAGCCAGCAAAACGACTTGTTCAACCTGACACACCCTGTCAGCAAAGTACATTTTTCAGGTGTGCTAATCTGAAAATGCCTGGTAGAGCCTGCACATGTTGACCTATCATTAACTAGTTCTTATGGAACCCAGCTCGGCCGGATCAGGTTGTCCCCTCTCTATGATGTCCAGCCTCTCTATGAAGACCGTCCTTGCCAAAGGACTTGCTGAAAGCTGCTCCACAATCCATGCTAACCCCCGACATCACCAGTGACCAGTGATGATTGAGAGACAACTTCACAAGTTAATGAAAGCAGTTGTGATGTGAAATCAGCTTGATCGACATTTGGAATAGGTTTAAAATACAGACAAAGCAGAGGAGACAGAGTTATAATATTCAAGTATAGTCAAATAATATCCATACAAAATAAAAGTGTGTATTTAGTATGCTGTATACATGATGATACTCTCCATGCCTTAAATGTTTCCATTGTACAACCACAAGTGAACCTGAATGCAACACTGCAAGAGTACCAGATATTGTTGGTGTTAGAGAGAACCGCGAGGTTGTGACTTAATGATCAGAAGTCTGATGTTAACAACTGTACACTGAGCTCATCGTTGATTTCAGTTCAAAACACCTGAGAAGTAACGGCTATCAATCATTTTCCAGCATGGTCTCCTCCTACTCTCCCCCTCTCTCCTCTTTCAGACTGGCTGATGCTGTATTAGATCTGCCCACTTAAGGTTGACAAGCAGTCAAAAAAGACAACATTGTGTTTATAGTTCAAATTCCTGTAGAGTATTTACTTATAATAATATACAGTTACGACCATTATCCAGAAGATTCCTTTGGTGCCAGGTTTTCTAAAATGCTGTTACAACCTCCCGTGCAGCCATGTGTTTCCTTTTATTCCAGAATGGCTTGACAAGGTCATTAATCATCATGAATGGAAAGAGAACTTATCAAAGTGTTTGATATTCTTTGGCAGTGCAGCCAGAAAATGGTCAGCAGTAATGTATTGTAAATGTGATTTGCTTGTAATTAAGTGGGGTAAACATCCACAGTATGATCCTTTACATGCCCTTTCTAAAATGCATTAGCCAGGTTGCAAATTTTACATTGCTGTGTATTGTACTAATATAATTGGCAATGCTTTGATCTTATTTAGGTTCAGTTTACTACAAACGACATATTTGTGAATTGGCTTTTCCTCTAACTAAATGTTTTGTGTGTGTGAGTTGCATGCTTACATACACAACTGTGTATCTCAGCGTGTGCCAGTGCATACCATGGCTCAGTGGTTGCTCCTGCAGGCGGCATGGCATTGGTTTGATATTCAGCACCATGCCAACATAATGAGACCCATGAGAGAGCAGCAGGCCCATGCCGACAGATGGCCACATCCACTGGACTTAGAGTGCTACTGTAATGGCCCCATGCTAAGAGCTGTAAAACACTGGGAGAAGACTTTCACACTGACCCCTTTGCAGGACCAGCAGCCCTTCCTTCAGGAAACTGGGAGTCTGCAGTGCAGTCGGAGGCAGCCATTAGACTGAGCTGCTGATGTCAGTGCCTGGCTGAGAGATGGATGGTCCGACTGCCTCTGTTATCATTCAAATAAGTTCAACTACAACTGTTAGGTTGCAAGTATTGAAAACTACTGTGGTTCAGGAGGTAGAGCAGGTCGTTCATTAATCAGACTGTCGGTCCCTGGCGGCTGTGTAGTTAGTGTCTGAATGGATGACTCAGAGAGGAACGCTATGTTTATAGTCTGAATGGAGGAACGTGACCGGCAGTGTCAATGTTTGAGAAGTTTTTAAGACTAGAAATGTGCAATAATAATGCAGTCCATTTACTATAAATGTGTTCGTCTCAAAAGTAAAAGACAGTTAAAGAATTTCATTGGTTTATTTATGTATACTATGTCCAAATGCAAGCACCTTTACTAATATTCATTACAAATCACAGGGTCTTGCAAATAGCATCTTTCCTCTGGAAAAGATGGCAGCCCAGCATCAGATTTAGTTGTAAATACGGGTGATCCAAGCCACAAAACCACCAACTCCATGACAACCACAATTAAGACTGTGATTAGCAGCTGCAATCGCATTCACTGTAGCATCAGGGGCCGTTTAGTTAACACAGATTCCCCCCTCACTCTCATGTCAAGTGAGTAACATTCTACTTCCCCAAACCTTTTTGTTGAGACATCTTGACATGATGGTGTGTGTCATTATTCAAAAGAGTCATAGCAACTTCGAGAAAAAGTAAAGGAGATTGTTAATGTGGAGCTTTTCAAGAAAAAAAAACAAGTATTATATAAAAGAGAAGCCAATGTGGCCAGTTTGTGAGACAAAATCTGTCGGATACAAAGAATCTATTCCGCTCAAGACCCAAGAAAACCAGCAGTGAATAGCATCATCGTCACCATCATCTGACATCACCATGTTCACCAAAGACAAGCGGTTACCAGCCATCACATTAGAGAGGTCACTGAGATGTGTTTGTTATTTTAGTATGGCCCTAGAAGATGTTATTTAGATATATATATATTTTCCTCAATACAAGACAAATCATAATACTTCTTCTGCTGGAAATATCTGGGTCTCCCAAACATTCTTCCATGAGCTCACTGGATTTTCCATTACAACAGTACTCCAGCATGACACACACACACACACACACACATACACATACACACACACACACACACTGAGAGCAAACCACTGGCTATTATAGTGCCATTATTTAGGCAAAGTGGGATGCAAATTATTGTTTTTCCACAGCGGCTAACTTGATAAGGCATCATCCTTTGGAATCAAAAGTGTTTGTCCGAGAAAAGACATACAGGTATTTTACTGTGACAGCTTGATTTTTAACCTTCAACACAGAATTTGTCTGATGACAGGTTGAGAGAACTGCACATAGCCAGCAGATGTGATGGGCTGAATGCTTATCTGTGCACAGAATGTGTCTCCTCAAAGCCACCGTTTGTCTTTGTCCACAAAATGAAATATTTCTGTCCTCACCTGTTGATCCAAGTGGAACCTGGATAAAGGTCTCAGCAACATGGGAATATATAATCAATGCATGTGCATGTAAAAAAAAGCTGGAATACACACAAGACAGACCGCTGAGCTTCAGAGAGTGAGGGACATTAAAAAGCCCCATAAACTGGGGAGAGAGTACACAGGGTGGTATAAAGTTTATACAAGTGCGTGTGGTTGGGTGTGTATAGTACGCCCAACTTGAATTATAGCTTTGAACAACAGGGTGGAGGCTCTGCACCAATGAAATCATGTGCATGTGTGATTGTCTTATTCTGAGCTACCACTCAGATACTGTAGTGAGCAGTTGAGTGATAGTCTTCACTGAATTCCTGCCGAAGACTCGACCACCGAGGCAGAATCTCAGAGCAGCATATATTGCTGACGATTATGCAGCCTTTGGAAGACGGATTCTGCTCACATCAGAATGCAGACTGATCCACAATTCACTTTAGACACATGTGAGAGGCTCCATCACTCCAGGCGATGACATCAAGATTAAAAAAGGTTCCCCCAATGTCTCCAGCTGCAGCTCCAAAAGTAAATATTTTTGCCGTCTGTCCAGAAGACCGCATTATTGCTCCTCTGTAGCGAGGATGCTGTGTGGGTTCCAGGCGCTCGCCTGCAGCTACTAAGTCAGCCATCTCTGAAGTGTGAAAGCCAGTCTTTGAAAGCGCAGGAATGGAATTTTCTTTGGAGTTTTCCAAAGACCGACACAGACTACAGGATTATGATTGCTACAGGGTTGTTTTGCTACACTTTGACATAATGAAACAAGCTAAGCAGCCCCAGGCGAGACAGAACATGGCGGCAAACCCTGCCAACTCCTCACAGCAACAGTCTGTATTATACTGCTTCACAATCTGCACTTAGGTAGATTTTATTTGTAACAAAATCAACATCTTCTCATTATTGATCTGACAATAAGTTATAAGTTGTGATCACACTTTATTGTTGTGTTTTATTCAATATCACGTGTCTTTGGAAACACATGGATGAGTCACTGTGAGTCCTTGAAGAGGAACAAAACAATTTTATTCTCAGCCGGCAGTCATTTACATCCCATGGGAAATCTATTCCTGTCTGTAAATACACATGGATTATTTTGTAAATAATAATGATAATAATAATACATTTCTCCTTTTCATATATTAGGGGAAACATGTCCTCTGGAGCCCTGTTATAAATTATGACCACCCCTTATTTTGTCAATTTTTTGCTAGTATTGAGGTCAAATAAAATAAATGTTAAACTACCTTGAAGTAATAGCTACAATATTATGTTGACTGCAAGATTAACTTAGAAATGGAAGTCACAGCAGGAATTTCCAGTACTTGATGCAGTTGTATTGGCAGTGTTTTGTACTTTGTTCTGGTTTGTCATTGTGAACCCATTTCAACAAAGCATGGCACAGATCTCACTCCACACAAACCTTCTCTCTTGCTGACTGGTGAAATCATTTTAGAATGAGGCACCACTTTATTTTTTAATTTCCATTGCAAGCTGATGCAAGGAGAGGTTGGTAATATTTGCCTATAGATACCAATTGTACCCTTTGTTGACTTTCTTCACTGAAATGTAAGCAAATGTAAAGACTGAAACACTCATAGTTAAGCTATGAGAGGTGAAGAGCTACAGGTTAATATGAGAAGACTGAAGAGCAGCTGCTGTCCACTGTAACCAGCATATGATCAACATCATTTCACTTTGCTGTTCAACACAAACCAACCATGAATCTGTCGGTGTATATAAGCATATATGGGTGGACTGTCAGAAAAAAAACAAGTGTTAAGACTAAACCTGCAATCAATGAAGTTTGTGTTTTAATTTTAATTCATTCAAATGTTGGTGGGAGCTGTAGATGGAGAAATAAATAAATAAATTCAAGGATTATAGTTTAAACTTGCATTTCTTATGAAGATTTTCTTACTGGCAACACTCAGCTGCTACTTCCATCCTTGCTGAGCAGTGGAGGAATATTTACCCATTGTTAACAGTGCTGCGCCTAATGCCTGTGTATGGCTGCGTGCCCATGCCATTAGTTTGCTTAAGGAGCAAAGGGCTGTTTTCTCACAAAGGAAATTAGCAAAATCCTTGGCCCATAATTACTGGAGTCCAATGAAATTAGTCTGAGAGAGAAAATTGATTAGTTGTTGTTTTGCACTAAAAGACTGCTAAATTGTCTGCATTTCTTTGCCTTACAGCGCCTCTTCAAATCTAGAACAACTCACTCGTACTAATGTGTTCACATTATTGCTTCTTTTCCTTCTTGTCTTCTCCTTGTGGTAATTGTCATTTGAGCCAGTGCTGTTTGTGTAATAGGAAACATGTGGAGCAGCAGCTGAATGAGGCTGCACAATGCAATTTGGCCCTTTCACTCGCTCTTCATGCTCCTCATACAAACAAAACACCACAGTCTCAACAGCTAAATCAAGTCCAGTCACACATGTGAGAACTTCATTCAAAACAGAACAATTATTTTTACCCCAATTATTTATTAGAGGAAGTTTGAATGAGCACTTAAATCCGAGATGCATCTTTTTCGAAGAAAAGCTTTCTTCAACTCTGCTAATAAACAGGGGTCAGACCCAAACGGACAAATCAGTCAGCAGGCTGACTAACTGTTTCACTGATTGGTGACCTGAAGCGGGCACAGACTTTGAGCAGGCTGACTAACCCAGTACAAATCTGTAAAACAAGTGAAGACCAGGGTTCTTAAACAGGTGATTGGTGGAGATCGGCTGCAGTTGCAAAGGGACCTGTAGAGAAACCACGCCCACATTTAGACCGGCAATGCCACTCACACAGACACTCACACATACCACACCTACACCTATACACAGGCTACTGGATTATGTATTGGGTATGTGTAATGTATACATATATTATATATGATGATCATTTACATGGCTTTAACATGTAACACACATCAGCCAGTGGATCCACAGTCCCACCATAAGCGTGTGTTTGCAACAATGTGTCGTGGCTGCTGCTCAACTCTCTACATCTGCATTTAGTGAAGAAAGAAGAAGCATCTGAATGGAGAGGAGGGAGGTACTTCATCAATTCCTCCTCCTGAGTATAAGTCAGTCATGTCCCTGTCTCCTGTCTGCAAAGTGGACCTGTTAGTCCTGCTGCTGCAATGGGCTCATTTAAATGTTACAATGGAACATGTGTGTTTGTATGAGTGTGGCCTTGGTTCCTTAGTCAGACTTGTCAGGTATACACACACACATATGCAGGAAAGCTGACTCAGGAGAGATTGTCTTTACTGGATAATGACAACAGCATCACAATGAAATCAATGGAGCTGGTAGTACCACTACAGCTTACCTAGGTAAATGTATTTCATAGTAATCAAAGTTCTGAGTAAGTCAATAACTACTCTCTCTGCCAGTCTCTCTCTTTTTCTCTCTCGGTCTGGGTTGGGAAACATCTTTCAATTATAAAAATGTGGAAAAAAGGGAGAAAAATAACGGGAGTGAGAAAAAGAAAAACTGGCCAGATCCGTTTTTCACTCCTCAATACAGCTGGTCACGTCGATTAAGATGTGAACTTCCACAATTCTAGCAGTTCACATTCAGCTGCGGGGCCTTATCTGAAATTAAAAAACGTCCCTTTCTCCCCGGCTTTGAAGTTTTTCTAAGCCACTCAAATAGTTCTATTCGCAGAATGTGGACGCTAAAGGAGGCTTTGATTTTGGGAGTCTGCTTTGCCTGTCACTTTGTGTTACATGCTGGCTGATCTAAAGGCAAAGACGGAGCGACACTGCAATGCTGTCAGCCTTTCCCACCCTTCCACTTCAGCGTCTGATTCAGCCATTATTGACTGTCTGCAATTATTTGGGCCATGCGACAGAGTCAGAGAACAATATTGTACAGAGGAGTGAAATGTGAGGATGGTGGTGTTTAAATCTAAATAAATGAAGGGTACTGTAGAAAATAAATATACTCTTCAATAGAGGCATTTGCGAAAGAGTAGTTTTGATATTGGTACCAAAACCAGTATTACTACTGGCACTGCAAGGTATTTGCATTTGCGTTAATTCATCAGCCACGGGCAGTTTCCTCAAGTCATTAAGAAAGTTATTGCTACACATATGGCTGTTGTTCACATCATTGTGTGCACCATAATGTAAACCCCAATCCATCCCCTTGTACTGAAGTGAAATGTTTAATGACACACACAGAGCTCAAATGGTATAGAAATGTCCCCAAAGTGCCATTAGAACACAATCCCATGATAACAGAAAATTCCTCCCAAGTGTGGGTGCATGAATCATCCAGTATGGATGAAATGTAAAATACACTCCTGCCAATATAATACAACAGCTGTAGGATTGCATTCAGCTTTAAAAATGGATTTATAATTCAAAACCTATTAAATAAATATTTATATATATATATAGTACTAATCTAGTATTTAATGTTTCAGTTTTTTTCTAAGCTACACAGACAAAATGGTTCCAGATGGGAGCCCCTTTGCTACGAAACACAGAAAACCTGTATACTGTATACACAACCATCTATCGTGACACAAAGGCATTACAGAACAGGCTACACAGTTTCATCAATAACTGAAACAGGTGACAAGGTAAGAAGCTTCCCATCAGAAGAAGTATTTATAGTGTGAGCCAGAAAAAAGCTCATGAGGCTGTGTGCGAGCAGCAGCAGTGTGAGAGGTCACAGAGGTCAGAGCTGTGCATTTGTCTCGTCCTTGCAGCGGGGCCGAGTCACAGTCAAAAACAAACAGCCTGAACACAGCCGCTCGGTGTAGATCAGCTCCCAGCAGCCCCTTATCACGCCGCTGCACAGAGAGAAACAGCAGCAGAGACAACAAACAACAGACACACAGGCTGGACCCTGACACGAAACACGCTCCGTCTACCTGGGTACGTGAGACCCACCTGCTCCTGAGGGCCACCGGGGTAGTTCTGAAACCTGATACCGACGGTGTCTGGAATTGAGCCACAGACGGTATTTAGTTATTCGAGTTTTATGGTTTGAAATACCAAAAAAAGGATCGTAACTGAACTTCACATCCCTAACATCAAGATTAGACAAAAGCGTGTGATATGGAAAATGGTAATTTGAAGGGTAACAACACCAAAGCCAACAGCTTGCTCTGAGCAGCAGTGTGATACATCAGGTTATATAAATGTGGATATTTCCGTCAAAGAGCAGCTGATAAATTATTAGGGTCAGTGATCATAAGATGGAAAAATCTTCTCAAATAACCAAGAACATGACACACCGATAGAAAAGCCTCTTCCATGATGATGTCTTGCTTTATATTGATTGATAATTAATGAAAACATCTCTTCATTCAGTAGTATTTTATCATGAGTTATTGATGTAAATATAGCTGGTTTGCATTGACTTTAATGGAGGGACCTTTCAAGAATAAATCCTTTTCCCCTAGTTTATCTTCAGCAGGTGTATGTTCAGTACGGTAATGCCTCATATATTTACTGACTCACATCTTTACTTAATAAAAGATGATTTTCATTATAGTTGCAACAGAGCTGCAGATGACAATGGCAGGTAGGCTACAGTAGTGATTCAAGCGATGTAGGCTGGTTGCTGAAAAGGATTAATAGTTCAAATTAATGTATCAACACACATCACCCAATTATGAATCATTCAATTTCCAGCATCCTGATTCTACCAGGTATTATACGTCTCTGAGAAAGTACCCTCACTATGCAGCATTTACTTTCAGTGTTAATTTGAGAATCGTTTGTCAACTTGAATATTAATATAGTTCTCATAGTTTATACGAATGTTGATTTCGCTCTTTGATTGTCAACTTCCAGGATTGTGAAAATCCTCTTTGATAGTAAGATGTGTTTTGAAGCTTCACAGTAATTATTACCCATCATCCACTATTTGATTGTATATGTAAGAGGGATGTGAGGGAAAACTTTACTGTTCAGGTGCAGCATGGAGGTGGTGCTGTCACAGGGCGTCAGTGGTGGTAAAAACTCCTCTCTCAGGGCAGTTATCACCGTTCACTCGGAGACTGTTTGCTGTAATGTTGACATCTAAATTTGCAATTTTCTCCTGATGATGAACTCGGATGGAGTTTTTACTTTCATCCATTTAGGATCGGAAGCCGTCCAAAATCACAAGGACAAACGACTGACTAATTAACGTTATCTGCTGCTTTGTTGGCTCCGAGGTGAGGCTCTGTGGCTCCGTGCCACTCCGCGGCAACAGGAGGCGCCACTCTGTGACTTGCTCTCACGCTGCATTAGGGGCAAGTTCTCAGACGTGACTGACAGGGAACTGGCTGCGTGAGATATAGAGCGTTCTGCCTCTAGCGCTGGGACCGTCTCCATACATAGGTTTTGAGGGGATCGTTTCTGGCAGGGCTCTTTCCTTCCAACACGCAGCCTGGCCAGACATGTTCATGGGCAGTTGGGCTAAACCCAGACAGCCGGAGTAAACAGTATTTGTGAGAGGATATTAGTTTGAGCTGTTCCGTCGTTCGGAGTGTCGGTCGCATTTCATGGCTGCCATCTGAGAGCTGCGGAGGTGTATTTCAGGCAGCGAGCATCCACCTTAATCCACTGGATCTAATCACGCCTGGCATCTGTCAGTCACACTCTGACGAGCCAGGCCCAATGTAACGGCATCTGGGGAGAGCGGCTGTGAACATGCCGGTAATGGCCGCGATAAATGAACGTGATGGAACCTTCGCCCCACTGGAGAGCCACAAAGCGCACTCAGAGGTGGTGTAGAGGACTTTGTAATGATGTTCACAGCTACTCAAACAGACGACATAATGGGCTCTTTATATTCTCTGACAGCAACTGGCAGCGTGGATGAGCCCTTTGTTTTCCCCTGTGACCGTTAAAGTCAGGGGTTGGAATTTATTTATGAATATTTATGAACAAACACGCCGATAATAAAGCATGAGAAATGAAACAAGTTTGTGGAGAATTTTCAATTTGTTGCTGATGGCTGGACGTTCAGCGCGACATTGTGACTCCGCTGTTATATGGACGTCATGGCAGTTCAACAGCAGATACCTCAAGTGGAGCATCCAGCAAAACACAAAACCAGGAATCCAATGGTCAAGGGCTTTGGTCTGAATGAGACTACAACATTACTTCCCGAAAAAATTGGAGCATTTTCTAGTAAATACTGAATATTGAAAAATGTATATGATTACATTTTGTACATAATTCATTCAGATTTACTTGTTAATTAAACGTATTGCTTTGGGCTTTCTGTCTGTAAAAAACATCAGAATTATAGTGTACTACTTTGAAATGAAATGCTGAGCAAAGTTTTTTTTTGCTAATCTTGATGGTTCACCCAACATTAAGATACAAAAAATGAAATTTTGGTAGTTTTTTTTTGTATTAATCAGAATTTTTAACTAGTAACTTGCTAGTGATGAAAGCTTTCAGGTGAATTGAAAAGTGCAATATTTGTCTTCAAATTGTTGGAGTCAAAGCATATATTACTACAGTAAATAACAAAACTTATCGAGCTGAATACAAATACATCCCTACCACTGAATATTCCTGTCTGATTTCACTGAGCACTGATTATATCAGATGACAAGACATTCAACAGGGTGGCTGTGTACAGCCTGCAAGACAATTCATAAATACATCAACTCAAAACTATAAAAATAGGAAGGATTTTCTTTTGCTGCGACACAAGAAAACATAAAATACGCCAGACATGTGCATCAGTTGTATGTCTGTCAGTTCAAATTCAGGGTTAAAGAAACGAAAAACAAATGTCATCACTCACATGGATTGAAGCACCTTTCGAGAAGAGTGGATGCAAATTGTTGTGCTTTCCAGGAGAAATGGACAAAAAAACAAGCCAGCTTTCACACAGTCTCAGTGATGAATGAAGGGCAATCTCCAGGTTCTTTTAGAGCTGGGAACATGCGGCTAAAATGGTAGATATTCAGCAAATGAACGGTTGAGGAATAAGATGAAACCACATTTGGGAGGAGAATCTGTGAAGGAGCCTTGTAACCTTGTTATGGGCAAATAATTTGCTGAAAATGCTGAAGGACACTATACAATACAGACAATAACTGTCTGTTCTGGGATGAAATAATAGAAACAAACACTGCCCATTTGGGATTATGTGATCGCTGCTGATTTGGACACAAGGTTGGAATAAGTGTCTTTGTACGCAAATGTGGGGACTTGTTTTAGCAATACTCAGTTCTGAGCATCACTACCATTTGACATCAGATACCCTGCCATAGAGAAGAAGATCAGGCCATCACATTGAATAGCGTGTTACAGTGAGTAAAGTGAGAAATACATTGTAGTTGTATTGCATCTCAACAGATACAAAAACTCAAAGTAGAATACATTAATAAAAAATACAGAGATATTAAACAAGTGCAAAATATAATATGCGTGTTCAGAATTCAATGTGGCCCATGAAGGATGCTTTGAAATCCTTGACAGGAAAATGCTGCTTTCAAACAACATATATAAAAATACTCTAATGAATGCTCTACAAAACTGCAACTGCTGTAGTTTCATCAGTTTACCTGCTTAAGGGGAGGGAAAGATTTCAGGTGTGCTTAAAGGACACCAGCCTTGACTGTCAGTAGAAAATGAGACAAATAAACATACCATGTATTGTTTTCCAGGTATTTGATGAAATGACCAAAGTTTTTCTTGGGAAGACTAAAGAGCAGTCTGCAGGGCCAAGTCACACGAGGGGAGAGGTCGTAAACGAACCTCTGGGGGTTAGAAAAACTCAGTTAAAAGAGAAGAAAGACGTGACAGAGAATGAATGTGAACAGTTAAACGATCACCCACACACTCCTGCTCTACTTCCTGGCCTGTCAGACTGTGTTTAGTGATCTCAGCAATTAGATCAGTGACGAATGAGGGCCCACAACATAAGACTGAGCGTAATAAATCATCATTATTCTCAATAACAAGATATTATATTAAGTATATTATGGGAAACATAACAAGATATCAGTGATTATGATTAATAATACTTAAAAATTGTTCAATCCCCAACATTGACAAAGTAAGTCAAAGTTATTTCCCTTAGTCTTTGTCTTTCGATTTTTCTGCTGTTCTCCATCCTTGTCTCCTGAATTTCACAACCGCTCCTGCTGGGACAATCAGGCCTTAATCACCTCTCCCCGCTGCAGCCAGAGAGACAACTCAATCGACGCTAAGATATGCTAATCTTATTCCTCAGATGATTACGCCGTGGAGTCAACATTGATCTTCCATGACCTCCGAAAAAAACACAGGCCTCCCAGTCAAAAAGACTGATGGTGATGCGTGTGTGGGGGTGTGTGTGTGTGTGTGTGGTAGTAATGCCTCTGCCGTGGATCAGTGTGTGTTTTGGAGCTGAACTACTGTGATCTGTTTCGGAGCAATGAGACACTGGACAGGCGCTGAGAGCTGATGAAGGCTCCGTGTCGTACGCCACCATGGGGTTTCTGCTGAGGGCTCTGATGTGTCACACCGGTTTACATAACGATGAAAGTCAAGCAGATTGTGTCGGGGTGGAGAAAAATTTGGGCATCATGGGATGATAAGTACCTCTAGTGAAATTGATTTGAGTTTTGGCTGAAATGAACACAGGAGAGGGGCTGTACAGATATTTGGTAAAGGACGTAAAGCAGAATTTTAGACACATAACATACAGTAGATACTATCCTCCTCCAATAGGACTATTGCTTTACAGGACCAGTCTTGTTCTTGGGTAGACATATGTGTCCTGGTTTACTTTGTTACTGGGTCAAACTACATTGATCATATACACTTGCTCTAGCCGGCGATTGCAGCTTTCAGACATATGTGAAAGCCTCAGAGAAAAGCTAAAGCTCTGAATGGAAATGCAGTGGGGGTGGATAGTCTCAGAAGGCAGGTGGAAAGGCCTTGTGGTACATTGAGCCCACAGACTGCATGTTTCTCATTAGTTTGTGATGTGCAAACAAACATAAAAATAAATAATGTAATACTTTGCAGAATCTTTTTCACCCAATGCCTTGTGTCTATTCTTGGTGAACTCCAGAGCTACATATGCTTCTTCATGCTCTCGATTTAACTGACATCACCAGTTTTTGTTTCTTTTCCTCCTGTTTTCTTTTGCAATTAACTCCCACAAACCATTTGACTTTATTGTCATTCATCCACATACAGTGCAGCATAAAAACACCCCTCTAAAACATGTCCAGTGTTTACATTTTGGTTAAGGCTATAAGGGTTTACAGGGATGTCACATTGAATATTATTATAATTTACTATTAATTAATCACATTCCATCTACAGTACATTTTAATTTTTTTTGAAGAAATTACATGAAAACACCAAACCGACATACAAGTATTGAGAATGACTGGTATTTTGACTCAGTCTCACAAAATTATATTGCTACTACAAACACACACCAGAGCACCACATGTAGATTAATCCACCACTGAAAATAGTCCTGAATGAACACTCTATTTCCACTCTTTTTTCTTTTATTACCAGATGGCTAAGACCTTTCTCACAGTGGCTTCTGCAGGCAATGCAGCCGTGAATAAAGCTGCAGGTTCATAAGTCAAGATGTCCACTCAGGTCTATTTAACTCTGTTTAATTTCTGCCCACATTCCTAACCCTGGTCTCCTGTGCCTACATTTGGCCACCAAGCCTTGTTTGTAAATTTGACATTTTGGCCTGTGTGTTGTGCTTAAGATCCTCAGGGGGTGTCCAGAATAGAAAGAGTTCATCCTCAGGGAAGTATGAATGCTGTGAATAAATCACGTAGCATTACATTTACATGCTCCTTCTGTTTGAGTAAATTTTTGGTCTCATGTTGGCACTAGAGGGAAAGTACAAGGTTCAACAAAGACATTAGTACATAACCTCTCGTACTATGAATATCCATAGTATCTGAGAGTCAGTGAATTACCTTTTTATAGTTGTTTTTCGGGGGGGATTCTGACCAGACCTTGGTACTTATAACTAGATACTAGAAGTACCGCACTGCAGTTGAATGGCTCCGCCAACAAGTACAGTTTTCTTCTACATCTTCTTCCGGCTTCGAATAAAGTCATCATTATCTTTTCCTTGGACCCCAGAAATCAAATAAATTATTCTTTGAGTTCAAGTGACAACTGACTGGCAGCCCCTGGCGCGAGGTATCCATTTATGTGAGAAGATGCCAGGACTTATGTTTTAAGATACTACTGAGAAGTAATGGTGTTCACTACCTGTGACATGACCCTCTTTAACTCAACCCATGCACCTGCAATCTATAACCTGCCGGGTTGAGCTGTCTTTATAAGGGCGGCTGGTATTCCACACATAGGAGAGGTTATGAACCAGCCTGAGGTCCTGCGGTTAGACTCATCTATAATGTGTGAGCAAAAATCCGGAGCGCCTGTCCACAAAAGGAAAATAACAACAACAACCACCACAAATAGATAATGAGTAAACCTATTTGTACTGTCCATGCTGCATGTCAGCACCATGGACAGCACCTGTTGATGTCTGAGCTCACACTAGATGGCAGTGTGACTCAGTCCATCATTCCTCCTCTCCTCGCCCCCACTTGCAGCCCAGCCCAGCTCCTCTCCACGTGGAAGCTGCAACCAGCCCATTTAATGGAATGTCAAGAAAAGGCAGGATTGTGCCTGGCTGTTTGAAATACAGAGCAGTTTAAACAATCCGCCTCACAAAACTGCAGTGTGTTTTTGCGACTCGGAGCGAGTGTTTTCCACTCACTCTCTGTAACTCCCATAAACTCCCCGTGGTTTCTTTGCAGCGCTGCAACACTGTTCACTCCTGACTGACATGCAGGTAATTCCCTGTAAAGACTTTGTGTTGTTAGACTTAAAAGTGGCTGCATTTGGTCAACACAGAGTACATGGTGTGCCTACCGTGGCCAGCGACGCGCATTCAAAGTATTCTGGCTCACGTGCAGTGTCTTTATGCTCAGAGAATAGATCTCGGTGTCACTTTCTATTTCTCATCTCATCATGTTCCGTCACTGTGACCTTGCTTCGGAGGATTTTGGTGTGATCTGACAAAATCACATTTTGGTGTGATCTGACAAAATAGCTCCGTCATTGAACTGACATATCCTCATGCGTCGCCGTATGACAAATATGTGAAACAATTTGTCTTTTATCTCATCCCCTGTACGTGCCGTCTGACTCACATTACTGCAGTCACGCACCCTTTGTGTCTTTGTGTCCTTTTTGTTTGGTGCTGTAAAGCTGTGACATGTTTCAATTTCTTAACCGGTAGATGAGGATAAAAACTCTCCTTACAATAGGAAATGTTACGAGTGTGTATATGTTTTGTACATGTGCATGCAATTACTGTCAACAAAATAGCTTATATCAATGACTAGCAGCACCTTGTGGTTAACAGAATGAATGTGTATATTTTTTTCTTTCGGTCTAGAACATGAACTCGATGTTTCCTTTACACATTTTTTACAGGTGTACTTGACCACATGCTCTTTCTCTGCAGTTATGTTTTGAAACACTGTTTTAATGAACATGCAAAACTTAACCGTCAACAAGGTTCAAGGTTATTTATTGTCATCGCATCGCTGCACCACACACAACTCATCTTCAGATTTGTAAGTATCTACAATAAGGTGTGATTCATATTTGTGTGGTGATGTTTAAACACTCAAACTGTTTAGTTAAGGTTGGCCAAAGACAACAAGACATGATGTGTTTACTGCACATGTTGAAGGCAAAGAGATACCACCTGTGTTGTTTTTTGTTTACTATCAGTGTAGATGGCTTTGACTGTTGTTTGTTCAATACAATACGTTTTTAGAGGCTGACTTGGACCTTAGAAGGTTGTGACGAGCATTTTTTCTTCTACTAAAGACCAAATATGAATCAATAGATCTAGACAATACTTGTTTGACTTAGATTTATATATGGACAAAATTAATGACTTTTTACAAGCCTTGACTATTATTATTAACTAATCAGTCGATGCTGGACTTTTTCAAATAAAGCTTGATTGTCATTTTCATTTGATGGAAACAACATGATGAAACTTCATCTTCAACCTCAGTTCAGCTGCTGACGTTATACTGCGACAAGTCCAAGCAGGAGTAAAGCTCAGTAATGGGCTTCCTGCTGGGTGGATGCTTGGCTTTGTGTTTGCCTGGTGTTATTGAGTGTCCAATGTGACATGCTGCAGGGTCTATTGTCTCCTTGACTGCCTGCACTATGGGTTAATGGAACAAGCTCAGCCCTGGTTGTATACTGGTCTTCCCTCTATACTACACCTCTTATTCTATATACATTATTCTAAAAGGTTTCACAGCAAGTGTTACGAAGTGTCACGAACACACATTTCTACTTCCAACATACAGCTGCAGTTTATACATGTGCGATGAGGAAAAGATGGGAAATGGATTTGTTCTTTGAACAATCATGTTCAAATGATAATTGGCATCATTGACTTTTGACATGGGTTGATTTGCTGACTTGTTTGAAAGGACATACAAGTAATACTACTACAACTATTATTATTATTATTATTATTTGTACAACACTTTACTTCTTAACAAAATGACATTGCTTCATTCATAGTAGCATTTTGAAAAGATTGAAGAATTCCATCTCTGTCTTTATCAATTTGTTGTGCCAAACAAGATTCCTTCTATTTAATCGTCATTATGTTTGAGGAGGGTTTGAGAAGTTCCCCAATTTAATTCAAACAGGCAATCAGCATAATCCTGTTGACCTGACATATGAGCAGCATATACATGAATGACAATAACAGACCCAGGATCGACCCTTGAGGAATCCAATGACTGAATTGGGAAACCAAAGATTGTGAGTCTCCTTCCACAACAGAATTTTCTAATTGACAGATAGGACTGAACTAGATTAGAAGCAAACCACGTTAAACCAACTCAGATTTTAAGACGCTGCAGGATGGAATAGGTCATGTGTTGTTTTCACTAGGCTGTAAGAGTAGAATGAACGGTTCCTTTCCATGTGGCCAGACTGAAGTTCATCAAAAAATGTATGGTTCCTCAAATTAAATTACATAAAAAACCCAAACAAAAACATAGCTTAATTAGAGCATCAAAGGTTCCACATGAAGGTTTGGATGTCTTAATAGCGCTAGCGCTGTTGAGATGGTTTGAGTTGGGTTGGTCCCTTTTTTAGTTCATGTCATGCACACGCATGAGGATGCATTTGCAGCATGTGATACAAAACAAGGACCAACCGATGTTGTGACACTATTCCACTGATCAGCAGGGGGCAGTAAGATAGTAGAAGGAGAAGTACGCAAGCTAGCAAATTTAGGCTGTGGTCGATTTCAAACTAAATGAAAGGACCTGGAAGGTGGCAACATTTATAAGAGCTGTTCTAATTCTTTGAAAGATAAGGGGGGGGGGGGGGGGGGGGACTTTCAGCAGTGGAAACACAGGACTATCCTTTATGAGAGAAAATTAGATAATGCCATCCCACAATTCCTTGCTACAGAGAGAGAGTTAAAGAGATGCAACATTGTTGTTTCACCAGAAAATAGAAACAAGAGAACAGCTGCTTTCATTCCAGTGACATGATTGAAAACTGATGGAAATCATCACATGTTTGTCTGAGCTCCAAATAAATGAATCATGGCTCCATCTTTCCAGTCATGAGCCATGATTAAGAACAAGCATATTGAATTAACCATTCACAATATCATAGCAGTAAAACTGCATCTGGGTCTGTCCAGATGCAGGTATGATGTCGCTTCACTTTAAAGGTTGGTGCCGCAAATACTCAAATACTCTTTTCCTTTCATAAAGGAAGGTTCTGTGCTTCCTCTGCTAAAGGAGAATGGTTAGAAGGCATTGCAGCTCCTTTCCTCATCATTTAGAGAATTCAAACAGCTCCTTTTATATCAGGAATACTTCCAGGTCATTTCACTCAGTCAGGAACCTTTCTAAGAAAAATAGTTTATTCGATCTCACCCAGCGTTTCAGTGGACAGACTGAACGATTCGGTGAACAGTGCAGAGACGATACAGCTGCTGGTGATTAGTGGCTTGGCCTCGGGTGTGCAGGTAAGCTAGTGGCAGGAAGTGTCCTCACATGCAAACGTAAATGCACACACACACAGGGACAGAGACAAATAGGAGGTCAACAACAGAAAGCAAAGCGCTGAGGATCTAGAAAATGTAGATGGCCCGAGAAAAATGTAATAAATGCATGCCTGGAATTAATGATACTCATATTAATTAATTGTATTCAACACATGAACACATGACCAGGATTTTAAAACTAACCAACCTCAAGAAACTCCTGCATGCACAAGTCTAGATGAGTAGATTGAGCGTATGAACGTATACAGTATATTAAGATGGGTGAGGACTGGAAATTATATGAGAAGAATCCCTATTTGACATTTGAAATTGTATTCATAAAATCAGAATGTAGCAAAGGTTGCACGCTACCAGGCCAACATCAAACAAGGACAAACGTTTGGGTATATATGAGGTAGCCTTTCATCCCATCACAGATTTAACATTGTTAAACCAGATATACTGAGGGCTGGTCAGTACTCAGAGATCCGTCTTCAGAGTTTAACAACTGCAGCAAACCACAAGCCTGAACCCCTGCAGGGCCATTGGCTATTTTCCACTCATCTCCCGCTCTGATCCTGACCAGGTGGTGTGCATTTCTAATGCAGGGATGCAACGCACCGTGAGGTCTTCATAGGCACAATGGAGAAGAAGCGGAGAACTGGAGACATGGATGAAGTCAGGAGCGGGTGAATCACTGGTATGTAAAGAGTTCACAACAACACAGACACTTTGGAGTGTTCAGGTGAGGGGTGGTGCAGCAGGCAGAGGCTGGATGTAGCACATTGAGCAGACTGCAGAGATCACGTGATTTTGTTTACAGCACATCGACGTCTGCCCTTATCACCAAAAGCTCTCTTGACATCTCCTCTGGTGTCTCTTACGTGAATGGCACATCTTGTTATTTATACTCTTTTAGTATTTTTTCATTTTACATCTGTGGCGTGTTAGAAACACACCTACTCACTCGTGGTGAACCCGCTGGAGAATCTCCTGCTGTGTTCTCACATCGGCTCCTTCAGACATACTGCAGACTTTTCACTGGGAGGCCAGCTTGAGAAAGACCAGAGGCTCTCACTTGGACATTTTTGTTCACACATGATGACCTTCAGAGATGCACTAAATGATGTTTAGTGCATCTCTGAAGGTATAGCTTCTGATTGTGTGGTGTAGGAATTAATATGAATGCTTCACTGGCATTAGACACAAACTTTGATTGAACTCTGTGACCTTGATCCTTTGATTGGAAAATAGAAAAGGTGGGGGTCCTGACCCTCGGCCCCAAACCAATTAAACAAGTTTAATCCGAATTTGATTAAATCAGTTATCGCTCCAGCAGACGCCACAGATTACCACACACCGTTGTTATCATAATTTGTCATGTTAATAATTTCCAAAGTGAACAATTAAAATCTCTGGTCAGTCTGGGAGCACTACTTCCTGCAGGAAGACAAATAGGTACTATCTATTCCCAGTTATTTACTTGTAAAATCCAACCCTCTGGTCCATATCTGTCTTGTCAGTGTTAATTAAATGTCAATATACTAATACAAATAACACATCGATAGGCACAGGGGTGAATATTGTCTTTAAACCTGGAGAGGTGGTCTTGACGTCCATTACCATGGTAACGCTGGTGACACATTGTATTTTGGTACATACAGCCTTCCTTTTTTGGAAAACTGACAAGAAAGAAAAAGTTCAGCAAAACAAGGGTTGAATATATATTAAATCATCACTGTGTTTGTATCTGGAGGAATATTGAATAAAACCTTAATCATTGGGGTTTAATGAAGAAGAAAAAAAAACTTTAAGCAAGTTATCTTCCCATCTAATTCTTTTTTGTGGCCATGTGTTATGCCTTTATTCTCCAATGGAAATGGCACAGCTCAAAGTGTCCAATGTTGCCGTGAGTAGATTTACATTGGAGTCGATAGTCAGCCGGAGCGTTGACTCCGGGAATCTCGAATTGCAGCGAGTGGGTTAACACCGGACTCAATTGAAAAGCCTGTGCATCAGTATAAAGACACCAATGCTTTCATTGCGTGTACCTATGAGACGCCAGCGGGATTCTCCATGTGTCAGAATTTGACAACCAAGGTTTGAGAAGTACAACGTGAATCCTTGAAGAGAAGAGATGATTTATGTTGCTGATATAACTCCATAATGCTGCTTCAGGGCAACACGTTCCTCAGACTCTCCTTGACAATGAGGAACAGCTGTTTATTTTTGCCTGCGAGCATCTGCCCTTGGTGGCGCGTTTCATTTCACTGTGGCTGCAGGCAGGTGTGTGTCTGTAGCATGCATGGCTTAGTTAACACACATGCCACATCCACCGGTGCTGCTGCCTATCACAGAGGCATTGAAGCTAATAAGGACATGCTGGAAACATATCATTAAACAAAGTCATTAAAAACTCATTTTTTTTGCTAGATAAGAGCACCTTGTAAATGCTTAATGGGTTGTCTTTATGAACAGTCAGTGATAACCTTGCTAGAAATTTCACCTTCACTTTATGACTCACTCACCGTTCTTTTTATTAATGTGGTCAATTGTTGTGCTTGGAAAGAATAGGTCCTCCTGTGCTGTAAAGTCTATTAAATACTTTTTTGTATGATTATTAAGCTGAAATGTCAGGAGAGTTGCAGCAGCACTTAACATAAAACAACAAGCTGTGTGACTGTTATTATTAGAAATGTGCTAGCCTCATCTGAAAGAGGAGAACTTCATATACACCTGTTAAAAAAACCTTTTAGCTTTTATAACAAGGTCGTCACTTTGCCTCATGCACAAAATAGGAAACAACTTGCTTGCAGAGGAAGAGTGGTTCAATTTGTCAAACCAACTTTGAAAATAGTTTTGGTCCACATTACCACAAACGGTACCATATGGAATGATGCTACCTGGATGGTCCGCTCCTGTTTTCCAGATCTGAGGCACAAGTAAGCCCGAGCAATACCGCATGTCAACCAAAGCGGGCTGGATTTGGTGTGTGCTATTTGAGCCACATTCATGATTTACTACATGCAGGGCCATTTTAGGTTCTTGCCCGGATTCGTCCATTTCTAAAGAACTGCATGTTTGCTAACTCCATTTGCTATTTTACAAGTTGTCAACTTTAGCCTCTAATACATTTTGTTCAGGCCAGAATTGGCCCCGCATCTGTCTGCTATCTGTTTCCGAAATCAACCACTCGTTCACTTACCCTTACTCACTATGCAGAGGACTATATGGTGCGCTCATTGGCAAAATAATAAATATGAATAAAAGAAGGTTTCAAATGTATTTTTCTCCAAACAGTCATTCCGATCCTACTCAGGTAAAATGTTTTACTTGCATCATTGCAACAATGTTTCCATTCAGCTGGTACAGAACAGACTATTGGCTTTTTAGGGGGAAGGACAGGAAAGTGTCCTACACCCACCATCTATGATGTTACATTAAATATATATATATATATATATTTAACAGGCTACTTCCCTGTTAGCCTGCGACAGATTTAGGAATCACTGTGTAGGAGCTGACAACAAGGCAGAGCTATTTGCTACTAGTTCAAACTTTCTGGTCCAACCAGCTCATTCCATGGACCTGCTGATGTTGCAGTGTATTTATGCGTGTGTGTTCAAGAGAGAGAGAGATAAAGAGCTGCAGAGACAGAGTTCATATCTGGTAAAGGTCAGACCCCTCAAACATGCCTCCCGTATAAACACCTTTTCTAAAAGCGGTGACTATGGAGTTGCGAGTGTCCTCGTGCAAATTGAGCCCATGAATCAAGGCCTGTGTGTGTTCAGCAAGACAACAGTTGTCCCTACTGCCTGAGCAGTTTGTTGGAGCTGTTGAGCTGCTGTTTGAACAGAGGCACCCCACTGGCTGGTTTTAGTGTTCTTTTTTATTTGTACAGTCCATATTAGAAAAATAATGGAAACAGACTTTGACATCAAAACAAAAAAAGATAATTTCAATCCATTATGAAGACATCCTTACGCAACATGTGTGAATGTCTTGGGGAGATGGAAGAATAGAAGAACACAAGAGAAGGGAGAAAAAGAGGGTTTGATTTTCCTGTGATAATTACTGTGTTTTTCTTGTAATTTTAGTCTTTTGAAACCAACCACTCAACTTCAATTGAAGTGTTTCTGTGTTTCTGTGTGTGTAAGTGGTTGTGTGTTAGTGAGTGAGTGAGTGAGTGTGTGAGAGAGAGAGAGATCATTTTATTTTGCGTAGCACATTTCATACATGAAGGAGGTTAAAAGTGACTTTGAAAAGAACAAAGCACAGAAAAAAAATTATAAAATCACATGAAGTAATCAAAAAGAACAGAGTATAGAAATAATAAGGAGGGGGAAAAACGATTTAGTCACAGTGCATCTGAGCCAGAGTATAATACTGGAATCAATAAAAAGCAGTATAGCCAGAGTTATGGCGGATTTAACATCTCTTAACAGTTGGAACAGTTAGCATGCAAGTCTCCGATGACAAGAGAGATCCAGAGTTGTAATGTGAAGATGTATATTGGAACAGCTTTCCTGCCCCTTGGTAGAAATGTGAATACGATGTAGCTGCCTGATCTTCTTTTTTCAAAAGGTCTGGGAAAAGACTGCCACAGCAATCTGTGGTCTGGAAATAAAGCATGAATTTGGTTTCCTAGATCTTTTTTGATACCCACTCATTCTTCAAATGCTTTTTACAATAACAGGACAAATTTAAGTTTTGCTTGATTGAAATGTTGACACATCTCGTCACTAATTTGGTCAGAGCACACAGAGTCTCGAGAGGCACTAAATTATATGACAGACTTGAGCTGGCACATGGTGAGCAATTGTGTCATCATGGATAGGTCCACTGGGGACATTTGAAAATTGTATAAGCTTGTTACCAGAATTTGACTTTGAGGCAACCCACATGTGCAGCTGTCATGCTGGTCTGATTTCTAGATATTTGTGAAATGTCAACCAATCAGTCTCTATCGGTATTGCCTTTTATGTGTAACAATCTTGTCCCATCATCTTTGCACCTGGGATCTGTATTGTCAAGTGCCCGAGAATGTGCAATACCAAGTTCGAAGCGATTTATGAAGTTTGAAAAAACAGACGACCAGTGCTTTGTGCTTGTATCTTGTGTCTCCAGTCAGTGGACGTTCAAACTACAGCAGCAGTTGACAACTAAGTCAAAACCGCTGACACAGACAGTCACAGGTGCGGAGAGGGCTGCCCTCTGTCACGGCAACAACATTTATCCAATAAGCTGCTTTCTGAGGTGTCATGGCCCAGCTCCCAGGTCATGTCAAATCAGAGATGGACACAACTTGAATTAAACAACCAAGAAGTAACCATAAAGGTGGAAGTGAGTGTCTGTGTGTGAGCATAGTGAGGTGTAAGGTGTTGTGGAGCGAAAGCATTACAAAAGTCAAAGCAAAGTATGGGGGGGGGGGGGGGGGGTTGATGAGGCTTCTAAAACACGACAAACGTGAAATAAACAAAAGAAAACTAATTTCTCACGGAGAAAGATTGGCGTTCCTGCCTCTGTCTGCTGCACCCGGCTGCTCCAGCTCTCGTCTGAATAATTCAAAGGATTTGTTGCTGTTGTGAACACGTCTGTGAAGAAAACCTCCCGCTGCGCTGTGCATGTGTGAAAAGGCAAACTCTTGGTAAACGACGTAACCACCTCTCGGGATTAAAGCCGGAGGTCATTTCTGACAAAGTAGTCTTCGAAGTAAAAGCACATTCATTTTGTTGCTGCAATGCTTTATATCAGGATTGATGAAAAAGCCTTTTATTTTTTTTAATGTTGAGCTTGGGTCTGATTATTGTGTGGGACGTAAACAGACCACACCCGAAAACACAGGTGACCAGGAATACAGAAAATTCAGTTTCATCATTTCATGCAGATGAACTAGGTAGGATGAACACAAAGTTTTCTAACTTAACTGTTCCCCATAGACTATTAATACAAAGCTTTGAACAAGAACGTCCAGCACACAAACAATAAAAAGTCACAGTATATTGTAGAACTGTTTGAGGAGAACTCACTAATGAAAAGGAATAATTCTGAAGTTACTCCATAGTATATCACAAGTTTAGAATGGGCACTGCACAGGACTTTACAGATTCCTTTAACGACTTAGAGTAATTCAAGCAGCTACAGATCTTTGAACCTTTTGGACAAACCTCAGCTAGTTTCTTGAGGAGAGCTGCCAGTATTGTTTGCAAGTGCAAGGTTGGGTTTTCTCTCTGTAGCTCTCTCTGCCTCTCATTCAGTTAACAGAGACATGAATGAGCTTCGAGTGTCTCTCAGAGTGATCATTTTCCAAACAGATGTAGCTGAAAGCACAGCTGTTGTCTTTAAGTGATACATATGATGCCTCATTTCAGATGACGCAGAGCAGCAGTTTGGAACAGAGCTGGTTAACATGTTGTCCTAATTGGCCACGTTTAAGTCACCATTTCACACTTGAGCTATTGTCTGACTGAAGAAACATGAATGACAAGGCTTCATTATGTAACACAATGTGCTGTATTGAAATATTGAATTGAGGAACAGAGAAGCAAACAAATAAAGGACTGAAACCTGCTTACAAGTTCAAATTTGATGTGATGATGGCACTTATCACCTCCATGTAGTAATATTTAGCTAATCGAATGCAGGCCTTTTAAATTTAACGAAGCAATTTTTAACTATTTCCTTAATTTCACACTTTGCCCCTTCTTGTTTAGTAGAGATTTGATAACGCCTGTAAACATCTGTAAAGACGTCAATTTGTTTGAATTATTATTACATTTATTGTCAATTTCAAAGAATGAAGATGCCTGCACTTTTAAATTCCAGATAGAAACAAGGATTGTGAATTTTAGTTTTAACTTTACATCAGCTGTCGGATACTCTTTCCCTGTGTTTTACAGCTGAAATGCTTCATGTTCACACGGCATGAATACAATTTACAATTGTAGAATATAACTTGTGTAAACGATCTGTGATGAATAAATGGTGATAACAGGTGGATAGGCTCCATACACAATGTACTCTTTTAGCATTGGATTATAACCGCAAGCCCATGGGCCTTTGGCTGAATCCTAATTAAAAAAATCAGACACCTGGAAACATTAACAATTCATCAGCAGGGTTCATATCAATCATGTATGTAGCTCTGCTGTGTCAGACAAGTAACAAATGGTTGACAATAAATGAGATTTGATTCCTTCTGATGATGGTTTCAAAAGAGCGTCTTGGTGAAACTCCCTCTGTTGTCATTCAGAAACATATGTTACCATGGGGAACTTTTATACATACATTTTAAGGCGTAATCGTTTTTTTTCTACTGATAACTCATGTCCATCGAAATTTGGAACTACTCAAACTGCTACTACCTCACACGTTCTACACAAAAGAACAAAGACACTCATTTTCTAGGAAATATTTTGTAAGAACCCAAAATTGTTGTTGCAGTGAACTCATTTAATTGGCCGTTCTCTGGGGTCCTCTCTCTTTCCTTTACCAACCCTGTTGACACATGAAGCATTTCATGGAAGAAAGTATTGTTTCCGTGTGGACACGGTAACCCCTCATTTTCCTCTTGTTGGTGTACTTACTGATTCAATGCTTTAAGTCACACTGAACTTACATATTTATCTATTTTTGTTATATTGTCTGTGAGGTTCACTCATCTTTATTATTCCATCTCGTAACTGGGACATCTAAATATATGAATGCCCATGATATTTGCCTCCTATATATTTAGAAGGCACAATCAAATTACATTGTGAGGTCACAAGAAATCGGAATATCTGGCTGGAAAGAGTGAATGAGAATAACATGCTGTTCTAACATGCTCCTTAGCACGGTGCACAACCCACAAATGCCTCAGTGGATCAATATTGTGTTGGGGAGCTTCCAGTGTCAATGCCCTTTGTATTTTTTTGCAAACTGTTGCTAAAGTCTAACTTTTAATTATGTTCACTACAATCTCTCTCTCGCGCTCTCTCTCTCCAAAGTCATTCTTCCTTCAGTTTCACGAAAACACTGTCTATCCTCCTATACACATAATTTTTTCTGTAATGCTGCCCTTCAGTCACACACTCACTTAGGTCGCAAACACATTTTGTCGATAGCAGTCATCTCTCAGTACAGGGGTGGTTGTGGTGAACAAATGTATGTGCCAGGTATTGCTGTGTGTGGGAGAGGCGAGTAAAACCGACATCTGTTATGCTGCTGTATAATCAGCGTAGCTGCGTGGGCAGCAGAGATGAGAAAACTTTGGCGGAGAGCAATATCGACATTCAGCGCATTCCATCACATCCACAGGGCCGTCTCCGAGTTTTATGACTGTTATTACACAAATGTGGGCACATAGGGAGGTGGAATTCACTTTATGAGCGATAAGAGAGTGCTGGTTTGCAGAAAAACAGTTGTTAACTTGGTCCGCCGTTTGCTATTGTCGTCACAGGCTACATCGGTAGCTCTGTCACCCAGTTTGACCACAGAATTTCTATGGGTTTTAATGGAGACACAGTAAGGTGTGACCTTTATTGTTTTTCGTATCCGGCTCTTGAGAGAACAACAGAAAGAAAGAATTAGTGAGAGGAAAAGGCAGAGAGTGAGAAATCAGAGGAGGATGACCTAAATTAGACATTGAGTGATTCAAATGGGTGTTTAATTTGTGTTTGTGTGCTTGCCTGGGGGCATTTGATTATACGTTTGTCTGTGCATGTAGGTGTGCGTGTTTGTGTGTGTGAGTGTGTGTATGTGTCTGCCAGAGTATAATGGCACCAGGCCCTGTAGCTACAGGCTACAATCCAAATGAGATCTGAGGAACTGTGTCAAGTCAGCTCTTCATCAAACATAACAGCAGTGAGAAGCAAGATTGAATGGTTGAGATAGCATCTTCAATCATTGTGTGTAGGAGGCCACTTTGTGGGTTTCATCTGCACAATATATGACATACAGGGCTGTCACTGGCATATGATCGCGTTTGGATAGATCGTCTACATGAGGAGCCGGTGTAATAGTCTCACGGTTATTGACAGTTCATTCATACCCACAGAGGTGTAATAGATATTGTGAAATCTTCGGTATCAATAGAATAAGTTTCGTACAGAAAAAGCTTTGGAACACTGCCGCTGATTAACGAGTGCTCTAAGACATGCAATCAAATTACTGGCAACCCAATCTCTTTTCAATCATGTTCCAATGAAACAGTCCTGCATTAGCTGTCGCTTTACAAGTCAATGGCGTCCAGTAACATTCGTACCGACTGAAAGCAAAAACATTCAATCAAACTAAATCACATCTTTCAGACCGCATTCAAAAAGAAGTGTGAGTTCAAGTGGAGAGAACAATAATGGGTTAGAATCAACGTCTCAACGTTGTTCATTGTCTGTCAGAGAAAGATCCTTTTTTTTATCCTTTTTGAATTTTCTTTGTGAAGAAAAGTTTATTAAATGAAAGATGTGACAGAGAGGTGAAGCAGCAGATGACTGACCAGTTTGACCCAGATAAACACTGAATCAACCGACCAGGAAACACTCTGGATCTGAACATCGCTGCCTTGTGAGCAGTTCAATCAGAAGAAACTTATAAAAGACACAAATGAACAGGAGTCAATTTAGAACAGCTAAAATGGAGGAGCTGGAAATGCTTCTGGCCCGGTTTTAGTTTGAAAACTCCAGTGCTGCGTTTTATTCTAGACTGGAAGAAACATAGATCTTTGTAAACTACACTCACAACTGCTTGCTGTCTATTCGGTCACGACATGGCCTTTGCTGATTCGTCAGACTACTATCACATGACCTCTTTCCAGAAGAAAATAATCTGTATCAGCCTCAACCACATAGTGTAGCACACAACATGGATAATCAGTTACAAGCACTGCCAACAGCTTTCAATCGATACAACTATTAAAATGCGTAGGAGACAAGCTTATTCTAAAGCAATCTGTGTACACCAGCATGCGCATGCCCAGTGTACGTGAGGGGTCACGTTATGTGTTTTTAATGTGTGCTAGTATGGACCAGGATTGAAACTGACAAGGGGCCACAATGCTCGTGAGTACAGGGATCATTTTAGAAAACAAAACAAGAGGTATGAATGTAGGTTTAGATGTTGTTTGGAATAGTTCAGGGATGAATTATTTGTCACTGACTGAGGGAGACATCTTCATCCATGTGGGATGAAGATGTTATCCACCTCAGATGACCTGTTTTAAATGTGTGGTAATTTTTGCCACAGGGATCACTGCTACTGCTGCCTTGTTGGAGTAGAATGCTGCAACCACCAATACGATTCAGCCAGACTCTTCATGTGTTTTATGGAGCCTGATTATATAAAATGTCCCTCATGTCCTAATGCATTATCCAGGCCCACCTGCAGGATGAGTCAGACAGTTTAGCTCAGAGAGGAAAGGGCGAACGTAATGGATATGCTCTTTTACACCTCTTAGCAGTCACTGTACTTTAGCTCTCTAACACATCTGTACCAGGCCAGTATTGATTAAACTATTAGTCTATAGATGCAGGGATTAGAATCGGGTTGTAAAAAAATATTTTCACATTGAACATGATTGATTTTAATTAATTCGTCCATGAGTGAAAATTGCAGGATTAACAGCTGAATACAATAGAGTAACGTATAATAAACGTGGGTTGACTCTGCAGCCCCGTGCAGCGGCCATGCTGGTGAGCAGGAGGAAACATGCTAGTCTCAGCTCAGCAAGCCGGGAAATTCATTAATACTGACTGCTGAGGTAGCTGCTTTCGCACCAGATAGTCATATCAAACAACATTTACAGAATGCCAGACACACGGTGTGCTTTGAAACAAAACACCATAAATTGACATCAGAGTCCTGTTCATAAACACCAGCAAGCTTTATGGATATCATCAACTCAAGGGGGGGTTGAGAGAAAACAGTTTTTGAGGCTGAAATGTAACCTCACAAAATGATGATAAGGTCTTAGCTCATATTTCAGTTTGTATTAGTTTAAGATGGAGTAAACAGACTCCTACTGTACTGAACATTCTACTGTACTATTATAAGCTTGGTCCTTGTATCACCTTCATAGACAATTCCGCAACTTTTTTTAAAGTCGACTTCAGCTGCAGCTCACTTGATCTGTATATCTGGCATTTAAACCAATTCAGCCTGACATTTTTTTATATTAAGATCATCAGAACTTACACACTACATCTTTTGGCTCTAACATAGACCAAACACTGGCGATTGCAGAGACTTGAGATCTTACAAAAACCTTCATGATCAAATGTGGCTTTAGTAGAAAAACAAACAGGCAAGTACAGCAATCTGACGTTGATCCACCCTCATGTCTTCGGCTTTGCAGCGGAAAAAATGAAAGAAGGAAAAAATTGTTGAGAAGGTGGAATGAACTTTTCCAGGGCGAGCTGGAGGTAAGTTGGAAATGCATTGTTGTTTTGTAGTCGCAGCTATACAAGTATGCAGCATCCGCTTGGTGACGCTTCCCAGTCGGCTCACTGTGATCTGCAATTATCCCCCTCGCAGACGTCAATATCAAACATGTTAAATAGTTACAATTAGAGAACGGCGAGTCCCTGACATTCTTCAGCATTAAGATTATGTTATAAAACCCTCACACTTCAGGACTATTTGGACAAATAATCGGCTCTTTCTGGCCTCTAATCAGGAACGGCCCCATGACAGTCAAAGAGGTGAATCGGATCTAAAATCGCCCAGATTGTCCTTCAGTGTGCACCAGCCCTTACATCAGCCGCTGCTCCTTCTATCTTAATGTCTTTGTTCTTTTTCTCCCACAGCCGCGCCACTGTTCCGATGGGGAATTGATCAACTGCTGTGTCCAAAGTTGAGTGAGGTTGCATCATCTGTCCTGCACAGAGGGTGGAAGTAAAGACAGATGGGTAGAAACAGTTCCTATTTAACAACGTTTCGCCAATAAATAATAAATGGACGTTATTGTTTATGGAGGGTGGCATGGTGGTGCAGGGGCTGTAACTGTCACTGTCGTGGGTTTTCTCCAGGTACATCGGCTTCCTCCAACATTCCAAAACCATGCAGATTGGGGTTAGGTTAACTCTGTATGTTGGTTCTGTGATGGCCGTTCTCAGGTCAGCCATGACAGTATAAGCATAGGACTGGGACACTACAGAGGCTCTTGCTTGTTTCGACAAAAACAAGTACTTCAAATGAGCAGAAGTCCAGTCCCTAACTGTCATGAGCCTAGACACTGCCCTGCTGTGCCTAACTGCTGAAATGGCTAAATAATGCAATAGCCTGCGTACAGCACAAGCGTTCCCTTTAATCGTGGCTTAATGCAGCAAATGCATGCTGCGTTCATCTCATTATTTATTTCACAACACTTTTAGCAGGTCTGACGCACCTCGGAAGCTCTGGTCTGGAATCTGTTTATACTGTGCACCAGAGTTAATGTGAGGCTTTATTAAAAACACAGCCGCCCAGGAGAGTCGCCGTGTCCGTGGATACTGTATTTCATAATAATAAAGCAGGAGGATAAAGTCTCTTTAATATTAAATCTGAGTCACTCTACTGGTTCGTGCTCCCTCCACAGCTGCCAAAGGTTAATGAGAACTGCTTCCCCTCAGCCCTACACATTTTCCTATGGATGTTGCTCTGTGGTCACATTATTGTGTTATTGTGCTGCTCAAGATGTGCGACAGGGTTAAGCAGCAGTGTGTCTCTGCACTGCACTTGTAATAACGTCCAACTTTCTGGGCTGTGCTGTTGTCTTGGTCCTCTGAGGTTATGTCGGTGGCTGTTTTTCAGTCTCTTTCCTGTGCACCGAATAATTAATTCTCCAACAGCAGACCTACCGGTGACTACGTGTTTACTTAGAGAAGGAAATGTAATAATATTTTATTTTAAAAATAAGGCGGTTGTTGGTTTAATCATGACTTTATAAGACCAGAGAGCAGATGAAAACATGCATTTACCAAAGGAAAAGTGTCTCAATAATGTAAAACATATAAAAGGCATGACAGTGTTAACGAGTGGGTAATTCTTTATTTCACATTTTTTGGTTATGTTTCCATATATAATTTTGTTTCTCCAATAAATAAGAGGTAGCCCCTGAAACATGTGTTCCTGACTGTAGCTCTAAGCAGATTGTATTAACTTCACGGAGAACAAAACATTACTGAGCCCCCCCCATTAATAATAATTATAATAATCAATAATTTAGCTTATTGCAGGTAGTGTTTTAACCAGAAAATAGTCATGGCCTTGCAGCAGGACAAAGCCAAACGAGTCAGAGGTCAGAGTGTGGACAGTCAAAGAGGTGAATCGCATATAAAATCCTCCAGATATCCTTCAGTGAGCAGCGGCCATTACATCAGCTGCTTCTCCTTCTATTTTAGTTAATAATTGTTTTTTTCTCCAAAGACTGTTCCGATGGGGAATTGATCACCGGGTCCTTTGTCCAAAGTCGAGTGAGGTTGCATCACCTGTCCTGCACAGAGAGCAGAAGTAAAAGACAGATGGGTGGAAACAGCTCCTTTCAACAATGTTCACCAATAGATGGTAAATGTCCAGTATTGTTTATAGAAGGGGAGACATAACTCTACTCACATGGATATCATTATCTCCGATGTCCATGTTGATTAATCCTTGGCAAATATTTGTAGGCGTCAGAATAACACTTGAGACAATCAACAAATGTTTAGTCTACTTCAGCATCAATAGAATGCATTGACAGCTCCCTGCATGTTCATACTGCACACAGGATCTAATAGCAGCAGCGTACTTGAAAATATGTCCATTTGAGAAAGAAGATGTCTGTTAGTTATTTAACTATGATGAGGTTCTCTGTCCTGTAGAAATCCATCACATATATCGCCTTTGCATAAAACAAACAGATGGTAAATTGCAAATAATTCACTGGCGTCCTAATGATCATGGGTTCAAACTAAATGAAATGGCTACAATAAATCCTGGATTTTAAAGGCAAGAACATTCCATTCATCCACATTAAAAATTAAAAAGCAAAAAAAAAACCTGAGGGGGGGAAAAAACTTTCTTCTAATCTTTTTAAGACAGTGTGTTGCTTGAGACTTTTTTTGCTTGAGAATTATTTTGCAGAAGAAATCAGAAATAAACCTGTCTTTGATGATCAAATACTGAAAATATGTCTTGGTGCTTACTAAGATGATTCAATTGAGGGTTATATCTTCATATAACCCTATAGTCCATGGCTGACTGTGTAAAATCCAGTGGCCATGTGTGAACACTCTTTTGCTTCTGAGCTGATATATATCTTGTAATATAAGTTGCAGGCCAGAAATAAAGAATTTAATAAAAATATATAGTTATATAGAGCGACAAAGTGAATATTTGGAGGTTGGAGTTGATGTTGTTTCTTTTGTCCATGACTTTTCACAACCCTGACAGTGTTTATTATTCTTACCATGTTGATGAAGGAGATTTAACCTTGAGGAAGTTAGTTTTACCCAAGCATCTATTCCTAACCAAAACCAAATCATGTTGTGCGTAAAATTAACCAGACTAACACAACTACCTTAACTGTGCACTTATTATTATGGCGGCATGCTCCTATGGACCTTATTACTGTTATGATGGTGAAGATTTGCCAGCCGCTGGTGAGGTCCTCTGGGTTGTATCTGGAAGTAGCTGCAGCCAGTGGTTTAATCACTGTGTCATTGCCTGGGATCAACAAACCCTCCGCCGACACGATATGGGAATTTAGAGCTGGGAGGCAGTATAGAGTAAAACACATTTCATCTACCTTCTTTTGATAAAATCACTGCTCGACAGCATTTTAAATCCCCCCCCCCCCTCCAGACTCCTTGTTGATTTGCACCAATTTGGGAGTCCTCTGGCAAAAGCTCCCAGTGAATTAAGTATCAGTCAATGAATTAACGAATGAATGCATTAAAAACAGCAAATTATCGGTTAAATGAACGTAGCAGCATTCCCACAGGCATAAGAGCGCCACGCAGACTGATTTCATTGCCTTGACTTTGAAATATTGTGGTCATTTCATCATGAGGCTGAACCGAAGCAATCACATCAATAATGGGAAGAGTTACACTGTAGCCATGGGTGCATCCAAATCCCCCAGCATTAGCTCAGTCTATTGGCTGAAGGAGGTCCTGCTAGGATGGTCTGTGTACATATACAACACTGCAGTCCCCTAGTGGATCTGAATTCACTTGTATTGATTCAACTTGAAGTGTGTGTATATGTCATTAAACACATGGAAGACATTGTCTAAATTGAAAACACATTATTACCTGACTGGTACAGTGTAAACTTTGAAAACCTAATGTAGGAGCTGATGAGAGTGGACCATTCTCCAATGCACCTATGTATGACATGTGAGGTTATACAATGCAAATGAAGACAAACTTTTTTTTCTGAGCTTGTAATATAGGTCACAGGAGAAAATAGTGTTTATTATATTTTTCCATTTTATTGAGACTAAGTCCATATTTTCTGGGACACATTTAGATGGTGTCATCCCAATGACGATGAGGATTGTTTCAGGCTTCACAGACATAAGTTTAAGTGAGGGACACCTAACTTTTTAATTTTCATTACTACAGTCGCTATTTAGTCAGCACAGGATAGTCATTAGTTTCAGCTTCAATAAAATATTTGTCATTGTGTGTGTGCAGCAGGTGGACGTGTACTGGAGTGTTCCTTGGCCTCTTGTGCTGAGGTTACCTGTGAGTCGCAGGTCGGATTTGAACCAGAGAAGCGTGACTATGGTCCAGGGGGACTGGCCAGAAAGATTAATGACACTTCACTAACAGGCACAGTGTGTTGAAGTCCTGGAGCTGTGTTTGCACATGAACACACATACACACAAACACAAATGATGGTGTGTGTTTGGGTCCCGACCTCCATTGTGTGAATGGAGGGATGAGGGGATGGGGGGGCTACTGCTCTTTTTTTAAACTCTCACATTATCGCAGCCTCTGCACCTGCCTTCACTGTTATCCTGTATTGTGTGTTGCAAGAGGGTCTGTGCTGTAAGTCCAAATCTGTTGCACTGTCACCTGACCTGTGTTGACCTTTGTGAGTGTAACCATTGGCTGAAGACTGGTTGTACTGCAGTTAACCATGGAGGTAAAAACAAGTGTTTCTAAATACAGCTCTACATTAACGAATCATGACCCTTCGAATCAAGATCTAGTTTGATTTGATATAAAACTTTAGAACAGTTAGAGACCAACATAACAAACCTTAAAACACAATTTTTTTTCCACTTGGGGGTCAGTTGAAACAAGTTTTAAACACTATATTGATAAATCATTACCATTAACATGGTTATGGGGGACTTGTCGGTTAATAAATGTCTGTTAAAACATCTCACACTTACAAAGCAACATTGTCTGGAATGACTATAAGTTGTGATACCTTTGATAGGTTTGATAGTTAACTCGAGTAAATAAAATTATTGGCAAAGCACTCTATTAACATTTAAGTAAGTGACTACGTGAAGGTCGTCTTTCGTAATGATGAACACGATCTGCAACTCCTTTTGGGCCAAACACAGCTTTCTTAGCGAATTTCACCTCATTGTTTTATTGTCAACAATTATTGGCAAAGCACTCTATTAACAGATTATTGGCAAATAATCACTTTATTTATACACTTTATTTTAGCTCTGTTTTTGTCTCCACCAGCTCCAAAAGAGATCATGTGGTTCTTTAGCTGTTCAATGCACCAGCATATCTCTGACTGCTGAGGTCAACAAATCAAGAGCGGTGAGAGTGAACCAGAACAGTTAAGTTGAGGTTAGACAATAAAACAATGAGGTGAAATTCGCTAAGAAAGCTGTGTTTGGCCTAAAAGGAGTTGCAGATCGTGTTCATCATTACGAAAGACGACCTTCACGTAGTCACTTACTTAAATGTTAATAGAGTGCTTTGCCAATAATTTTATTTACTCGAGTTAACTATCAAACCTATCAAAGGTATCACAAAAGGACTACTCTAATGAACGACTATTCTAAATAATAATGAAATTAATTATAAACAATTAAGAGAAAGTACCATTTGCTAAAGCAGTTACTTATCGCAGAAAAACGAATTCATTCAGTATAAAACAAAAATATACGGTGTTTAATAATAAGAGTTTTTCCAGTTCTGTAATCTGCATTGCATCCCACATAATCTTTCCTCCCTTATTACATAACTGCAACAAAATGGCTATGCACAGAAGCATCCCATAATGAACACCTGCATGTTTTATTCATTGGGTGGTGCATTGATGAAGAGTTCAATGTGATAGCATCTAACCGCACATTATGTGCCCGAGCACCGATATAATGACTTGCATTGTTTTGTTCCCTCTCTTGCACAGGGATCTGTGATCACCAGAAATTGCATAATAAAATTACCAACACAGCATATTCAATACAAAACACAAAATCAGCACAATGATGTGTTACTTTGTTTTATCCACTCATAGCAAACATTACAGTAGATAAATGTATTTGACACCGTTTAACTTGTATGAAGCCACGCTCTGTGTGTGTGTGTGTGTGTGTGTGTGTGTGTGTGTGTGTGTGTGTGTGTGTGTGTGTGTGTGTGTGTGTGTGTGTGTGTGTGTGTGTGTGTGTGTGTGTGTGTGTGTGTGTGTGTGTGTGTGTGTGTCGCCCTGTAACAGAATTGAACTGTGAGTGTTTGATAATTGAATTTGTATGAACACAGTTAAGGACAGACTAATTATACAGAGATACGCGCTGGCTGCACAGGAAGCAGCACGCAGTTCCATCCATGGTCAAAGCTTTATTAACTATCAATGGAAGCAGTACAGTACTGTGGATGGCACTAAAACCAAGGGCTTAAATGACTATTACCTTATATTATCCTAGCCACACAGCACTGCCATGTATTAAAATTACATATTTCTTTTAAAATATCTAGAGGTGAATGTAAAGCATGTTCAGGATCATGTGCAATAAGACAAGGCCTTCATGTGGTGACGAAATGTCCTCATATTTTTTTTATAGCCAGGATATGAATCATCCAAAGAGTTAACTGATACCTTGAAAAAAATCTCTACGGGTCCAACCCTTGCATGTATCTACAGTCTCCTCCCCACATTTTATAATGTCTCCCCATATAAGATGACAAGGCCATTAGTTTTCCCATCATGCAGTGTGGTGTGGGGTGGCATATGTCAGCAGCAGCAGAGACAGCCGACAAAACACCTGTCACAGGAAGGGATGGCCTTCACCAAAGTGTCCACAATTAATTTAAGCCAACAGAAAGTGCTGATTCTTGTCAGTGCCATCTGGACTGTGTCCCCTGGTACCTGCACAGCATCAGAAGATTACTAAAGGAGGATAAAAGGTACAGCGGCGGAGGAGGATCAGTAAATGATATAGTAAAGATAGAAAGTTCTTTAGCGGCTTTACCCTATGTAAATATTTAACAGGTTCTTTTATATTTAGTAGTAGTATAACATACTGCTGACCAACCAGCGGTAAATGGTTTGTTATAGATAGCGCTTTTCTAGTCTTGATGACAATTCAAACCACTATTAGCAGCATTTTTTTGTTCTGGGGTTCTGTTCCTTGAGTTCAGCATCTTGCCCAAGGACACGTCGGCACACAGATGGGGAAGACTGGGGATCGAACAGCTGTCCTGCTGGTTGGAGGTTGAATGCTCTACCACTCAGCCACAGCCACCCGGTGAAAGAAAGATATTGATTTATTGATTTACAAACAGGGCCACCGCCAAGTTTTTACCAATGCCAAAGTCTTTACGAATACCAAAGTCCTTGGTCCGAATCCCCCCAGAGAAGTCCCACTACTACAACGGTTTTTTAATTTACTGCCCAATAATGTGTTAATCACTTTGATTCGCCTTAATGATCATCTATACAATTATTTCTAGTTTATATCAACAATACAATTGTGTCCTGATGTTATGTCAGTGTAACAGCTATGAATCTGAGTCTTAATATATCGCAAAGAACCACACAGAGGGCAGAGTGAAGTATGAATCAGGAAGGTCATGTAGACGAGATCAGTCCATAGGCAAACAGTTGCTGGCAGGGAGCAGACAAAAATCCATAAACCAAAAGGCTGAGCAGAGTCGAAGGCCACGAGGACAAACACAAGGAAAAGGCTGCAATGCATACACAAGAAAATACAAATAGGGGTCTGCAAAGACAAGGGGCACAATATATGAACCTGATGGAGTGGTGGGAGCAGCAGGGGAAGGTAAATAGGCAGGACCAGGTGAGGCTAAAGAGGTGGGAAACACAGCACGGCAAGAAACTGGAATGACAGAGGGTGTACAAAGTAGAAGAGAAAGTAAAATTATAAAGGAAACTCACATAAACTTGGCAGTATCCCTCAACGCACATCTTAAACAACAGCCTCTTGAGTGTGAAGGCGGGCTCGCCATCAATTATCCAAGGGGTGGAGGAGTTCTGGAGAAGGGAACCAAATTAATTGATCTACTTATATTGTGGGACTTACTCCTAGGGAGTCATATCCAAAAAGTGAAACAGTTGATATCTTTGTACATGGGAGAGGTCAGAATGGGGAGCACATTAAGGGAGGGATCCAACGATGAAAGTCTTAAATGAAGTATAAAACATTCTGCATGGCAGTTTTCTGGAAAAGAGGACACATCAATGCAACTATTTTAGCCAGGGGAGGGATGTTAAATCAAATGTATTACCTTCATATGGCGACATTAAACTCACGTTCAAAGTCAGCATCTCTCAGGAATACATTGGGCAGCTTGGTGTTGGAACCAGGCAGGTTCAAGGTTTTTATCCACAATGACTGCTCCCCTAGCGGACAGGCCACACTGAGCCAAGATGTAAGAAACCAGATCGTATGACCTGCAGGTCGACCTCTTCCAAATCCCTTTTACTGTAAAAACTCCAATTTGGACAGGAAACCAAAAACAAGAGTTGTTGTTCATCCAGACAAACTGCTTTTATTCCTGGCACTGCAGATTTTCCTGTCGGAACTGGCCGCAGGGGAGCAGCAGGCAACTCTTAAGCTCTAGTTTCTCTGCCTCCCCCTCTGGCATGATGGTTTTGTGGCTTTTGTCCAGATGTGACCATCTTGCTCTCTCTGAACTGAAATAAGCTCATTTTACTGAAGGTCTGAAACGAAGACAGAATAAGGTCTGTGATTTGTTAATTATTGTTTTCTAATTGATTTCAGGTAGTTTTATAAAATTGCTACACTATTCAGATTCAATAAAAATCTTATATGAAAGTCTGAGATCCACTCATTTCCCAGGGGAGTGATCATCGAGCTGAGGGCTGTTGGCAGCAGAGCTGCCACGGAGAGACGCATGGGAGGAACTGGTGAGACAGAGCTGCTACCGGAGGGACGCATGAGAAGAAACACGAAGAGATACTGAGAGAGAAACATGGAGAGAGAGAGTAAATGGCCAAGTACCAGGAGCAGGCAGCAAAGAGCAGGCAGCAGCAGGAGGCTCTCCTGGCCCGGTCGGGGCCCGCTGCTGTTCCTGCCTTGGGCACAGCCCTGAAGCCAGTGGAAGGTGGAGCTCCAGTTCTGGGCACGTCGGCTGTGATGGTGAAACTATAAGTCCAGCTATCACCCAACGTCTATCACACTCATCAATAAGGAAACCTGTTGATCTGGTCATGTATCACTTTGTCTGGCACATTTTGAACTCTGGCCAGATAGTTGATTGTCACAGCTGAGTTTGGTTGACCAATCAACACATGGGAGAACCACATGAAGACACACACAGGAGACCCTGAAAGACACAGGTTGAGAGAAGAGAGCTGAGAGAGTGCTGGCAAAAACTTTGTTTGAGTTTCATTCATGTTTGCTCATGTTTTGGAGAAACTAAAGAGTTACCAAGCAAATGGTTTGTCTCTGTCTGTTGTGAGGAGACCCTGGTGGCTACATCCTTTGCCACAAATTTGTTCTCTTAGGAATCTCACCACTCATATATAGAAATACTATTATTATACTTATATAAGTGATTGGTTTTTCTTTTTCTTGAAGTTAAATGACGGAAAGCTGATCAGAACAATACTGCATCAAATTCTGTTTGTATATCTTTGTAAATAATTTTTACAACAAAGTCAAGTATTGAACGTAATCAGATGAGACCCCTGGCAGAACTGCTGATCAACACCATTCTGCTATTAATGACTGAGTTTGTGCCGTTACCAGAATTAAAATGTCTCAATTTATCTTCATAGATCAATTAACTCACTTATAGATTTGATGCAGTAAACGAGACAACAGTTTAACGTATCGTCACTCCTAGTTTGTAGCTAGCAGTAAACGTACTTACTAAATAAATGGCTTGATCCGATCAGGTCAACAAAATCCATGTCTAGCATTGTCATGCTTTCACAAGGACGGTCGAAGAGATAGACTGACAGACAGGTTTTAGTGCCTTAAAATCTCAAATTTGGATGCAACTTGCTGTTATATCTTTGTCACAGTAAGTTGTAGCAATGTTTTCTTATGCTTGTGGCTTTCTGTTGGCTTAATACACCGGTGCATCTCAGTGCAATGTTGTAATTATACTGAGGGTGGCATACTTACCCTGGAAATGTCTGACTTCAGCTGTCATGACTTGTTAATTAACACTGTGGATGAGACAATTAAATCAATACGTGAGTGGCAGAAACAATTTTATTCCATGGCTGAATATCACGAGGGACAGAAAAAAAGATGTGGGATCTCCTGCCTAATTGTGCAGACATAATTAACTTTTTGTCTCTTTTTTCCTTGTTCCCCCAATTACTCAGTTAATCATGGAAGAACAGCTAAAAACATGCTGGTGGTGGAAAAAGAAGTTCAAGATACATGGGATATGCTTGGGCGCAAACTTGGCTGTACACAATATGAGTTTACAGATTGAAATCTAGCATAGAAACAAAACCTAATGAAGCTGTAGGAGAGAATCACCAGCATAGGTACAGATTATATGTGTCCAAATCTCAAAAGAGTAATTGACTGTTAAGGATTTTACACACAACATTATAAGAGAATGAGGACTTCATGTGTATCCGTACGATTAGTTTTAAACTTTGGGCTGGATGAGTTCAAAGAGCTGTATGCCCAACACACTGCTCTCTACTGATGTAACCTTTCACGTAGCCGAGACATTAATATCCTTTTTTTATTTCCAGACCGAATGTGCACAGAATAGTTCAACAGTACAATACTTTCAGTCTGGACTGCATTCATCTGTACGATTTATCATTTTAAAAGATGCTCTGCATTTTTCGCAAATCCAGTCACACGAATCAATCTTAAAGCAGTCATCACTTTTTCCTGCAATTCGTGTTCCAGTAATTTTCAATTAAATCACACTGTGTTCATCAGAAAAAGGTGTTTGCTCAATTGTCACAGAGATGGATCTGTTGATAACAGAACAAAGTTCATTCTTTGCTGTGTTTTACCTGCTCATGTTGAACAGTTTGTGAATCCTGGAGCTTCATGGGTATTTTTATGACATGCAAAGAAAATGATGATCGTCTAATCATATGTCTCTGTTGCTTAATGGAGCCACTAACAAAATAAAGTCGCCCTCTCTGTGGAAGTGGAATAATAATAATAATAATAATAATACATTTTATTTGTAAGGCACTCTTTATCCGAGAATCTCAGAGTGCCACAAGTACATAGTTAAAAATCAAAAATCAAAGTCCTAAAAACTCAAACTCAAAGTAAGAACGCCTTTTTGAATAAAAAGTTTTTTAGACCAGTCTGGGGTCTGTGTTGCCCTCAGGTGGTCAGGGAGACCGTTCCATATGCGGGGCGCTGCTGAGCAAAAGGAGCGAGCTACTTGTCGAGGGTGCGGGTGGAGGTTTGGGGAGTGATGAGTTCTTGTAGGTAGGGAGGTGCATGTCCATTTATGCATTTATGGGTGAGGAGTAGGACTTTGTAGTCAATCCGGGTTGAGACAGGGAGCCAGTGGAGTGAGTGTAGAATTTGTGTTATGTGCTCATATTTACGGACTCTCATCAGGATCCTGGCAGCGCTGTTTTGGATATATTGCAGTTTTTTGATGTTCTTGCCAGTGATCCCAGTGAAAAGTGAATTGCAGTAGTCCAGTCTAGAGGAGATGAATGCGTGGACGAGCTTCTCTGCATCTGACAGGGTTAAAGTGGGGCGGAGTTTGGAGACGTTTTTGAGATTGTAAAAGGAGGTTTTGCACAGGTGTTTTATATGGTCATTAAAGGTCAGATGAGGATCAAACCTAACTCCCAGATTAGTGACTGTGGAGGAGAGGGGTATGACCTGACCGTCGAAGGTGAGCTGATTTATGGAGGATGACTGAACCTGGTGTGGAGTGCCAACAAGAAGGGCTTGAGTTTTGCTACTGTTTAACTGGAGAAAGTTGCTGCTCATCCATGTCTTTATCTCCCCAAGACAGGCGGTGAGACATGAAATGGCTACAGAGGGGTTAGGGGCAGTTTTGATGTAAAGCTGTGTGTCGTCAGCATAACAGTGGAAGGACATCCTATGTTTGCTGATGACACGGCCGAGGGGAAGCATGTAAATAATGAAGAGGATGGGGCCGAGGACCGACCCTTGCGGAACACCACAGGAGACAGTGAGCAGTCTGGACTTGCATCTTCCCAGTGAGACATATTCAGTTCTGCCAGAGAGGTAGGACTGAAACCACTTGAGTGCAGAGTCTGATAGTCCAACAGCATTGTAGAGGCGCTCTAGGAGGAGAGTGTGATCCACTGTGTCAAATGCAGCAGTCAGGTCCAGGAGGATGAGGAGTGAGGGTGATCCTGCATCGGCTGTCATCAGCAGGTCATTTGTAACCCTGAGCAAAGCCGTTTCAGTGCTGTGGGCTGAACGAAATCCTGACTGAAACTTTTCAAACAAGTTGTTATGTTTGAGGTGGTCCTGAAGTTGAGAAGCGACCACCTTCTCTAACACCTTGGACATGAAGGCAAGGTTGGAAATAGGCCTGTACATAGAATGCGGTCTATGCACTGACAAAATTGTGCTTTGCTTTTCTACCACCACGCCACAAATCAGCAAACAGAAGAAGCTAATTATAAACCCTCTAAGATATGTGTTTGGATCAGAGTGGACAAACATGTGCTTGTCAGTGGCAATGTTCCCAGTCAACCCATCCAAATTAATTTCCCAACACTTCTCCACTGCAAATGACGGAGTAGATGAAGAGGTTGAATTTTTGAGATAAGTGTTTTGGACTTTTGTAAATGGCGGCTGCAGCTGCACCCATCCCGCTCGCTGCTCTTTGTGGGAGCTTGAAGCCTGAGGCACTCTGTGGGCACATATCAATTGCATTAAATGAAGACATTGTTCCTGAACGCTGCTAATGCTGAGCCAAACAAACAGCTCTCCGAGTAGTTTGAGGGCACTGACTTCTATTTTGCTTTTCCTTTTTTATTTGTTGTGTTATTTATTTATTTATTTTGGTATTTTTCTGTTCTTTCTTCATCTTCAGCCTCCACCACGCTGATTACAGCCTCCTGCAGACTCGCGGAAGAGCCTGGTGTGTTTGATTGAATTTAGAGAGCAATTTGTTCAGCAAGGAGAGACACAGTATAATCCAGTCCCTACAGACGCCTAAGTAACTGTTTGTTTTCTATTAATTAGCGTGTGTGTGTGTGTGTGTGTTGGTCCTGGACAGTTTGATTTCCTCATTTGTGCGAGTGTGTGTTTGGCACACTCATTTTGAAATGTCTGTGTGTTTCTGTGTGTGTTGATGTTTATGAATGCACATACATTTGTCTGTGTTGATATTCTGATCCACTCTTCAACGCCTCACATCCCAGCCAATCAGGTTAGATGATTTCCTGCTTTAATTCGGAACTTTCAAAGAAGTCACCAGATGTCTGAGCGTGCTCCGTCGCAGATGGGCTGGCTGCCCCCACTTCATCGATGCCCTTGAGGCACATCACCGACGTATACGAGGGATGTATTTTAAACAGAAGCGTCCATGCCGTGCTCCTGCATTGAAAGTGAGCATCTATCTTGATCATCCAAAAACATTTGACAGTTGGATGAAGCTGGCGGATGTTAAGGGAGCAACTAGTTAAATGTTTTTACAGCATTAACCCACATTGGGACTGACATGTTCAACATCTGCTCTGCATATCTTTGACCCTTTTTTATAATCAAAAGTCAGGTGCAACAGAGCTCTATGACTTTTACCCAGCAACATGCTGCGTTGTATCTGTGCAGCAGACAGACAGGTGGTGCAGCTGCACAGGGGTCGGTGGTCTCGCCCTGTATTATTCTAAAACTATATGATTTGACCTACGACCGTGAATTCTGACAAGTTCAAGAAGAGGTACTTAGTTTTTTTCTTTTAGTGTATATTTTGATTTTTAAAAGTTTACAGTGGCAGCCTTACAGCTAAAGTCAAATTACATTTTTTACATTAGATACACAGTAAGTGGCTAAAGCAGTGATTCTCAAATTGGGGTACGCGTACCCCTGGGGGTACTTGAAGGTACTCCAGGGGGTACTTGAGATTTTTTTTAAATATATTTCAAATAAGCATCCATTCAAAAATCCTTGAAAAATTGTTATTTAACAAATATTCAATAAAATATAAGTGTAAGTTCATGAACTAAATTTTATATTCAGTAGGCTTTTCAATTTAATTATCCTAAAAAAACAGAGTCTCCCCCATACCGATGGTTTGACCCAACCTGGCACACGCCACCTGTCATCACCTGTCATCACCTGCCTTGAAAACTTCAAAAATGGAGTCGAGTTGAAGTGCAGCAGCAATGCTGCTGAAACACGGAGGGACAAGTACCAAAGATGGCGAAACCAGAGCAGAGAGCCTTTTCTAAACAACACCGTGAGAGCTAGTGCTTCTTCGGAGGGGCGCTAAAATGGAAAAGTTTTCCGTTGTGAAGGTAATGATTCATAACAATAAGTCCGCGTCTCTACCGGTACCCTTTCAAAATAAAAGCATGTAATACAAAAGCGGAAATTAAATTGTATGTCCCTAAAGCGAGCAAATATGTCACAATAAAATAACAGAAAGACACTTCAATAATATTAACAATAACATAGATTGGGTTATTTACACTTTATGTTTTTTCTGTGGGGAGAGATTAGCCAGCAGTGGCATTAAGCCACCACATCTTCAGCGGTATCTCCAGACAAAACATGAAAGTCATGTTGGTAAGCCACCTGAGTTTTTTAAGAGGAAACTTTCTGAATTCAGGTCATCTCAAGACACGATGCGAAAAGCCTCCCCAAAACCCGGAAACAAGCTACCTGTCAGTATTCTTTTCAATCCTTAAAGAAGATATTTTAAGATGATGAATATTAAAAAAATATGTTTTGAGCTAATCTTTTATTTAAAACTAAGTTAATGATTTATTTTTTGGGAAGAAGTGTTTAGCTATAATTAAGTTCATGAGTTCAGTTTGAGAACATATCTTTATTATGATCCCAAAAGAGGTCACTTTAAGTTGATAATTATTTTGAGGTGCACAAATCTTTATTTATATTGAGATAATAATAAAAGTCTTTAGTTATTTTATATCTTTTTATTTCGTAATAGTTCAAGAGAGACCACTACAAATGAGCAATGTTATGGACATTGATGGAGTTTTAAATTTGAATGTGTCTAGTTACAAGGCTTAATACATCACATTACATCTTTCTTTCAACCAAAAATACTTTGCGCTGGTTAGGGGGTACTCGGCAGAATTTTTTCTTCGAAGGGGGTACTTCACTGAAAAAAGGTTGAGAACCACTGGGCTAAAGAGTGTATATCAGAGACCCTTTTATGGACTTCTCATTCTATAACAGGTCAACTGGAGATGGCGCTTTTAACTAAGTCACACAGAGGGTTAATTAAACTGCTAGTTCCTTATAAGTGATGGATTTCATGCCATTCGTCAAAACTACACACGTGACGCTACTTTGACCTCTTTTGAGAACTTTCTGGGAACAATTACAAAAGGTTTCTTATCATCATTTTGATTTCCACAAGGGCTATGGACGAATGTAAATATCCACAGCACTGTGTTACTTGAGCAGTAACACATGGAGACAGGGCTTAAAGAAGCATCATATGGTCACTAATTGCAAAATGTTGAATTTACATAAAACATGGTCTGAATTGCACATTCGCTGAACACATTCTTACTCTCCCCTGAGGTTAAGCCTTTTTGATTATAAAAACTCCTGGCCTGCTCATACTGCAGTCAAAAGGACAGCTTTCAGTTTCGGTCCCACTTCTGCAACTGTAAGAAGGTGAAACACTAAGCAATCTTTAAGTCCATTCCAGAACTTCAGGTGGGCTTTAACCAAAGTCTCCTGACGCCTGAAATTGCTGTTCTCCATTGAGTGAGACACGCTGGGAAATTGTGTCTCAGATTCCTGACACTAGAAAAACATGACTCACTTGTGATCTTCCTTCACAGAAGGTGCAGCTAAAACTTTGCTGATAATGGGCTGACTTAACTGACAGCACAGAGCTGTACCTGTTAGTGCCCTCACTGTCACACTCAAGCTTATGCAACAATGACGGCATGAGGTCAAAGTTCCTAAAAGCATCGGCCCTGACTTATTTATTCTGTCATAATTACAGTGTTTGGCAGAGCAATGCAGCAGAGGTCGAAAGTGCAAGAGACGACAGTCAAGAAAATACAATCTGAGCTTAATACTGACTTGAATGAACTTATCTTCTATACATTATATGCTAACAAAACACATTGGATATCCACTGTGACTCTTCTCTGTCCTTTTCGCTAAGACAATTGGAGAATATCTGAGCCCATTGACACACACAAAACATCTATTAAAAGAGATATGGTTTTGATCACACAATGTAATGTAAATTGCTGGTAAAGTTATAATTCTACTGTGTCATTCATTTTCTCAGTTATCATTATACTATATCACATAACTTGAGAATTTTTATTCACATATTTCTTAAAAAACTGTTTTTTACACAGATTCATGGTCAAATATTTAAGTTTAGTCAAAATGATGTTCTATTCATAAAATTGTATATTATTATACTATAATTATTAGTTGGGTATCCAGGCTTATTACTTGAAATTAATGTAAAAAGCTAACTGCTTGTTAACATGTTAGCTTGTCAATGGGATTTCCAGAAAGTGCATCCTTTCTTCTGATAAGTCGAGGAATAAACCAAGGCTAAGGATGACCACGAAGGACGGGCAAGATCAACTAATAAAACTGGTTTTATTAAACCAATAATAATAAAAAATATACTGGATCTTCATGTGAAGAACTTCTCCAGCATACCAATTACTGTTGCTGACCAGCAATTTGCAAAGTAATGCAGTTTCCACAGTAAAAAAAAAAGAATTAGCTTATATGAGTAACTATTTCATTACAGGGGAGTTAACAATCTATAACAGCCAGGAGGCAGCGCTAAGGAGGATTTTATTCTATGTTGTGGTAGAACATGCGTTAAAATCATCGCAATGTCCTGAAGAGCTGAAAAATTATCTTTAATACACTAATTTCAACTCCCTCTGCAATCAGATCTTATTCTATGCCAATAAGACGAGACAAAAAATCAGCAGAGGTATTAGCATTGCTGCATTTTAGCATGAAGTCACGTGCAGCTAGAGGACAAGGTGTCTGTATCATCTTTCAGATCCTCTCATTAGTTTGTGTCATCTTTCACTGTATTTGCAACAAGGTGGTTTCATCTTTTCTGTGGCAGGCTTCCGAGAAGGTGACCTTTTGCCACCACACCCCCCTACCTGCACCAATCCCCACCCTGCCAATGCTGTTTTACTTCGCAAACACCTGCCAACGCTCACAGATGAACAAGAAAAAACCTTGGCTACAACCTCCACACCTCTTTCAACACACTTCTACCTGCCCGATATACAGCCCAACGCACACACACACACCTGTGAAGTAAGTGTTTATACTGGTGTTTGAGGATGTACGTGTTTGTGTGTTTGAGAATGACAGCTCCATTTGGTTGCATATTACGAACGTATTACTCACCGTACAGACAGATGGCCACTTGGGGAGGAAGGGCTGTATTGAAGGAGGGTATTAGATGCGGAATGAGGTTCCCTATTGTCAGTAATTAAACCAGGAAGGGGTTGGGTCCCTCAGCCCCATCACACTCTCTCATGATTCAAAATATAATTATGGGATGATCAGATTGGGGTTGATATCACCTTGCATACACTTAAAATCCTCATTTGAAGCCGTACTCAGAGAGAATGGCATTTCCTTCTGATCAAATATAGAGCATGGCTGTTAAAATAACATACAGTATTTGTGGGAGCTATGCAGCACAAGGCCCGACAGTATTTACAGCTATAGATAAGCCTAAATCACATATGTCTTTGAAGTATTAGTCATGTCAGTGCACGCTGTCTCTCAGACCTTTTGACACAGACTGAGCAGCCCTAAACGCGCAATTGATATACAAACACAAATAATAATAATAAATATATTTATAATTTATAATAATAATTATAATTCTATTTCAGGTTCAGGATTTACTTGCGTTTAAAATCAACTATATGAAAATCACTTCCATTTACATACATGGACAAATGGACACATCCCCAAAAATACATAAACAACAGGAATAACGCAACAACAATCATCACCATCTTAAATAGTAATACATGGTAAACAATTCATAGTCTAAACAACAGTGCGTTGCAGTATATAAACTTACAATCACTTGGGAGTGAGCCACCTTTGTCTTCTATCCAGTGTTCCTTATCTTTCCAGATTTACACTTAGTTTAATGACTTAGTGCAAAACTCGTCCTTCCCTTTTTTTGTGACAATTGAGCCACACTATTGTCTATTTCAATTTGAGATAGTTTTTCTACTCAGATTAAAAAAGCATCCTTGTCTAAATCAATACGTTGACACTGTGACCTAATTCAATGATTGCAGTGACAGGAAACCAACGTTGGCTTAAAATGACTGTCAGCTGACCTGATGTTGTATTATTACAGTGAAGCTCTGACACTGTCTGGACTAGAAAAAGCCAGTGGTGATGGGAAGCAAGTGTGGCATGACATGTTAAGGACAATACAAATGTTTGGGGAGGCTGGACTGAAGCAGTATCTAGGTATGTAGGTTATTGTAACTTGAACTTTTTCTGATTTAGACAACTTTTTGTCAGCCTGGAGTAAACTCAGAAATGACTTAACCCCTGTATGGTTTATCAAATGGTTCCTGGTGTCTGTGAATAATATAAAGTTCAGTACAACCCATCTCTCCTAGCTGTTTTTTTGACTCATACTTTACAATATCCCGGGTGAGGTCAGTTTTCTATTCAGCAGTAAAATAGCAGCTCAAGGTGAGTGTGTTCTTGATTTGCTGTGTAAGAGGTATAATTAGGTATCCCACATGCTGCTAAACAGCACACCTCGGCCTCGTGAAGCTGCAGAGTTGCTATCAGAATACCAATCACCATCTGCATTAATACCTGCCACCTGTTTTCAGAGGACTATAATAGTCCGCAGCAAATTTTCAAAATTGCCCCTGTCTCTTGTTAATAGTTTGGAACCATACCACACAGATGGATTCAGATCGACGGACGCACATGCCCTTTGTATGATGGATCTAAAACCCATCTTTGATAATATCTCACTTTAAGGGAAGGTAAAATAAAAAATGAGGAGACACAATGAGAAGAGGGAGAGACCAAAATAGAAACACAAACATGAGGGACAGTGGTGCATCCAAGTTGCATTAGATCGTATTAAATTCATTTTCGTTTGACCACACATTGTGTCTTAGTGTCCTGAGGCTTTGAGAGTACCCATTTTGCATATCATATCAATACCTATGAGCCAGGACTAGGGCCAGACCCCCTACGTACTGCAAACAGGCCGCTCATTACAGCTCTCTACATTACAGGGCGCAACCTCTGGCATACTGTCACAGCAATCTGCCTGGCGCCGCCGTAAATCATCTCTAACTATGCCCCCATTATCAGCTCATGTCTATGAGAACAGACAAGGCTTGGACTTCAAAGACTATGGTATAAATGTATATCAGATTAATTGGAGATAGGAGTCCTGATGAAGTGGACGGGGGGGTTGACTCAGATGCCGTTGCTCTCAGCTCAGAGATAATTCACTTAATACGCCTCGTTCTTCCTAGTTTCCTTCAGCTCCCTCGCCCTCGTCAGCTTGGCCTAGTTTGACTGCGGCAGCCGCATTGTTAACCTCTCCGTCCCTGTCCATTCCTTCCACTGTGTTGAACCTTGGGGTTAGAGAAATGGGTCAAGCAGTTCAGTGGAGTCTATGTCAAATTGAAGTGAAATATGAGGCTGAAATATCACAGGGCTGAATGTAATTACTCCTGCCCCTTCAAAGAGGTATTTATGGTAGAGCCCTGTTTACAGGGAGAACTGTTTTTAGAATATTTGCCAAGGCATGACTATATTTTCTTTTACTCATTGCTTTTATTGCTTCAGGCAGGTCAAACTTTCTTGATTTCTTTCCTGAGTAAAAAATTGAACCTCTCAGTGATTGATTAATGACATGTCATCTGTTATCCCTATGGTTCAGTCACATCAAAACGAGGCAAAACCAGAAAATATCTCCTCAAATTAGCTGTATGCTACTAACAATAAATGTCCTCATTTAGGGCCACAGCCCATCCAGTCAGCGCCGACCTGCCTCATTGGTCATCACAGTGCTGCATCACTGGGCCGCAGCCAAGCAGGTGTCGAGCTGGCCTATGGGGGGCTCCATTCACGGTCTAACAGAGCTGATCCATCTGCTGCAAATTGACAAGCCGTGAGTGTTGTTTTTGGGTCCCCATATAAATCCCCATTAGACTCAGATGCTACCTGTCCTGCTCTGTTATTGACTCTTTATTGGGCGCTGGCTCCAAAACAATATCAATCTAATCTGGGGTTATGAGGACTAATATCAGCTGCAAGTACCTAAATGTAAATTTAGTGCCATCTGCATCCAGGAGGGATCCCCTGTGTCAATGGTAGTGAGAGATGTTTTTTTTCTGTTGTGCAGCAAGCTGCCAAAACTGAATCAGTTTCAGCCACCATCCATCCCCTCATTCCACTCATTACAATTAGTGGTACCTACTTTATAGCCAAAGTCCTAAATTACCTCACACTGATAGACAATTACAGAGCTATAAAAAATTAGGGCCCATTAGATTATCATATCAACTTACGTGTCTTATTTTTAAGGTTGGTAAAAGTTGAGTTTCACAGTGCCCTCTCAATGCGGAGTGTCGTACTATACTGTGAAAAAGCTATCTTATTTTGATTTAGTGTCAGTTCTACTTCCTGTACACACTTATGTACCAACTTCTTATATGGCCCTTGGTTTTTCATCAGCTTAAGCTGGAGGGGTTTGTTCACCCCACTGAACCTGCGAGTTTTGGTTGTCAGGGGTAGCGGCCCTGGTAGGGTCGGTGCAGATGGACCAACAACACCCCAGCTGGGCCCCAATGGGTTGCAATTTTGTTGTTTGAAGTGGTACAAAAATGTGCTTGGAATCATATCAGTTCAATGATCTTTTATCAAATTTGTGGTTGTATTACAGATCTGTTGATCACCACCTCAAGGTCAATGCCAGACAAACCTGGTAAATACAAATGTTACCACAAAATGCAAGACAGCTCTTAAACTTAAAGAAGGAAACGATTCCAAACAGTGGCAGAATATCAATCCAACATAAAAAGAGCAATCCAACATTTCTGGCAGAGAACCATAGCCTCATATTTAAAGGTGCTGAACCTCATCCCAGCGGCTTCACCCTAAGATCCAAATCATCCCAGTCCAAATTGCAGGTCATAGTCTGATGAAGTCAACAGAAAAAAAACATCAGCAAATAGAGAGGACATTCTGAGGCCAGCCCACTGGACTCATTCCTCACTGCGGCTGCGCATTGAAATCCTGTCCATGAAAAGCTAAAACAGGACTGGTGACAAGGCCAATGTCCATGGGGAATGTGTATGACTTACTGAAGAGAATAGAGATACGACTCTTACTCTGATATTACAAGGAAAGTATGGGTTGTTACAGCAGCTCTATAGCCTTGTGCTCCACAAGTAGCGCCTCACAAGACCTCCTGAGGGTCCACAACTGTTATGTAGACTGGATAAGTCGCAATACCCCTTGACTTAGCTTATATGAGAAGATGGCCACGGTTTGCATACATCAGTTTTTACTCGAGAACAGCTTCCTTCACGGAAACAGAGTATTTGTGCTACTGAAACAACTAAATAACTTGGTTGGTGGAGTCACCATATTTCTTTGTACATATTTGTTCATAGTAATGTTCAATCCTTTCCTGTAGTTTGTAGGGTTGTACAACGATCAAATCATTCCAAATCAACATCAATACGACTCTTAGACCCAATTCTAGAATAAGTATCAGTCCTATATGTTGTCCCCCAACGTTAACAGGGTATTATGTTAAGGACAAACTGACTGCTCGTAGAGTCTGTAATTAACCACCAGACAAAGACAGCCTTTATCACAAACCTACACACCTCTACAGCATTAACCACACACATTAATCATTTAGCCTGAAACCAGTACTATCAGTTTAACCTGGTATGAGGGTTTTGAGTGTAGTGTGCTTAATGACACTGTATTAATCTCTGTTGCTTTATCAAGCCATGAGAGAAACCTTCCAGGATATGAGCATTTTAATTGGTAGACAGTGTTTCTTTGATAGTAGCTGATACAAACCATCTAAACACTCGCGTGAGATCACGTCTATCAAAATGCATTTAAGTCAGTGGTTGTAAAACATGCTAATGCCCAAGAACAGAACTGTGACTGTTGTATTCTCTCTCTAGCTCCCGCTTTTTATGTGTGTTATCTCTCAACCTCTCATACTATACACACAACATGTCTGATGACTCTGCCAATAAAATCTGATTGAACACTTTATGGTTGTGTAAATCCCTGAAAGATGCATGGGTTTGCATATGAAGTCTGCATTTCCTTCAAATGTGTTTTTGTTGTGGGCATATGGATATCCTATGCTACAGATGTGGCATCAACGGTCTGATCAATACGCCATCACTCGAGCTCTGTGATAGATAGGGCTCCGAGCACATTCATTAGTCATCACAGCTCAGCCATGAACAAGTGATGGTGTTAAAATAAGAAACATTTACATGAGATGATTGACAATGTCACTGTTCATGTTCTGTCTTAGCTGTATATCCATGCAAATTACCATTATCTGATAGAAGACTCAATCCATTAAAACCGTTGAAACTGCTCAGCGGCTCATTATTGTGCTGCCGATAGAGACTGCAGTTATTTCCATTTAGCATTCCCAAGTCCATTTTCCCCCCACAGCTCCTAATACGAGAACTGTTGTCTTGAAGTGACCTCAAGGTCCTCTCTATAAATGCATGTACATCTGAGTGGAAGTATTGATTGGGTTCCTAGTGTGGCATAACATTGTAATGACGTTGCATCAAGCATGTCCAGAATGACAGAGTTGTGGCATTGTGGCAGCCTCATCAACCGGAACAAATGTCAGGCCAAAAGAAAAATCCATACTGGGATCTTACTCTGAACAATAATTCGACATCGCATATGTGCATTGATTCACCATTACTGATCAATATCTTTTGATGCAGCGTGAAGTTTTCTTGTCCCCCTCAGCTGCTTTCCGTTGTTTTCAGCCTGGCTGGCTGTGGCACTGCCTGAGGCCAGAGAAGACAGCCCTCCAGCCAGTGGCAATGAAGCAGCCAGCTTCACGTTGTTAAATGTAGATAGAATCTCACTGTGTGGGTCCAATAGGTCAAAAGCTAGTCTTTATTTCTGCCTTATTGATGCGACATCTGATAAAGCGCAGTGGTTTTTCTAACACTTAGAACACTCATGCATTTAATTCAGAGCTAAAAAACAGATAATTTGCTGTGAACCTGAAGGGTGAGAAGATTACAGTAATCAAATCCTGATTGGTTGAGGCAACGCTGCAGATGTAGGTTGTTCTGAATGCACATCGGCTTACAGTTAAACTCTGGAACCTTAATCATTCTGTTTGGTTGTTGAAATGTCTTTATTACACACACAGCACCTCCCAGAAAACTAACTACACCTTAACATCCACTTACCTTGCAAAACGCTTCTATGTTAAACATGGTTGACGGACAGAAATGTGATCCCTGAACTAACATAATACAAACTGATTTGTCATTGTATTCAGTCGAGATTTCAGTTATACTGCTCACAACAACACCTCAGAATATATATTAAGAAATCCCCAAAATTCCCTGCATGTGTTATTTTAGACTTCAAAAAGCTTTATTTAGATCTTTGCTAAAACTAAGACAAAATGGAGACCGTAAACTCATTGAACTGATCACAGACATTAAGCAGCTGAATTCATTAAGTAGCTCTTGTAAATGAAGACAAACTTACTTGAGGATTATTTGCGGTAGAGTCAAAGACTCGGGTGACCAGGATCTTTTTTTGTATTGGTCAGTTCGCTGGTGCAACGATTTTATTGATGACACAACAGTCAGCTAAAGCAGCAACTGTCAGCATCCATTTGAACCTTGGGGTGTGCGTTAGCCTCACCCCGTCTGCTGGTATCGCTACTTCCGTTTGTGGTATTTTAGGCTTAAAACATGGTGTAAATTACCTCGTTTTGAGTCGCATATGAGTGCCTGGGCTTGCAGACACTTGGAGACACCACACGAGCAGTATGGTGGCCTGTTACATTTTTTTTCTGATTTATAATGTCTGAAGAAGGGGTCATTTTTTGTGAACTATCCCTTTAGGAAAGCGGCATGTTGATCATGGGATGGCATCTGTGGGTGAAAATTTGGAGTAAGTCAGCGAAGAAGCCGCAATAGATGTTCAGTAAAAGGTGGTGAAGCTGCTCAGCCTTCACACAAACAGCTTCACCAGAGCTGACTTGCAACTCCTCAATAATGTCACTAAACATCTACGTTGTTGGGGCAACACAGAGAGCTCCTGGAGAGAGATTCAACAGTTGCTGTTCAGTTCTGCTTGCTTTTGTTTTCTCCCAGAAATCTGTAGTGCCAGTAAAGATTATTCAGTTCCCTGTGCTATTGGGAACCAAACACAGAACAAAGACATCTGCAAACCCTCTGCTTGGCACAATCACTCTATATAAACACACGGGGCGCATGGTGAAGGCCGTCTTTTTTAGATCTGAGGCAAAACAATCCTTTAGGTTGTCCCTCTGTATCACAGACTGAATAAAATTGTGAACACTATAAATGCAATTTGAAACTGTGTGATCTTGTTGCATTTTGTGGTGTCATCAACATGAGGAATGAAATGAAAACTAATGCTTTGGTAGCATGACTGCATCAAATTGCATCAATTTGTAAACCAGCCTCCTTTGTTAAATAAAGGTTAAACAAAGGAAATATAAAATTTAGTTAGTCCAACAACATGATTTCACAGCTGACATAAGAGCTATACAGCATTATGGCAATTTAATTTTAGGTTTGTGTCTCATTTATTTAGATTTTACATTGAAGTAATATTTATTAAATACACAGCTTTCAACTGTGACATAGAATTAGAGGTTGGTCTTTTAGTTTTGTCCTTGATTAAATCTTTAAAAAAAAAAAATCTGAAACTCTGGATACCTAGCTTGTTGTCAGGAGCTGAAAGGTACACATTCTTATTTCCCTCCCACCCATTTTCAATCTGGAACCACCACCTGTTTCAATTAATGCCTTCGGATCTCTTCTTCTGGAAAACATATGTCTTATTTTTTGGAAGTACAATCCATCTTTTTTTTGTGCAATTTCCACCTCACCATCTCCTTCTCGGTCGTCCGTAATTCATTAAACCTCAATGTAAATGTTGGTTAATGTTTGTATTTGCTGAGCAGAAGGAGATAGGATCTTCTGTTGTGAAAATATTACGTGACAGGCTCAGGTTAAAGAGCGAGGCAGCCGTGGAGGAGGGAATTGTGTGAAGACAGATGAGGATGGAGCAGGTGGAGTGGGGGTGTGTGGAGATGAGGGTTTGGGCGGTGGGGGGGTGGATGGTGGAGATGAGGTGGCGACACCATTTATGACACACACCATTAAGCTGCCAATGAGGCAGCAGATCTCAGGCTTTTGGGATTCTCTCCCCAGACTCATCTCTTCTTGTTTCACACACCCTCCCTCTTCTCACTCCAGTCTGTTTCTCTGGTTTTCCCTCACAGTGTTCCCATCAGAGCAGGTTTTTAGCATGTGCTAGCTGGCAACACATTCCTCTGTGCTTGTTGTGGGCTAATGTATCAAAACAAGAATCCACAGTGCTGGGGTTTCATGATATCAGCTGAGAGCTCCAGCTCGATTGTGGGGGAGCAGTGTGATGAAACGGCTCACATGATAAAAACATTTAGCTCTGATACAAACGTTTTAGCTTTTTCACTTATTGTGTTGAGATGCTCTTTGTACATTTTCTTGTGTGTGATACCACACCGACTCTCACACTCTGATCTCACTGATGGGGTTGAGATGAATTGCAGTACCAAGATAATATTGTGTTTAATATATCAGTGATTGCTTGGACTTGCTAAGGTTGCCAAGAATGCCAATAACTGCAATCTAAGCATCTCCCTGTCTCTTGATTATGGGATGAGTAGATGCGGGAAGCAGTAATTGAAAACATTTTGTTTTGGTAATGAGGTAATTGACCTATTGTCACAAGAAAACCAATTTGTTATACAAAGACTCTTTGATAATTAACTTGTGATCGCGAGACAATAGGGTTATTGCCGACCACATTAACATATATTAATTACTGCAAAACTTCACACAAAGCGTTGGATCGGAAAGTTATATCATTTTGGTCAATGATTACCAGCGTGTCCCACAGGATAAGTTGGACTCCACAAGAACGTTTTAATGCCCCTTGTTAAAAAAGCCTTGGACAACTTGTTGCTTGCAGTGACCATCACCTCTTTGTGCTTCAGAGACAAACAGTTTTTTAATAAATCCTGGCATAGTTGGGCCGGCAAAGATCCACCTGTTGTAGCCTTTGTTTTAAAAGGGACAGTAGCACGCATAAGGGCCCCTGCTTTGTCAGGCCGGTGTGAAGCCATCGGTCTCCACATCAAGGAAGCAGCCCGTGAATTGATACACAGCTATTGTTTACAAACTTAATAGGTTTATTCAATGTAGGGCAGCCATTGAAATCACACACGGTTGTGGTTATGTTAGCGCATTGGCAATCAGGTAAGTATAAACAGGTTATACCTCTCATTCTGCTTTAATTTCTGTTGTGTTTTCTTATGTTATCAGTCTACGTAAGGAATACTTATATTATGCAGGTATGCTAATGTTGAACTGTTAAACTGACACAATTCAGCCATAGTGTTGAAATAACTGACCAATTAGGGAAGGACCAAGCTCAGACTAGATGGTTTGCAGTTGTGTAATCAGTCTTGCAGTTGTTCGTTCACTGACAGATTGACTGACAACATGGGGTCACACACTACATGATATTTCACCAGGTGTAAAAAAACAGACTAGTGTGTCTGGTCTCCAAACTGCATTTGATCAGGAAAATACTGCATGAGACCGGATGTGTGTCCTCAATACACACATGGTATTTTTTTGAGATAATAAACCCTTTTAGAGAGATACAATTTTCCTATGTCATGATCTTCAACTCACACAAAGGGATTCAAAACTCAGCACCCCAGCCATTGTTTACATTATGATGCAAAAACTACAAAAAGGAGATCAGTTTGAACTTTACTCTTCACTACTTCCATCAGGCTAATGTGTGATTTGTTTAAATGCCACAATCCAGACAAAATAACCTAATTCCCCAGGTTTCATCTCCGGTGTCATCTGTGGTGTCACATTTGGCATTTAAATTATGCCCTTTAAATAATCTGCAGCCCTTTCATCAGCGCAACATTCAAAGTTGAAACAGTGAGAAACATCTCACTAACAAATCATTTAAATGATGTTATAGCTATATGATGTATCACCTGCAGTATCACTGTTGACAGACAGATAACAGAAATACTAAGCTTTTATTTTGATGAAACCCTCAAATTCTACAGAAAGACAGGAAAGTGGTCGAGAGGATACACAATTTAGGAGGAATAAATGTGTTTTATGAATTATACAATTTAAAGTTGTACTGGGGTCAAATCTGAAGATAACTGCTACATTTAGCAGTTCAACCTGCATGGTTTAGGATTAAATGAATAGTTTGACATTTTGAATCACATGTTTTTTGCCCGAGAGTGTCACACCGCGGTGAGATCATGTCTTGTTTTTGTCTCGTCATTTCCGGTTTTATTTTGAAAAGTAACTCTCCTCTCATTTCAGGTAACTTGCCCTTCCTCATGTGTCACCGGTCTGATCGTCTCCCCTGATTCCTGATTGTGTCCACCTGTTCCCTTTTCCCCCATGTGTTCATATAGTCTGAGTCTCCCTTTGTCTTGTGCCAGTGTGTCGTCTTTAGTTGTCATTCAAGCCCAAGCCTAGTTACCAGAACCATAGTTTACGTTTTGCTTAGCCTCGTGCTTATAGTATTCCTCAGTAGAGTGATTATTCTTTGTAGCTTTTTAGTTGCAGTGTTTAGTCTTAGTTAGGTCTTTTTGAATGAAGCCTGGTTTTTCCTCCCTTTGGAGCGCTTTGTTTTTTGTACCTTTAGCCTGGTTTTTCCTCCCTTTGGAGCGCTTTGTTTTTTTGTACCATTAGCCTGGTTTTTCCTCCCTTTGGAGCGCTTTGTTTTTTTGTACCATAGCTTACTCTGTTTGGAGGATTAAATAAACTTTCTCCGAACACATCTGCTCTGCGTCTGAGTCCTGTCCTTCGCCCGGCCTGACAGAGAGTGGTTTGATCGGTTGGTCATATAAATATCCAGAAAGACAGTAATGCAGATGTTTGCAAAACTTTGTTTTCCCTCATCTTTTAGCCTCTCGTCTACACACAAAATGATTATAAATCACTAAAAATAAGATTTTTACAAACACTGTATATGAATGTACAGGTAAAACACAGCGTTAGAGAAAATATGAGGTTACAGCCAACTGTAGCCTTGTGTACATCAGATGTGTGACGAAACAGATTGGAATTAACCATAAGCAAAAATTATTTCAAAAAGTGTATTACAATTGTTTTGACTTTGAATATGCAACAGCCAAAGGAGTATAAATAGTCACTGAAAATGCTCACATCTAGGGATGAGCGAGTACACCAACCAAATTATCCTTATCCGTACTTGGATTTAAGCCGGAAGTGGGCAGGGCTTCAACCAGAAGTGTGTATGTTAAGCCAGACATGGATACAGGTTGATCAGCAGTTGCTATATTTATTGTCTATTAGAGAACTATTTACACAACAGGGGCTTATAGACTTGGGCTTCAGATCAAGTTTTTGATCACAATAGTAAAATAACTATTCAGAACAAGTGTGCATCTAGCCGGGTTAGGTAAATTCTGACTCTGCCTGTGTACGCTGAGAATATATGATCATAGATAACGATGTTACACATTAGTATCCCTGTGGACAGACTGGGTGTGACAACGACATGACTGTGTTGTGTGGCACTGCTGGCGCAGCAGCAGTAAACTTTTTATAGGCTCAGTGTAGTGGAAGAGCTCTGTGTGGCTGGCCTATCAAGGAATGATGGGGACACAGCTATCCAATGAGTATCATCATTCATCATGAGTACGGATAGTGACACTTTTTACTCAAGATGGTACTCGTGCTGCCAACTACTGTCTTCTGGCCTGGTATGCTCTTTAGATCCTTTAGAATAGTGTAGACTAGGCCTTTGTCCATCTGTCTGTATGGTGGAAAGTACTGTGGGTTAAACAGATGCTGTCTGCTGCTGAAAACAATGCTCATTTGTGTAGTCTTGCTCAAAACCAGAAAGTTTGCTAAAAAAAGATAGGGAAAAATGTTGTAGTTAATAGGAAGCACTGATACAGGTGCACATTTTCTGTGGTTATACATCTTACTGTAGATTTGAGCCAGTGTTTATATTAAATATTGATTAAAGCAGCATTAAGCACAAAACAAGAGCCAGGAGGTAATTTGTCTCTATCAGCTCAAAGACTGAAAACAGGAGGAAGCGGCTTTGTTCATCAAAGTGAAAAGAAAATACACACTCACCCACCAGTGTATCTTGTTTGTTCAATCTATACACAAATGGAAATACACATGATGTATCTATTTCTTCAACATTTGACTCGGTATGGAGGCATGTCATGTTTTTATTACGTCTGAAGTGTAGGTCCCCACTGACTTCAATTGTATCGGATTCTGATACAACAAAGTTTACCCCTAGACTCCAGAAGTGTTTTGTGGACTAACACTTCACTCTCATTGGCATAGTGGTGAGTAATGAGTGAATTAAAAAATTTCAGTGAACTCTCCCTACTAACTAAGCTTATCACCTATTGGTACTAGCTTCATAATTGTCTATTGAATTGTGAGGAGATGAAGTGTGGAGGCTTTTCCATCTACAATATACTGTTTATAAGCATTTCACACAGGAAAGTGTTTTGATAAAATACATGATGCTGTAGTCCACCGCCTGTTCTTATTGCCGTTGGCCTCCTTTTTTTTCTGTTTAACTTTGCTACACCACCACAGCAACGTTCTGCATTCCCTCAGTATTTGAACCTGGATCATGCAAACACACTTTGACCCCAACATTATGTTTTCAAATGCATATTCATCTGGGAGTAAACTCTAAAAAGTCCTCTTGCTGTTGACATCTGTGTTTCTTAACTCCAATGGCCGACTGATGCACTCTCCTCCCTGAGGCGGCGCAGTAGTCACTAAAATCAGCATAATTGGTAAAGACTTTTGCTGCTGCAGGACACAACATTGCAGAGAACTAAAGAGTCAGTGTTGTGGACATTATAGAAAAAAACATTTCTATGACTATATATACTGTATATGCCACTGAATAACAATTGGTGCATTCAGTGCAGTAAATGAAAATAAAGAGGATGAACTGAGGAAATGTTCACTGACCACTGAATGATGCACCATACATTTAAGGCAAGGTGGACTAGAGGACATCTCCCACTGACAGGTCGGTGAGGAACTGTATATAGTGTACAGTTTTTCCTATCTTATCACAACCTACCGCTCTCAGCTCCTGTCACCTGCGATATATTTTAATTTTCCAGATGGTTTCACATAATATTTTTATGGGGTCCTTGATTGGCTGTATCAGAGGCTTTTGACCAGATTCAGACAGGCTTCATAATGTTCAGTGAAAAATGGTGATAACTGTGGCGTCAGGGTATTCACCTTGATGACTAAAGTACAGTTTTCACCCTGATTCCATAACGACATCTTGTTTTGTTGACAAAATCCCATATGCTGCTGTCACCACTGGGGGATAGAGAATCGTAAGGGCAATACTTCCAACTGCACTTTTGTTCGACTGGCTACTTTACAAATGCATTTCATGAATGATATGTATTACCTCTTTTATTGATGCATGGAAGTCACATTAGAAATACAGAAAACATTGCATAATATTAACAATAAAACAGATGTAGTCTCATGTCTCAACTATAAATGCTGGAATCTCTATTGTTCTGTCTGTCCTGAAATGTTTCCAACAACCGCCCATCCAATCAACGTTAAATTTTGCCTGTGTTTAGTAGATTCTCAAGACATGAAAATACACAATTAGAGAAATATCGGTGACTACAATTGGACCTATGTACCATTCCTTTAATAACTGTTTATTAGTGATTCATGTTATAAACTTTAATGCTAATGTAAATACATTTGTGAGTGATTTTCTTAAATGAATATCAGTGATGAAGTAACATCATGTTGTACCCATATGTATTTAGGCAAAAATACTTTGTTTCTATGATTGACAATGATTGAATTTAATCTTTGTCCATTTATTAAGTGCACCTATCAAATAAGAAAAAAAACAACAACAGTATTGAAAAAACTCTCCTACAGATTTTCTGTCAGATTTACCTTTGGCCTCAGCGTACCCTCAAGTTTGGCCTGTATCATGGATTACAAACTAAAAACACTTGACTGCGCTAAGGTACACAGTTATGTCCCTAACATCCGCTGGTGGCCACTAACAACTACTGGTAGTTGGTAACCTTAACTGTGCAGATGACATTCAAACAAACAAATGATAATGGACATCTCGTCCTATATTCCCAATGACTCCTCCCTTCATTAGGATTGAAGTGCTCTCTTTCTAAGAGGGCGTTTCTTTATTTAAGTTGTCATGTTGGAAGCAGTAACCTATGGTGCTGTTGAAGTGTCCTTGGTGGATTGAACCTATGAGGTGTTGCTAATATTTTGTCAACATTGATTGATATAAATGTGTTGGAAAAATTCAGAAGAAGAGCAGTGATGACTTACAGAAATCACATGAATTCAATGTTAAGAAAAATGGGGACATTAGGTTTTGGTTTCTTGTATATTTCACAAAGCCATCGACTTGGTTGTATTTGTCCCTTTGCTTTTTAAAGGCATAGTTCACGCTAAAATACAAATTCACTCATTATCTTCTCACCACTATCCTGATAGAGGGGTGGGGGTTTGAGTCCAAGAAACACTTTTGGAGTTTCAGAGCTGAACAGCATAGCAGCCAATACGATTGAAGAAGATGGTGACCACTTCTTGAAGCACAAAAAAACTTGAGGGAAAAACATTAAATGCCTCTAGACTGCTCATGTGGTATTATCCAAGTGTCCGTAAGCCCCCATATTCAAATTCGACTCGAAACAGCCTCATTTAGATTTATCCTAAATGTCCACTGTTATTCTTCTAGCCCTGAGCTTGAGCGTTGTGTGCGTACTGACGTGAATGGGGCTCAGGGTCTTGAAACTAATTTTTTTCCTTCCTAGAAAACACTTAGTAGGAGCTTAATATAAGTACCAAAACATAAACTACCCGATTTCTTCACTTCCACTTGTCTTCACCATCAACCAGTCAAAAATTATATACTTTACATTCCATAATAAGCCTGAAGTTCTGAAGTTCTCTCCTTGGTCCCCATTTCCCATATTTGTTCTTTTTTGAGATCATCAATTTGCAGATATTCTTCTGCTGGGCCATCGTATTATTATATGTTTATGTGCAAAAGGTATGTGAGCAATTCATTGACTTGTTTTTACCGTGGCAAACTTGTCTCTTCATCACTATGTCTCCTTCCTCGTCATTGAACGACATCATTTTGGCTTCTCCGTCTCATTCCGGACCAGCCTCTCTGTTAATCAAGCCTCCCTGCCTCTTGAACTCTGTCATTCTCACACCACTGACAATCTGTCACCATGCTCTGTGCTTGCTGCCCCTCCTTAATTCATGTGTGATACACCACTTCCAATAGCTTGTTTAAAATTGTAGGGCTCTCTTCCGCCTGACGTTACCCAACCAAACTTTACCATCAAGTCACACAAATGTCTTTGTTTGCACTCGAAACACAATGTTTTTCTTGACCAAGAGAGGTGCTGAAAGGACACACAGAATTATATCAGATGGGACATGTTGTTTTTTTTGTGCCCATGTTCTTGTTTGTCTAGCATATTGATGTGGTTGTAAGAGCAGAAGACCTTTCTTTCTTCCTGTCATTTTGTGCTCCTTCATTTCCTTCGACAGACGCTCATTCAATGCTCCCAAATCTGCAAAGAATTGTGTTTTGTTGGTAAAACCTTTTTTTGAAAGACACAGGAGACATCTCTCCCATATCCTCACACACTATTAAGAGTAGAACTAAGCATGACCTCTATTTACCTCTGGTCTATGAATGTGACCTATTTCTGCTGTTGGGTCCATTTCTATTCTAAAAGCAAGAATGATACTGCTTTTAATTTGAGCTTAAACTGGCCCTAGGACAATTTTTGCCAAGAAATCCAAAGGATGACTTCAGTCTGGTGGTTTTAAACTTAGTTCCACTCTGGATGTCCTATTAGTATTCATATCCTCTAAAGGACCATTTCCATCAAGTTAAAAGACGTTAATGCGAAATCCTTCATGAAAATATTGGGCTTCTAGTTGTAGTTTTTCAATTTACCAATTTAATTGCTGAGAGATGAATAAGAAGATGGCGACATTGTTACAAAATAATCCAATGGAAACAGATACAGTCAGATGATGAGACAGGAATTGAAAAAACGTCTTGTAAAAGCAAACAGCTAAATTATTATCCAAGTTGACGATTGAAATACACAACGTTCACACAGGTTTACCTCCAAATAAAGTGACCAGAGATAATCTTATCACAATCCTCTTTTATCATTGTTTGTCCACCTGTGAACTTGGCCGTTATCTTCCCACATGTGAATAAAGTTATCTTGACTGAAAGAAATGTTGGACCATAAGAAATAAAAGAGTGGCTCTCCTCAGACACTCTCTCCAAGAGTCACCTCACTGACCCTGGCTCCCTTCTATGGTGGCAGGTTGGCACCGTACTTTGGAGGGTGCAGAGGATAGGAAGGTGAAAACACCACCTGTAATAGTGGTCAGATTTGCTGTCACCACCGGAGACAGACATGAGCTCTTTTCAGACATGTGTGAACTATTCCAACTACAGAAATATATATATATATATATATATATTTTTTTTTATATTAGCTACATGCTTTTCCAGTAACAGTCCTCGCCCCACCAATGATAAAACTGTGAGTAAAGCAAAATCATCAGTAAGCTGCTCTTTTCCCCGAAACACATTTGTATGAGAGAGACAATGACCATTATCTAAATGGAGCCATCTCATGGAGATTTAACAGTTGTTATCAGTATGAATTATTCACAGTTATTCACTGTTATTCACAGTATGGTATTCAGACCTCTGCGTGTCAGAGGCTGTCGAAGATAATGAAGAGCGAAAGGTGAATATGCAGCATAATGCAGAAAAGATACAATGCAATACATCACTTCCTTGATGAGATTTTGGCTTGGCTTGTTTGGCAATGCAAAGTGTTTTTATTGACTCATCAAAGACGTATCCCAGGCTCTGTGAGAAAGCTATTAGGCCGGTCAACAATGGCAGCCTGTACTGGAAGCTGAGGGCTGAATAAGAATGAGAGCGAGGCTGTATGAATGCCAGCGGAACGTCTGAGTAGCAGCGACCTCGTTCACAGTGGGAACCTCTGAACGGCCCTCTCCTGCCAGCATTCAATACTTGTGTGAAGCAACGTGTGCTAGCGCCTCACAGCCACCAGCCCTGCAGCCCTGAAGGCATGGACCCAGTTCCAACAGAGATGATGACTTTGGCCCTCTCGACAAACACACACCAACAGAATGGAAAGTCAAAGCACCCCACTGACCTAAGTGAGGGGCTATGGAGAGGCTGAGGTTGATGAACAGAAAGAAAACGGCGAAATGGGCAGAATGAGAAAAGCATCAGACCCTGTGTGCCGTATAATAATGCAATTTCTTGACTACATCATGATGTCATTCAGTCATTATGATATTGAATGTTGAGTTAATCTAAAAAAAACATAAATCATATTTGAAATTGTAATTAGCTGCCAGTCTTTATTTTTTACTATACTATGACAACATTTTCGGACTTTCATCATGATGTCATGAAAATTTGATCAATGAACTGGTTTGGAGTTCCGAAAAAGCAAGGGAGACCACATAGAGACTGACATTGAAACAAAACCTATATTTATTAACTAACAGAAAACTATACACAAAAATACCTTAAAATATGTAAATCAGTGCTATTAGTAGTTTATGGAATGTGTGTGGATTTGGTTAACCTAAAATAATAATAACTTTATTTGTATAGTACTTATCTAAAAAAAGTTACAAAGTCTTTCAAGAAATAATTATAATAAAAGGTATTTAGTTCAGTAAAATACATAATACTGTGAAAAAGGTGCTTTCTCCCCCTTATCCTCTTGGCCCTGTCTCCCTATATTAAAACATTTTGTCATTTGATTAATATTTTGATTTGGACTATCTATTATATTATGTAGATAATCTGGTTTTGAGTTGTGTGTTGTATTATTTAACAGCATGTATGTGTTGACATTTTATTCTGTAAGGTCAGACCAGCAGGACGATCAGGGACAGTGAGAGCAGGTGTGTAGGATCAGGTCTCTGAGACAGTGGGGGGGGGGGGGCTGGGCAGACTCAAGGTGACGGAGAGCGGGTGAAGTGGCTGCATTAGATAACATGTTAGTCAACCTACTGAGTTTATCTGCTGTATTTGTGAAGCTAGAACTGTGAGGTCAGCAGTGACACAGGGTCCAAACTTGGTCTTGTCTTGTGTCTGGTTTCTCTTTGTCTTTCTGTTAAGCCCACCTTATACCTACCAGCACAGGTGGTGAGGCTATAAAGTAGTGAAAGGGGGGGAGTTGGCAGCTTGTCGTTAAGCTGCAGAGTTTTGTAGTTTTGTGCTCATTTTCATTCTCTAATATGATTTTGTTTTTTTTGCATTTCACATGGATATTTGTGTCTTTCTGTTCCAGCTCTTTTTTTCAAGGTTTCAGTGCCAGATAGCACCCTCCGACCCTATCTCGGGGTTACGGTACTACAAATACATTCAGACCTTAAAATGTAAAGAGAAACCCAACAGTTTTACAAAAACATAGACAAACACAAGCAACCAAAACACAATCAAACCGAACCCCCGTTAGCTGGAATAAGAGCGAGACAGAACTCTCAGCTCTTTTAAAGGACGTCAGGAAGAGCTACAGTGATGTTGGTGGTGTTCATCATTTGGTCCTACATCTGATTGCCTCCTGAACAGGAACAAACACAAGTCAACCTCACACATGCCACAGGGTCACATCAAATGATTTTTAGAACTAACCCCAAGGTGAGTCCACAGTCCCAAATAATGCAGAGGTAGGTCTTGCTTTTTTTTACCAAGCATGACGTAATCTTTTGAATTTCCTGATCAATAAAGCTAAGATTGTTTATCATTTGCAATCGTCCTCATCTGGAGATACCCTCCCCAGTAATTAACCTACATTTGGATTTAGAAACATCCAATAACCTAGCACAGTGCTAATCAAACCCTTTTTGATTATCCCTGTGAACACAGGAATACAAGGTTTAATCCTTGGAAGTAAGTAGGATTTGCACAAAATTGTAACGCTCAGCGATGAATGTAAGTCCACAGTGTGGGCCAAGTTGTTGAGAACACTGGAATTCAACCCAAATGAAGACACAGAGCTAGAGGTGGAAGGTTTTGAAGGGTTTATTAACAATATGGTACAGAATACGGATGGAGGGACCCGGAGCAGACTGGGTGCAGCGATAAAGTGAAGTAGATGGCGGAGAGTCGTTGCGTGGGCAGGTGGAAGAGCAGTGGACTGAGCAGATTGGATCAGCAGGAGGGTAACCGTCCAGAGGCATGAGGAAGAAACAGTGATAAGTCAAGGAGCAAGAAAGCCACAAGGAATGATTCAAAACCAGTAAGAATGAAATCGCAAGGAGCCAATACAGCCCAGGTTTTTCACTGGAGTTAATGAGTGGAAGGTAGGTGTGCAGACTGGAGGTGGAGCGATGAGCCAATGACCAACAGGTGAGTGAGCGTGCAGCTGCAGAGGAGAGACCACACACTCAAACACAGAGGGTGCATCTGCAAAGTCCAAATAATCTCCTTTCCTGACCACTATTGATGTAAAAGAGAAGCTTTAAGGAGTTAGGAACCATGGTGCAGAGACAATCCCAATCAATCTATCAAATTATATTTGTATAGCCCATATTCACAATCACAGCTGGTCTCATAGGCCTTAACAAGGACAACATCCTCTGTTCTTAACCCTCAACTAGAGTGAGGAAAACCTTCTGAAAAAGTGAGGTATCTTCTCCCCGGACAGACAGAAGTGCAATAGATGCTGCGTGTAACTGAACCTATCAACAAAATGACATGTTAACAACATTGTACATACATAAGAAAATGTCCGATAGAGATGAAAGGAGCAGCAATGAGTAATGAACTGGGAAGTTATTTTCAGTAACAGTAGAATACATGTGTTGTAGGTGTATTGTATATTAAGCAGTCTTCTTGGTATCTCATTGTAAACTATGATTACATCAAGTCCTGTGAGCCACCTCCACCACAATCAGGATCCATCATCATGATCCACCATTATAATCCATGATCCGCCATCACGGTCTCTGATTCTCGATCCACCCTCCCACTCTCTGGTCCATGGTTACAATCTGAGATCCACCTTCAGCAGCCACTGTCCTGGAAGTGAAGCACAAGATGTTTGTCGTAGCTTCGTCCGTAAAAAGTTGAAACTCTTTAAATAAGAGAAAGGCAACATAGACTCTCATGAAGTGCGTGGGGATGAACTCTTTGCTGCGAGCATTAAACCGAGGTTAGCTCAGTGATTGAGTCAGTGCTGTTGAAGGACACATAGAAGTCGGTGCCCAGGTTGCCCACTGCATTTCACCTCCCACTTGCTTTCCTGATGGGACTTAAGAAGTCATTTCAGTGCGCAATTCATGTTTGATGACTTTATTGATTTTCCTTTCTCCTGTCCTCTCTGCCTCTCTTTCCATCCCTCACTTTTCATCTCTCTCACCTCCTTTTCTCCTCTCCAGTGTGCCGTTCCCTATAAGTGCACCTAGAGTTGCAACCCCCCCCTTACTTTCTGCCATTTCTCCAACCCTTCCCCTCTCCTCGTTGCTACTGGCTACCGTTTTTCAACGCTGCAAATGAAATTGTCGGGAATGGGAGACCTTCTCTTTTCATTACTATTTATCAAAGCACTCATTGTGTAAAATGTGCTGCTTGTATTCGACCATGCAGCAAAAAATGGACCTCCACATCCAAAGGGCAAGATCACAATGTACCACTGTACCTTTGCTTATTAGATCACTTGATTTTCTCTTCTATGTGCTGTGACTTTTTTTCTTCATTCTGAGAGGTTTGTGGTATATAACATATGACTCACTACTACGTCAAGGTAAAATGGGACACTCATCCTCTACCTCATCTAGTCAACTTTGTGTGCGTATGTGCGTGTGTGTCATAGAGAGCGATCATGTGGATTAAAATGATTTAATTGACAAAAGCTTTTTATGAAGTCTTGATTAATTTCGTAACCTTGTGTGTAATAAAGGATACAAAGGAAAGTGTTGTGTCTTGAAAATCAAATATGAGCCATTCATGAATCAGTGACACATGAGTAATTATTTCATAACTGTATAAGTCTATAGTATAAATCTGTCTATAAGAGCAGTAAAAATACATATGTAATGATTCCATATTTTGCCACATAATAATAAATGAAAGTTTCTCCCTCCAATATCACACACTCGCATCACACTCTGTAGAGTAGTTTAACAGGCAGCCAAATCCTTAGTAAACAACCCATGGCCAATAAAATGTTTATTGCGAGGATGAAACTAGACAGAGAAGATAGAAATCAAATCCCAAACCCTTCCTTACTTCTCCAGTTTTCACATTTTACACAATGTGTAGCCATCATGTAAAAAATGCATGGAAACAGTCTTTTTAGAGGCACACAATTAAAGTTTCTCTAATGGAGAAAAATTTGGGCTCAGCTCCTGATGTTCAACAGTCCCGCAAACGTCCCTGGTAACAAATTGTTACCACAGAGCAGCAAAATGAAATGATAAATCAATTACCTCAAATAATATCTGGATAGGCTCTCTGAAAAAACTGTCTAAAGAAGGGATTTAAAAGATGCTCTGACTGAAATGAACGGTGATGTTCTCTGGAAGATGATTGCAGAGGCTTTGAGGCTCCTGTAACAGTTGGTATCTTGTCTATGGAGGCAGCTGTTGTGTCTCTGATGTCGTACGAATTTAGCTTCAAACGTAGCACTTCACCCCCATGAAGTTTTCCCAACAAGGTTCATACATGTGAATAAGAGATGGTGTGCTAAGGCTTGTACTTGATAAGTTTGACTTCTAATTTGACTTTGTAATAGCGAGATCACAAAGTTGTGGGTCAGATTAGAGTGGGTGATTCCTATGATTTTTATATAGCATACAGTGAAGTCACAATGCTGGCTGTAGTCACGAGAAAAAGAAAACAGCGCCTGTCTGATAACCTTTATAATGTGAAACACTGTACTAACATGAAGAACTATAAGATACATGTGTTATGATAAACAGGCTCCTGTGGGAGACTGTGTACTCTGCCCCCTGGTGTATTACGCCACATTCTCTGAACCCAATTGTAGCGCGACACTGTAGTTGAAATATTCTTCAAATAAATCATCTATTTGGATAGAGGACATTGAAAGCTCTGCGTGCCAAAGGTGTGAGTCTTGTTTTGAGAGGGACAGAAACAAATCCAGCGCTGATGACGGCGAATGTGTTTTTAGTGTGAGTCACACCACCCACCTCCATTTGGAGATGAAGAGACAGAGGAGCAGACGAGTGCCCTGACCCTGGAAAGCCATCAAAACACTGGAACACACTGAGCTCACTTGGTCTGAATTGAAGTGGAGGACACTTTGAACTGCAGCCAGAGGCAACTGATACCCACTGGGCTGATGGACAAAATCTCATTTTTTGGGGGGCCAGAGTGTCAGTAAGTAGGTGTGAAGAGCAGCTAAATTGTACAAAGAGCAAACGTATGATGCTGAAAAGTGAAGAAAGCTGTGCTTGAGAACCAACAGTTCAAATTCTGTGGTGTATATCAGAAAGAGAGAAGACACAGGGCTCCGTTGGGCTCATCAGATTCTGACATGGCTGTGAACTGAGGCTGTTTGGCTAATGGTTTGTTTCAGGGTAAGTTGTAGGTCTCGAGCACAGGCTGTATATAAAGATGGACGACATGACATCTTCCCACACAAGCATGGCAGGGTGAGGGTGGGCTATAGCCATGCCACAAATCAATGTAGCCCCAGTCTAGCCCCTTTTTAGTAGGTTCTATTTTATTTAATAATACATAAATAAATAATAAAGACTACTTAGTAGTGTTTTTAATGCCCTTCTAATGCACTGTCAAAAGAATGTGCTGCACATTGGATATTCTTGATTTAATTTCAGATTTTGAGTTAGTCTTTTTACCCTTGACAATTTTTGCAATTGTTTGTAATGTGAATTGTGATTGCATGGATGCTGTGCAGTGCTGAAAGGTATTTTTTGTAATTTCCTTACCACTAATATTTTGTTGAATATTGTTTGGCCAAATTTAATAGAAAACTATATCTAAATAGATTGTTCTGTGTGCCATTTGTGATTTTATAGTAAAAACTTCCATTTAAAGTAACTCTGAAAATGACTGTTCTTATCCCCTGCATTTAGCTACCCGATAGCACAGGTAGAGAAATCCGGGCACCATCCATGTTCCCAAATGTTAATCCAAGTCATCAGGATTGTCCCCTGGTGGCAGGCTGCAGACCAGGTCATATATCCTGCGTTCTTTATGTAAGCAGATCGGCCATGGACGAAATTAAAAAGTCAGACTGAAATACATTTTGTTCTGTCATTTTAGGTAGTTCTTACAAAACTGATGTTTGTTTAAGTGTGTTATAAGTTTGGTTTTGATTTTCTATTTGTATGACAAGAAACAAGGAAAAATTACATAGTTGAGACTAACTTGTCAGCTGGACCTGCAGATCCACAAATCGGCCTTAGAGGAAACACCTAAAAACATCCTGTAATGGTTAATGCAACAATATTTTCTAATTTTGAGGTGTGTGCATGCTTCAAAAATAGAGAAGAATATCTGTTTAGATTCCCCCTGTATTTGGGATGCAACCCAATTTCAAAATTGGCTTGGGTTTTAAAAACCCCTGGAGTGTGAGTCCAGCTATGTACTCTATTATCTTCTGTCTTACCTAAGGCTCAGTCATACCTTCATTTAAAGCAAAAAAAAAAAGCATATTCGACACACTCCAATGGAATGACTGAAACTTGTGGATTAACTTGCAGTAAATGTTTGCATCGAGTAAACTTTGAGTGATATTTGACCAAGAACCAGTCATCTTGATTGCTTTGACCTTCGAGAATGAGAGCCCAACATGGTGGAAGCCATCATTCCTCATTAGCTGTGTTCTACCAGTGTTATTTTTAACTGAAACTCATGGTGGCTCTGTGTCCTCAATTGACAAAGTGGGTGGTGATAGTGAGTCACTCCTTAGTTTGCAAGCCGCCAAGAAACATACGAAGAACAAAAATGAATGTGACAACAATGAGCGTATCAGAGGGGAATGCAAAATAAAGCACCAACAATAGAGCTGGGTCACCAATACTAATAAATAAGTAAGAGAAAATGAGTCATGAATAACCCAAAACAAAACAATCCTGCTAATTCTAATCAAACTAGTTTGGCTCTTTGTATGCAGGCTGATTTCTCATTTGTTAATCCTGGAGTAAATTATCTTGAATAGTAATCCACTCATGTTTTGAAATCAATGCAATATTCCCCATGGTAGGACTAACAAAGGATTATATTAACGCAAATCCTCGGACTATGATCATTACTATAAAGTATTATAGTAAGTAGTATTAGTAATTAGGGCTCTATAATATGTCATTATAATGATCACGTGATGGCAATTTAATGACATAGGTGTGTTGCAAACCTTCCCAGCATGCAATGGAGAAATACATTCATTGGCAAAAGTCTCATATGCGTATTGAACCAATTTTACTAACATCATAGCATAAATTGTGCTCCAAAAAAAAGCCTTCTTGCTCCAAAGTGCCAAGAAGGCATTTTCACCTTCACCGCTGTTAAACATTATAAATAAGTATTATTAGACTGTGTGTGTAATGTGGGTCCATGATTGGTGAGGTCCTCCCCAATGGAAATTCAAAAGACCTCTGTGATTATCACAAGCCTGCCGCTAAAATAAAATGTTACGAGTGTCAAACAGACATTTTTATTTTCTCCATTTTCGCTGCCCCTATGTATATTTTAAACGCCACAGCAGCCAGAAATAAAAACATTTCCCATAATGTAATAGGTATAGGTATTATTATAAAATAACTTAGCATATGGGCCTATATTCTAAAACTTGGTATGAATATTCACATATTCAGAGAGGACTAGGGATGCCATTATTATTATTATGATTGTTGTTATTATCCATTTTAATCTTATGCAAACAACATCTTCAGTTGCAAGGAAGTCCACAGTTTGGGGGAAATTCATGAAATGCATCTGATGCCAATCACAGCCCTGGGAAGTCCCACTGCTTGAATCGACTTCTGTTTGAATTAAACCTAACACTGCTGAACATCATCATTCATTTTCTCTTAATTTCGGAAATGTTTGCAAGAAACTGCTCGATGATAATCATCTTCATTGAGCAGGAGAAGGTGTAAAGTCTGTGCTGGGAACAAAAATAAAAATAAGTGATGGATTACAAAATGTATGCTTTTGGTTTTCTTTCAGCACAAACTGGCAATGGCAGTAGTTGCAGAGGGTATTAATGCTCAGTCTCTTATGTTATCTTGTTATATTGCAGTAAAAGCCTGTCATGGTCTCATCAGTTATTCCAACAGTATATTTGTCCTGCAATGAATTCCAGGTTCAATTTAATCATAAAACTGTTTTTCCTGTGTGTTTTGAAAAATCAGATACACTGTAGCAAAATGTAGCCGTCACCTGCCTCAGTGGGAGTGTAAAGGTTTAACTTTTAGCATCGCTCCTCTCTCATCCTGTTTTCTCTCTTCCTCTGTGTTCTTTGAGAAATGCTCTTTTTTCATCCTCAGCTTATAGAAACAAACAAGCTGTCGAGGGTTGAATCTTCAGCTCTAATACGTGTGATCAAAGCAGTGTGTGCTTCAGGGAGCTGGGATCTGCCAGTCGGAGCTTTAACCAGACAGACAGGTATGTCATGCACACAGACAGTGAGCAGTGTCATGAAGGAGAGCAGGGAACCGATTACACTGACATGCAACACACTCAGAAGTAGGCTATGCTTTATACACTTTTCACTTCTACATCCAGTGGGTTATAGCTAAATAAATGTACTCTTTACAAAGTACTATGTGTCAATTATGTCACACAGAAAAAATAGGAAAATACTTCGCCATTATTGCCACTGTCATTACATAATATTGATTTATTTCCTGCAATTAGTGGAACAATCATATTACAAAACAAAAGAGATAGAGAAAGAAAGGCAACATAAAATGTAATATACACATAGACATTATAATGGACACAAATGTCATTTTATTTGTATTTTACAAACTGCTTTTTGGCAATGTCAATCGGGGGTTGTTTGGTCCATCACTTTGATTCAGACTAAAACATTTTAATGTTGGTTGTCCGCATAAATTGAAACAAAATCCCTTTATTTACTTATGCTGCTGCACCACTAGCTTGTCAATTATTTCACATCTTTTGTGAAATACATTAACATCTAGGTGATGGGTAATTATGTTCCTATTCCCTTACGTGATCTCTCCACTTGTGCCGTTGGCAAACATTTCTGCTCGTTGAAATATCTCCATGAGAACTTGACAGAATTACATGAAATTCTGTATAACCATATTAATGGATGTGAGCAGTGGATAACACTTTTGCCCTCCAGCAGGATGGTTCTATTTTAAAAATCCTGGGTCAGTGTGGGGAGGGGGGTCGCCAGCTTCCTTCCATTGATTCGGGTTAACTTGACTTATATTTGACCGACGGTGTAAATGTGAGTGTGGATGGTTGTTTGTCTTTGCATGTTGGCCATGCACTGCACTGGTGATCTTTTCAGAATTTACCCAATGTCACTAGGGATTTTCTCCCCCCCACGACCCTTCAAAGGATAATCCTTGGATGAATGGATAATTATCAATTTCTATCAAATGAATAACAGATAATTAGGGTCCAGGAAGAAGAATTTAGGATTATCTCACATCTTCGAGGGTCATCACTTAAATTTGTCCAATACCTGAAAATCTAACGCCATTTTATTCAGCCTGAATTGTGCTAACTGGTAATTAGTGATGAGCATAGATGCTAACAGGCTTAACTAAAATGCTGAACAAATGTTCATTATATACCTGCTTAGCCTCAGCATGTTAGCATTGTCATCGTGAGCATGTTATGATGCCGTCTCTAACCCGACTGAGCTACTAGCAAGGTGTCAGACTCAGTCTTTTTTCTTTAAATAGCTTGGCCACCACAACTCAAATGATATTACTTGTACAGAAAGTGCAGTGACAGATATGTCAACGTTACAGAGTAAAATACTGGACGGGTCTTTAAATTTAATTTAAGTATATTGTAATGTTTAATTTGTATTTTTACATTTTACATTAATGTTCACACAATTAACCTCCGTTTATCTTAAGATGACCCAGGATGAGGAGTGCCAGTCTTGTTTTTTTCACAGTAAGTAAACTGACAAAATGCTATAATTTAAATCAGCTGAGCGACAGAGGCGGCCACCTCCTGCTTTAAAGCAATATTATTAGATTTGGATGCGCTTCTCTTTGACTGGCTATTACTTTTGTACATATAAAATATGTTTTATTTACATATACTTACATATATAATTTTAACATCACTCAGATGAGACCGACAGCAGAACATTACAGAGAGACTGTTATCTGTGAGCAGAAGTCACAGTCAAACTGCAGCAAATGTCAAATTTATCCCGCTTCAACATACACTCACAAGCTCTTTCTTAGAAACACCATACCATTAATGGGTAGCACCTTGTGGATCCTACAAGATGTTTTAGGATTCCTTTGAGATTCGGCTCCATGTTGACGTAACTGCATCACATTGTTTCTGCAGATCAGGTCAGCTGCACATGCATGCTGCTGCCCTGCAAGATCACAAAGGTTCTACTGGATTCACATCCGGTGACTGGGAAGGTCAATGAACTCACTGTGAGGTTGATGAAACCAGTTAGCGATTTTTACCCTGTGACATGGAGTATTATTCTCCTTTAGAAGATGGTAAACTGTGGCAATAAAGGAATGAACAGGGTGATCAACTACGTCCCATTAAGTGTCAAACCAGCATTGATTGTTGATGAGGGGCCTAGAAGGTGTCAAGGAAACGTTCCCCAAACCACCACACCACCAGCAGCCTGGACTGTTGACCCAAAGCAGGTTGGGTTCACGGATTCATGCTGTTGACTCCAGATTGTGACTCCACCATCTGCAGCCTCAGCAGAAACCCACATTCATCAGACCAGGTCATGTTGTCCAATGTTCAACTGTCCAGTGTTGGGGAGTCTGTGTCACTGCAGCATCACGTTTCTGTTCCTGACTGACAGGAGTGGTACCTGATGTGAAGCATCCACGTCAAGGTTGATTATAATTGTGGTTAGCTGATAAGAATCTCAGCATAAACAACACAGAGTGTTTATTTATGCTTAAACAAAATGAAATGATATAATATACTTTTATTTTTTTTAAAGAGTAAATTAAGAAATTGGACCTTACCTTGTTGTATGCCATGGTTATTCATAGTTTGGGGTTAAATTTTAGATATCAACCATATTATGGGTATGATTGATCAGATATTTACAGAATTTGAAAATGTATTGTTGGCCTTGGAAAGTTCTGATTTTCCAGAAAGCAGTGAATTTAGGTCCCCTCTCTAGTCCCATCACTTAGCATACTATGGTACTTTTGAACTTCACGTATCGAGGACGACCATGGGATGTGGCTGGAAGAAAGAAAAACCTAGTCAGTTAACCTTGAATCTTGTTAAACCATATATCTGCTGTAATATTGAGCTATAATATACATTAGTGGCAGTGATTCAGCACTAGAATATTGTTTCACAGTTCATTCCATGCTGGGCTGCTCAGGTGGTCTGGCCGTTTGATGTGCCCACTATGAACCATAGCTTCCTCATTCCAGTCTGGCATTCAAGTCAGTTTAAACACTGGTGGTCATGTGATTACAACAAACAGAATGTCTCTGCGGAGGTTTCCGATCACAGGACTCAGCCCTGTGTGTGAGGCGTGTGCAGGATGAGCTCAGTCAGTCCTCTCTCTGCAGTAGCACTTCACAGACTACTGGTGGCAGTCATGTGCTTCTCGAGCTTCGTAGGGAGGCTGTCATATGGATATACAGCAACGACACAGCCCAACATCCTCCCGCAGCTCCACACACATGCAGACCCCCCCCCCACCACCACCACCACCACCCACCCCCACACACATTATATGCATACATACACATGCATGTACAATTACGCACACTAACGTACACTCTCGTGCAGGTCATCACACTGTGTGCTGTGTGTTTCTTTTTAACCCAATCCCCGGTCTTTGCCAAAGCCCCGGCCTCTCCAGCTGGCTGTATCCAAGCAGCCGTGACACTGCAGAGATTTAGGGGATTGTGGGCAAAGAGATGGACACAAGGCTCATTGAGCGAGGAAGATTGGTTCCAATTGGGAGGAGGTGGTCCGAGGTATCCCTGCAAACACTTGGAGGGACTGTTTACCCGAAGAATCCCCAGGCCATGATAAAGCAGCGACTAACAATGTGTTTTTATATCCACTCTGCTCCTACAGAGAAAGGATACGTTTATGTGTTGCCCACACAACCACAGAAACTGTTATGTCAATACGCAGGTTAATGGACGAGTGAAGATGAGGAAGCTTTTTATCGCCAAAAAAGAGTCAACCACCTTTTAGCCTAATATATCTTTGAAATTATAAATCACTTCCTTAGTATTCATTATCTTTCAGTCTATCTGAATGCAAAATAGTTCTGTTTAATTGAAAACACACACCAAAAAAAACACCACCATTATAGGGCAGCATTTGCTGAGTTTAGTTAACAGGAAGACTAGCAATAATGTAAATTATTTAAAATTAAATTAGTTCAGTCAGACAACATTTATTGCAACTGTAGAACAGGTCAGTGTTTGGCATATAGGCTCAGACTTAATCATTCAACCATATGATTACATAGATATGATGGGAGTGATGAGCAAAAACTTGTAACCCCGTCAGAGCTTATTGGTGGATGCTGGGGTGGTGGAGGGACTGAAGCAACTGGCAGCAGCGGGGCAAGCAAATGGATGGGAAGGGGACATCTTCTCTGCTTAAATAAACAGCCCTAATAAGGTGGGTGTGTATTATAGACGATTGTGGAGAGTGACCATTGTCACATGATGAACGTTATATGATTGGAGCAGCGCAGCTCGAGTTGGCTGCCTGAACTAGCTTGAATGCTTCGCTCCATTAGTCGGTGATAGACATATGTATTAACATATTAATCAGTATTGTACATAATGTGGAATCCTACTTTGTTCAGTTTTTTTAAATACATTTGTGCTAATGATTAGACATGTTTTGTCGAAGAATGAGTCGTATTCATACATATGAATGTATTTTCAGTGTTTCACCATTAGACTTGAGATGTAATCCAAGCAATATTAAAAACATGTGTTTATGACTGATTCACATTTGTTGAACTCTAATATACTTTACTGAAAAAAATTGGGATTAGCTTCCTTTATCGTGGACCCAAAGACACAGATATCCACAGTACTATGAAACTGTCGCTGAACTGAAAGGCACTTCAGAAGTTTAAATCTTTAAACCCAATGATGCTTTTGTGCTCATTGATTTGTGTTATCTTGAACAATGTGGGCCCCTAATGTATAAGCAGAAATACATGATGCGAATTAGAGATCGGATCAAGAGACACTGTGTCATCTCTATTTTGTCCAGAGGAAAAAAGTTCCCCTCTTACCAATAAAAAACAAGGCCTTAAAATAGAAGAAAAGGAAAATATTGTTAGTATGCACACAGACCTTTAAGTAATGAGCTACATATTTTATAACTGTCATTACACATGAATTTCTATAAAATTCACATAATCATAATTCACGGAAGCAGAAATTATTGTAGTTTGTAACTAGTGACATCATTTTTTAAGTAACAATTGGGTTGTGAATTTAATATCTAATAATACTATCTAATCTAATATTAATTTGATAACTGTAATTTTACAGAGTTCTGAATAGAAGTATTATTATTTATTATTGTTAGTACAGTATAATTCAAATTTCATTTTCACTAAACAATGGAGCTATTTTGTATACATTTTTTATCTCTAAGATGAAGACACTGAGTGAAAAAGACAGAGAGATGGTGATGGAGATGAGAGAGGAAGAGCAGATAGGACTGGATACTGTTTGAGACACATTTCCAGATTGTGCTGAGGATCATTCATTTCAACAACTCACGCATATCTCTATTTCTTCTTGACAAGTAGTTTAAGCAACCCCTCACTAAGTTTCAAAGTTATTGTTCAATATTCGTCATCCTCTAAATGTCTTTAACTACACAAATACAGATCACACTCTGGTTGAAGAGGACTCTTAGTTTGAGATCCCTGGCAACGTGGCATAGAGTTGCTAAGTGGAAGGAGTTATTTATGGCATCCGGGGTAATTCACGTTCTTTCTCCATATGCACAATGTTGTTGACAGATGGAGCCCGGACAGACCTCTCCCAGTTGAATCATCAATACGATAGATGAGCAACTGTGTTAAAAACTATCCAGTTCTCTATCAAAGGTCCACCATCGCCTGAGGCAGATGAAATCACTGGCACAATCAATTCTGGGGGTGTCGTGTGTTTGTGTTATTGACAAAAGTCAGTGAGACGTGTAAAAGCTGAAGGACTCAGCTGGATTGCAGCCACTGTCCATATGTCATGTACACTGGTGTTTATGTCACAGGATTTAGTCTTATCTCCTCAGTGTGAAATGATCCACTGAAAGAGTGTGACCGGCTGACACGGCAAGAATATTCCCTTGTTCACATGTGTGTAACGTTTAAAGTGAGATGCTTTGTTAATTGGTGTGTGTGCTTGCAATTAACTGCACTTTTTTACATGTTACATGAAGACACACTACATTGATCACATTTATTTACTTATCAAAGACAGTGCCAGTACTCACAACATGTGTTCTTTTCACATTTTGGTAATAAGGAGGAATGTCAGCACCTTGTCCCCACTGACTACCAGGGAGCACCAGCATAGAAATGGCTAGCAATCACATGGAATCATATTGTGTAGTTGCTGTTCATCAAGTTCACAATAAGTCTAATAAACTACTGTTTAGTATGATGAGTGGATAAATGCAGTGTTGGTTCTGATTCTTTCAGTTAACTTGATCACACTGAGAAAAATCAGCCCAGTAGTCCTCTGAAATTATATCAAGCGTCACCAAAGTGCACATTTATCAGTCCCATAAATATGCCTTAAAAAAACCTGCAATGTAAAAGAAAGTAATGCATGATTCCCTGAACTGCCCCCTGACCCACACCCCATCCTTCCACCAAGTTTCCATATCATCTCTCCAGTACTTATGACATAATCTTGCTAACAAACAAAAACATGACCTGCTTTGCGGACGTAGACAGAATTTCATCAATCCAATATTTCACATTTTTGTCCCTGGCTCCTCTCCGCCTGTGCGGCTGTGTAAAAGTGCTTTACTCACTTCTAATGTGACCCAAATGCAACACCTGTAATTTCATGGTGCCCGTGTTAATTTCATGTGTTGAAGGATGTCAGCATGCGGTTGAAATAGGTGTGCTGCCACAGGGCCTGCGACAGTGTCACCGTCCAATCGCAGGAGCTGCATGTGCACCACCCTTCAAACGAACTGCTTACCTTTGAACAAACAGGCCCCCACCTGCACCCCCAACCCTGGCCTTAAATCCCATTACGTTTCAGGAAGGACAGAAGTGGAGGACATTGAATATCGGAGGATTTTAAGGTTAGGAGCAGCTGTGTGCCTCCCTCTTCATGGAGACTCGGAGACAGAGAGGGCGAGAGACAGACAACACAGGGATGTGGTGGGGGATGAAGGCGAGAAGGTTACTGCAGACGATTAGCATATTGCTCGAGGGACCAAGTTGCTTGTTCTCACCCGGTGTTCTGGTTTCACTTTACAGAGAGCCTGTGTGCTTTGTTATTCATACGTTGGGTTCAGGGAAACACATTTGTTATGAAGATTTCAAAATAACTACTAGCAGTGACATTGTACGGTTATGGAAATGTGCTCCGGGTTATCTTCTGCATGGGAAGGACTTCTAAAAAACACCAGCAGGCCAGGACCTACAGTTGAAAACAGTTCAACAAACTGGCTCCAATACAGCGTTTTACTGATGCAAATCAATAAGACATTTCTTGCCACGTCTTTATTGCCGTATAAATTAAACCCCAATGTGGCTTAGAGCACCGCACTATGAATTAACAGTATTTACATAAACACAAGACCGGCAGAGTTGTAAAATAGTTTATTGAAGCAAACATATTTATGAACACAATTTGTACTGCAGTATACAAAGTGGAGGCCTCGGGGGAGAGGGGCAATTTCAGATCTTTTACCAGAACAAGTGGTGAACGTAGGTTAACATTTAAATTGCTTAATGTTTTTAGTTCGACAACAAGACTAGAAGAAAACATTGGGGATTGAAGAAAATTAACCATGAATGTGTCTTTAACAGTAGCTCAATAGTTGTTTCATTAAAAGGGACGATGAAGAAATCATGATTCAAACAAAGTCATTAGAATACATCTTCTGGGAATCACCAACATTGATGCAAAGCATCAATGACGTATTTTACTGGATGAGTTCAATCTTTGTCCTTCTGGTGGTGCCAGTTAGATAGTTTGGATTTATACTAAAGCAACCAGGCATGCGTTGGGATATCTCTGAAGCGCACTGCCATAGATATTGACCCATACTTTCAGCGTATTTTGTCAGTGTATGAAAACTACTGATACATTCTGTGATCGTTTTACCACATAAATTATGGATGTAGCAAATTCACATGGGATTAACAAAGCAAACAATAACTTAAGAATGCCTCTGCCGTTATTTAAACTCACAAATGAGCAGCAGTTAATATTAGTCTTGAGCAAGAAAGGATATATTCTCCAAAGGCTTCCTCTCTCTAGCATCTGTATTCATGGCCCTCTGGGAAACTTTCTCCACGTCTCCCTTCTTGATAAAAGGCAGAACAATTCAGCACAGAGTCCTGTTCTTTATCAAGTTAGTGATAGAAAACACAGAGCAATGACAGACTGAAGCCGGAGAAAAGCTCCATGCTTCCAACGCAGCAAGAAGTCCTTCATTTTCGTTGAGTAATAGAGCGATCGAGCTGATTTCATTTCAACAAAAGCAGATCACATTTGGATGAGGAAATGAATATTCCCTGTTGCCTGGTGCTCTCTCATATTCTTCTCCTCGCCTCGTGCAGCATGCCCCGCTGAGACGGGGCCTTTGGAAAAACATTGTTCCTGAACGAGCCACTGGAGAACATTTCCCCGGCTAATACCAGCGCTGATCTATCACGTTTTTGTCCACACATGACCAACTGCATTTGTCAATATGTGCAGTGAAAGCACTTTTCTAGAATGACATTTTGATAGACTGATGTTATTTGCTTGCTGGATTTCACTCATCATTTTCTTTTATCAGCATTGATTTCCTTCCTGGCTGAGTCCCTCAGCTCCTGCAAGGGTCAAAGGTCAAAGAGGAATACACTCTTTCTTACCAGTCTGAATAATGTGGTTGTACGCAGATGATGTAAAAGGACAACAATTAGAGTGAAATGAAAAGGGTAATGAAAGTACAGCAGGTTTAACTGGCTTCAGTCATGAAAGTGGAAATGGAGGATTCTGCTTTTTTCCCATGTGAATTCTACATAGCTGTCATCACACTAACCGTGAAAGGCTGTTGCTCTCACTTCTGAGGCGGATTTTACTTATGCTGTTTAGTCAGAAATAACTACAGGAGATCCACATATCCCCACAGAAACCTGGGCAACATGCGATATATAAAAGTGACATTAAATCAATCAGTCATTAACCACATCAGCAATGTATAGAGTGTATTTCTATTCTAGGTGGAAACGTCTGGTTTTTAATGAAATATCTACATAGGTGTGTAGAGGCCCATTTCCAGCAACTATCACTCCAGTGTTCTAATGGTACAGTGTGTTTGCTAATCGCATTAGAAGACTAATTGATGATTAGAAAACCCTTGAAAACCCTTGTGCAATTATGTTAGCACAGCTGAAAACTCTTTAGCTGCTGAGAGAAGCTGTAAAACTGTCCTTCCTCTGAGTTAGTTGAATATCTGGAGCATCACATTTGTGGGTTCAATTATACTCTCAAAACGGCCAGAAAATGAGAACTTCATGTGAAACTCGCCAGTCTATTCTTTGTTCTTAGAAGTGAAGAGAGAAATTGCGAAGAAACTGACCATTTTCTACAACGGTGTGTACTACTCCCTTCAGAGAACAGCACAAACGGGCTTTAACCAGAGTAGAAAGAAAAGTGGGAGGCCCCGGTGCACAACTCAGCAAGAAGACAAGTATATTAGAGTCTCTAGTTTGAGAAATTGACGCCTCACAGGTCCTCAACTGGCAGCTTCTCTAAATGGTACACGCAAAACACCAGTGTCAATGTCTACAGTGAAGAGGCGAGTCCGGGTGGCTGGCCTTCTAGGCAGAGGGGCAAAGAAAAAGCCATATCTGAGACTGGCCAATAAAAAGAAAAGATTGATATGGGCTAAGGAACACAGACATTGGACAGAGGAAGATTGGAAAAGTGTTAAGGACAGACTAATCAATGTTTGAGGTGTTTGGATCAAACACAAGAACATTTGTGAGATGCAGAACAGGTGAAAAGTTGCTGGAAGAGTCCTGACGCCATCTGTCAAGCATGGTGGAGGTAACGTGATGGTCTGGGGCTGCTTTGGTGCTGGTAAAGTGGGAGATTTGTACAAGGTAAAAGGGATTTTAAATAAGGAAGGCTATCACTCCATTTTGCAACGCCATGCCGTTCCCCGTGGACAGCGCTTGATTGGAGCCAATTTCCTCCTACAACAGGACAATGACCCAAAGCACACCTCCAAATTATTCAAGAACTATTTAGGGAATAAGCAGGCAGCTGGTAAGCTGTCTGTAATGGAGTAGCCAGCGCAGTCACCAGATCTCAACCCCCTTGAGCTGTTGTGGGAGCAGCTTGACCGTATGGTACGCAAGAAGTGCCCATCAAGCCAATCCAACTTGTGGGAGGTGCTTCAGAAAGCGTGGGGTGAAATTTCCACACATTACCTCAACAAATTAACAGCTACAATGAGAAAAGGTATGCAATGCTGTAATTGCTGCAAATGGAGCATTCTTTGACGAAGGCAAAGTTTGAAGAACAAAATTTATATTTCAAATAAAAATCATTATTTCTAACCTTGTCAATGTCTTGACTATATTTCCATTTGGTAATTAAAAGTGTGACTTTTCATGGAAAACACGAAATTGTCTGGGTGACCCCAAACTTTTGAACGGTAGTATATATATATATATATATATATATATATATGTATAGAGAGAGAGAGAGAGAGAAATATATATGGTTTCTGAGTAAATATAACTAATGACACACTGCAGATTGCTTGCCCCTACCACCACCCCACCGCTCCTCTGGCTGTCATGGTCCTCCCTGGGATTGGCAGTTTAATTAACTTCATATCTCTGTGTGCTGCTGGAGCAGTAACTTCTCTCTGCACAAGAGGATGTATGTGTGGGTGTTGTGAGCGTCACGTCTGTTACATGAAGACTTCCTGGGCCTGTGTTGATTTAATTTGGCCTCATAGAGTTGGTTTAAGATGGGAAAGACCGGGAGCTGTATACACGGGTTGGTCACAAACCTCAGCGCTGAGCATTCATGTCAAAGCAGGTGTGGTTTGCAGATGTTTTTAAAAGGAGTACAATATTTAAATGAACCATGTGGGATATTTCTAATATATGTTAAAGTGTGATGGCAGATTTTATATTTAGATAAGTTTAATGAAGGAATGATAAGTATAGATGGAGAATATTATTCCGAGATGTGTTCCTGTGTGGTTTAGACTTTGTAATCCTGAGATGTGACCTGCTCAAATGTGTATTCGTTGGAGATTCCTCTGTGCCTCTGCTGAGACAAAAGGTTTTCACGGCAGGGGTCAATCCAGCAGAGACTTGGTCCTCATTCAGATTGAAGGTGACCAAATGTAAGCCTGATTACAACAAAGCAGAGAGCTGATTGGATGAACATTCTGCATCTCTGTGAGGAGGGGTTTGACTCGTATAAAAGCAATGTGATTTCATTGTTCAGTGCGCTTGCTTGAATCTTTCAGTGGTACAAGCAAGTTGCCCTCAGCCGCAGCTGAGTAAGAATTAAACAACCAGAATTGATAATTGTCATGCTGTGCAATGTATTAAATATTCCATTACAGTGTTTTTTCTTGAGTTAGGTTGGACTGAAAAATGTATGGTAAGCTAAATCATGTGTTTCTGGAGATTAATTACGAGGTTAAATGGAAGACCTTGGTGTTTGGTGCCAGTGTTAACAGGTAAGAGAATCCTCTCTGTGGGGTCGCTGCTGCAGAGCATCTTTAGAGTTCCAGTGTTTCATAGGAAGAATAGACATGGAGAAGATCGATTGTCACATTGACATCGTAAAATAACAAAGTGACAACTTTTCAGGGCAGCATGGTGTTGCACTGGTTAGCACAGGTTGACTGTTTGAAGGTTGCTGATGGGGTCATTCTGAATGGAGTTAAATGTACTCCCTGTGTCCACGTACTTTACGTAGTTTGTTTGTCTCTGTATTTTGTCCACTGAAAGGATTCTATTTATGATGGAAATCAATGACATGGATGACACCTATACTTTCAATGTGTAGGGTGAACAGCAGTAGTTATTCTTTCTTTCTCTGATTGCTTTTTAGTTTCAACTCTACACTCAGACCGCTCATCAACACCAGATATTAGCATGATGACAGCCATTATCAACACACAAAGAAGGCTGTGTGATCTGGTGTGTAACCCATACTAATGTTTAAAAGTCAGGTTATCTAAGTCTCTGTTTCTTTAATTTGACATTTTTGAAAATGTGTCACAAAACATTGTAGAATGGAAAAACACTCGGCCCTTAATATTCAACAGATGGAAAGAAAGGCAACTGCGGCTGAATCGTGATGCTGTGTGTCCTACACCTGTATAAAGCTTTTACCATAATAACTTGATGTAATGTCAGATGGTGTGCTTTCAGTACGTGGCTTAGAGTTTATTCTGACATTTTAGCCATCAGACAAAATTAAATTCAATAAGAAGATGTAATTCTTCCCAGATGACAAAACTTCATCTTTCGAAACTTTATGAAATCGTTTTCCTTGCACCACCTTCTGGTGATGCTTTATTCAACTTTTTATAAAAATTACTTAACAATCATAAATAGACAGCAGCTCCCCTATATGCTGATATGTGCTTACAGGCTAATCTTGACGGTTCCTATCGGGACAATGTTAAATCACCATCCAGCAGCCAATGCAGTATTTGTAATTTTACTGTCACCACAATTAAGCCCTTCCAATGGAAAATAAAAATGTATCTCTGGTCGACATTGTTGAAATATAGCTATCATACACCTCGACTTGATTTCTATGTTTTGACTGATTTAAAAGTGTCCGTGAAAACTGGAACTAAGCAACTATTCAATTCTTTATTTAATGGTCATTTCCCCCAAAAAATACTCACGATGTGTAAAGTATTTCACTTTATTTCTGTACATATTAAATCTAAAATATATATATATATATATATATATATATATATATATATATATATATATATACCTTTTTTTGGAAATGTTATACATAAGAAAATGTATATAGTTTTTTTATGATTAGCATTTCTCATAAGAGAGACATCAGAAGAGGAAGAGGAAATGGCTGCACACTGTATCAGGACTGACCTCTGAACATATTTATTCAACAATAGGAGGCATTCCTCTATCTTAGCAGGTACATTCTTTCTGGGCAGCAAGTCTGAAGGGAGGGAAAGAGAGAGACAGATTGTGTGTGTTTGAGTGTGCGTATTTTAGAGAGAGAGAGAGAGAGGGAAGGCAGAGGCACAAAGAAAAATCTCCGTAATTAAACTACACTGGCTCTTAATTAAATATTGTGTGGTTTAATTAGGGAAAATTATCACTGAAGCTAAATCCATCTTTACAGATGTTCCATCAGAGGCTCTGTGGAGGATGGGAGGGGGTGTAGGGGGTTGCAGGGAAGGAGGGACTAAAAAGCCAGCCACCCATTGATCAAATGTAATTTCCCCCTATTGTCCAGCACAGCCATTTTCATTAAGGTGAATTGAAAGTATGAGGCAATTAGACGACTAAGTCTTTTCTTCAGCTGACTGTCTGACAGGAGAGGTCAGAGACTGAAAAGGTGATGGAAGCTAGGAGGGAGTGAGGGATGGAAACGGACAAGTTGAGCTCACCATTATTGCATATAGCAACTGGAAAAGGACCTTCGGTAAATAATACCTGTAAGTCAATCTGTTGGTTTGACATCCAGACTAAACTGTGAAATATACGCTTAAGATGAGCCAGATGTCTCTGGAACTTGCTGAGGACATTGGTTAAGATTTGACTGTCCCTCACAGACAGACAAATGTTTGTGCGGATGAGAAAGCCTCTTTATAGCCCCTCCTCCTAATCACTATGACCAGCTAACATCTGGCTTTTGTCTTCAATGGGGATGGATATAATCTGAGTCGCTCCCAGGTCAAATGCCTCTGCAGTCAACACAGGTTTTAATCGGCTCTGGCTCTAACCGGCAGTTGTGGAAACAACACACCCGGATAGATGCATTCATTTACCAAGACAGTGAGAGACATTGAACATGATGCACCTGGGGAAGGAAAACAGAAAGGCAAGGTTTTAGTGTGTTTACAATACCTGCAATTACCTGCTAGTTGGGTGTAAAAGAGGTATATTTTAGACACACTCAGGTCAACTCTGCAGTACTTCTTTCATAGTTAATTTATATTTGAAATTCTGTCAATAATAATGAGAAACAATTTCAGACAGAACTTAAAGACTAAAATGTGTATTTTTCGATTGTCCACTATCAATGATGATAGTTCTTAATATAAAAGAATAACTACCATTTTATAAATAGTTTTTTCTACGATATATTTACATTGTAGCTAAAGTACGTAACATTTATTCGGAAGGCTTGTTGCTTTTGTGCACAGTTACAGAGCACCCCTGCAACCCTCAAAGGATGTGGTACAGTTAATGGATGGATTGAGGAAAAATTGTATACTGTGTAAACAATCTATACAGGAGAAACGTACGTCTTTTTGAGTGAAAGATAAACAATGAAAAACCTTTTTTCGATTATTGTCGTATAATCATTTGACAAATTGTATTTGTAGAACTAGTCTTGTCATGGTAAAGTCAAGGTTAAATTGGTCTGTGATCGCAGAGGAACCAATCTTATACAACGGACCTCTGTAACACATAACTCTACAGCCATTTTTCCTGTTGTTTCTACACAGTGAGCTCTCTAATAAAAGCATACAATGTCCAACTGAACGATCTCCAAGGTACAGATTGTGATATGTTTATATGTTTATCCAGTGAGTGAATGGGATAAAATAGCTGGTAGCTGCATCCACCTACAGTGTTTTTGTTTTTGGAGAAACATAAAAAACCACTGGTGTTGTGCTTTTGAAACCAGTCATATGTTGTTGGTGCAGGTTGCCATTTACTTATTAAATGTCCACAAACAAACATTTTGCAGTGAAAACTGCTACACAACACGAGACATGGCGGGCACAGCTAGAACATCAAGGTTCAAGTGACCGGAAGCATCTGGAGTCTGGATCCAACATCATCAATCAATAACTAAGTAGATGTGATGGTTAGTTTGTGTGCGACTGAGAAGAGCAGGAACACACTGTACACACACACACACGTAATCCTGCAGAGAGTAAAGAAGTTCTTCCTGCCATTTTGACCCAACACAGTGTTTAAACTTCTTTGTTGCTGAAGAAGCGACACCCTGTTTATCCAGGAACATAAATATGAGTTTAGCAGGTTTTTATAAACATCAGTTCTAAGTGTGAGGGATTAGAAAAGAGGGGGGGCACAGAATCACTTGTTAATCAGCAGGGCCACCCAGTTACTGTAAAAGCTACAATCAGAGTCTTTCACCACGCAATGCTAAGTGCATTCATGTGGAGATTGTCATTAAATAATCATCACTATTGATAATATTTTTGGGTCATTTATTTATTATCTATTGTTGGGGGGTGTTCAGATTATGATCATGGAGGTGTACTTCATAGTAACATTAGAGCACTAGGTGTGTGTGCGGTTGGGGGGGGGGGCGATTGCCACTGGGTATTTCCCACACTGACCACATGTTATTATTCAGCTCAAAACGTTCATTGTAGCACCACATCCTTCATTACAATATATTTAGTCACCAAGCATTCACTTACTATTTTGTTAAACAATGACTTGACAAGACGAGATAAAGAAATATGTTGCCTCAAAATTGATCCAAAACTCATTGATATTGTGAGAGCACATAAGGGAGTATACGATCCCAGGAGACCCAGGATCAATAGTGCTGGAGCTCCTCCAATTCAAGGACAGATAGGGACATCTTTTATCAATAAAGACCTCTCATAGTGTCAGATGAAATATAAAGGATCTGTGACCCCGTAGAGCTGAACATCTAAAACAAAACGGATAATTGCACTCTGTGTGTGCTTTGGACTTCTTTCAGGTTCCTGAGCTTGAATGTGTGAGTTTGGCCGTGTCCACATTTTGTCACTTATACCACGCACACAGATTTGGCCTACACCCCACGTCTGGCCTCCATGGCGAGTGGAATGATGGCTGCTCTGCCTGTTTGCCAGCTCTTTGCCACAAGTAAGCCTTAGCAAGTTAGTATGTCAACCAAAGGTGGCCAAAATTTGTTTTGGGATATTTTGGCCATATTTGCTATTTATACAAGTGGGCCACTTTAGGCTCATATCAACTTAGTCCAGGCCACAAGAATGCTAGAAATGGCTCATCATCTCCTGATATGGCCCACATCGGAATGCTATCTGGAACACAATGTGTGCAGCCACGGTCTCCTGGTCCTTCCCCTCCGTCACAGCTGAATCAACTTTTCTCAGTATAAATGCATCTTCTTGAACACCATTACATTACATTTAGCTGACGCCCCTATCCAAAGTGACCATAGAATAAGTGCATTCAACGATGAGGGTACAAACCTAGAACAATAAGAATCGAGTAGAAACAATTTTCTTCAAGAAAGCTTAATTACAAATATAGTATAGTATATATATATTTTTTTTTTTACACTTCAAGAGCCTAGTCTTGCTTTGTGTTACTCATGCTTTGTCCAAACCCTGCCTCATTTGATACCTTTATTTGTTCATTTGTGTTACTATTCACTACATCTGTGTGTCGCCTTTGAGTCCTGAATTTAAAAAAATAACAGGGAACATTGAAGTTGGTTGTTCGCCCTCTTCACCATATGCTCTGCATCTTATGCATCCATTTTTAATTTGTGTAGTTGGTCAATCTAGACATTGAACTTGTTTTATTAATGGATTCTCCCAACATGAATAAAAATACTGGTGAGTCTGAGCCTTGGGTGACTTATTAACCTTTACCTCTAAGACATGTGTCCCCTGCTGGCTTGAAATAGAAATCCTGTGAGAGCTGTTACAGATCTAATCGTGGCACCAGATACTGTGTTCAGAAGAAATGTGAAGTGTGAAGTAATCAAGGGGACTGTAATGAAGCCTTCAGAAATAACAAGTTGCAGAATTTGATAACTAATGTGCAGAGTATTTCTTTGAGGGGGAGATGTAATAATTAGAATTTCCTACAGCAATTGTACATTAAAGACGAGGCAATATATAATGATCCAAGTTGCTGGTACCAGTGATTTAACAAGTCACGATGTAGTAATAGTTGCCAATTTGTGTGTTTCTCTAAGGGAAGTCTGTCTCTTCTATCCTTACATAACAGTTCACTTAACCCACGCACTAACAACAAAGCCGGACCTAGAGCTTAGTGCATAGGTTAACTTTTGCTATGAATCAACTGAACTAATTATCAAAGTTTAACTGAGTGTATTTGGAAACTTATACTGTCGCTGTTATCGCACACACACACATTATACAAGTAGATGCTTTACTTGAAATTTAAATAAAATTCAAACTTATATAAAAGTGTATCGATTTTATACATACTTTTAATTCAGCTTTCAAATCTGTCCAGTTGTAATTTTGTTCAGAATCCACCTTTGCCCTTGTGTTCTCTTAAAAGTCTGTTCATTTCTCTCAGCAGTCATGTGAAGAAGTCTCCACTCCTCTGGTGTCTCCAACACAATCAGTTGTACGTTACAGTGTTCATTCGAGGCCCTGTTTTTTTTAGTTTGCTTAAACAATGTAGTTTTAGTCGTATTTTGGATAATTTGTATATTTTTCTTTCAAAGTGTTAACTACTTTGTGGTGGTTAATGAACGATTGAGTACATTTCATCATTGATATTTATATATTTTTTGATGTTTGCCTCGTTTGGTTTTAAGGAATTGTTTATTGTATGTATCATTTTAATATCCCCTGACTAAATCAACACTCTTAAAACAAAACAAGCACAACCCACCTCCTGACAACCAAAGGGAACAAATTCTGATCCTACCAGCAGTAGACTCTTTACAGGTCTGTGGGCACGAGACTGTAAACAACCAATAGTGACTCTTGACTGCGACTCGCAGTTGGTTAATACACACATATGAAAGGAGAAAGCAATTATTTCTAATTATTTCATCTTTTATCATTCTCTCTTTGTATCCACTGCGGAAAATGTATCCTGTTAACTCCAAACATGTGCAACAGAAGGTCACACTGGACACACAGAGTGACTCACTTCTATAATTTATAAATCACCCCAGCATTATATAGCACAGTTAATAGGCTACAGTAGAAGTTCGCTCTTCCTCTACCATCTCGTATATAAATAATTTTGTTCCCCTTTTCAATTAATATAAAGTTTAAAAATGTGATTCCCCCAGGGATGATGCCTTGAGTAAAGTATGTAATCCCTGCCTGTTTATGACTGTGCTCCTATTAAAACAGCTAAAGTACAATGCTGTAGAATATATATATATATATACTAAGAAAATAGAAGAATGCAAAATTTGAACTGTAGGACAGTCACTCGAACGGAAATAGATGTGAATTAAGACTTTGCAAAAGTAATTACAAAGATAGGGATATGCCACTTCAAATCCATCTTTAAGTATTTCACATAATAGATAGGTGATTTTGGCTTATTCAAGAAAATGAAAATAAAAACATACAGTACATATGGTCTGCATATAAACGGTAAATTACTTTTTGATTGTCCTAGACAAATCCCAGAGTGAATAATGTCCTTTCTATGCTTCCAAAATACTGATACCGTTCTGCTTAAGACGCTAATTTAAATTCTGATTGGGTGAAAGTTTGCTGCTTGTCCTGCACCAGATTAGCGGAGTGAGGCAAATTGCAGTGGATTCATTCCATCTAGTTTTATAAGCTGTAAATGGATGCAAACAAGATAATTACAGTCCACAAATCAAGTCTCTTTAAAAAGCAGCCTGTAGAGGCCGTTAATGCAGACACACCTGAATCCGTGTGTTCGCTCCTTCCCCTTCTGACTTGGAAATGTCGGTATGTGTATTCTCTTTCCTCCATCCCTTCATGTACCCTGCCTGGCATGCGGCTGCAGCAGTACTGATCTTTTTAACAATGTTGTCTAAACACTGCGCTATTCATCGTCATGAAAGCCTTATCCTCACTGCGGCTCATCTGAAATCCCGATAGGTTACTTCTGAAAAGCTGAGCCACCATGGATTTTTCTCAGTCCCCTGTTTGTTACTTAAAAGCAGCTCTTTTTAACACCTCACCATCAAAGGTGAATGAGATGGGAGAGGACAAAATTAAAGCCAGCACAGCCGAACTTTCTCATGTACAGCTGTGGGTCAGACCTTGTAAAGTTAGCGATTTGTTATCCTGATGACTTACAGGACCTGCCTGAACTTGTTGGACTCTGTCCTCAAAGCAACAGATGAGAACAAACGGCAGTGTGTCTGCATGAAGACAGAACAGTTAGTCAAAATTTCTACACATGAAGCTTTTATCAGTAATTTCTGTGATTTCTTTAATGACATCTTTGCCTGAATTTAAATAGACTATTTAGTATTAAGACAATACACGTGACCAAATAATAAACTGCAGTTATCCTCACAGTTTAATGTGCAGCGATCAAAATGTACTGCTTCTTGATTTGGCAAATGCAAGGCCAGGTCTACAGGGGGGCGTGGGTTGGCAGCTAGCACCACTGAAAAATACCTTTCAGGCAATGCAATTCAAAATCGCATAACTGAGAAGTTTTGGCTTTTTAGAAATTTACAGAAACAAAACTTGGATAGCTCAGAGGAAGTGGAGGAGCCAAGAGAAGATGGTCCCCTCAGTCTCGTGAATTCTAACCCTCTGCAAACAGGAGCTGTGTTTCAAAAGGTGAATGTTATTGTCTTTCTTTAAATAAAGCAAATATATGTTGTTTACACTGAGACTCTTACTGTTCACCTTCTACAGGCGTTTATATTGAGAGACGAGTTTCAATGTAGAGTTTGGAAAAATTCAACATATCCAAAAGGAGAAAAGCCACAGAAGGGTCAATGCATTATTTTTAATGGTTCCCAATATCTAACTTGAAAAGCTTTTAATATGTTTGTTGCAATTTTTACCATCAGTGTGCCTTTGTTGTGCTGCTGTGGGAGTCGTGTTAGTTCTTAATGCAAGGATTTAACCTTTGTAAAAAGGTAGCCATGTCCGATGTTGAATATAACCTAACCTTTAAGAGTCGTTTCACCATCGGCTTTCTACCCTTGCAAGTTTCCTCTATACTCACTGTGACATTTTCAAAAAGTAACAACAGTGATAATATGCTCCTGTATCTATTCCAAACTTGCACCTCCTACTCAACATATTTCTCATTTTAGTTCCAAAGTCGACAGTTCTTTCAATATATTCCATTAAAATGAGTTGTGATTGCCAGCGGGGAATGGTCCCTTTCCCTGGGAGTTGGTTACTGCATCCACATCTCATTATTTCTCCAGACGTTTTTTTTTACATATGATATACATGCCAGATAAGAGTCATAATGTGTTATAGGGTGACATTTTTTATTAGAAATTTGGTGTGTACAGGCAATGGCAGATTTCTTTGACTGGGTATAAGGTTTGAACTGGATGTGCTTGGGTTCCGAGCTGGATTCAAGCATGGAGCAAGGCATGGTTCTATTTGATGGTTTATTGGAGTGCAGGTCAGGTACAGGGTTTAGCAGGTGAGGAATTCAAACAAGCAAACTAAGACCTGGCCGGATATTGACAGAGGCAGGAAAATGAGGTGCAGGTACACAAGGATTGCAATGAGACAACCACTGACTGGCATGATGCACTGTTAGTTTTGGGGTAGCGTTACAACACGGAATATCTGAATGGTTTGATGGAGACAGGAGAGAGGGACCCAGATGGAACAGACTTTTTCGTGAAATAAAGTAAACCCAGCTGAAAGCTGTTGGTTCCAATCTATTTATACCTGGAAAATGTGTATTTATAACATATTGTGTTATTACTAATTACTAGGGTTTCTTTCAAGTCACAGACTTTGCTTCCATTCCACAAGGGATGATTTCATTCAATTATTATAGTGGCCTCACTAGATGTTCATAACCCAGCAATACTGTAAACTAAACCCATGAACCAATAACGACCCATGCAGATCTGCTCCCACTTTATTGCTTTGTAAGATAGTAAAATAAGAACTTTATAACCTTATAAAATTTTATTTTTAAGATAACTTTAGAATGACAGGAAATTCTTTATACACATTCAACTGCCTCCATTAAGCATGGAAGCAGGCAAGACATTTAGTTCCAAAGACACTAATGAACATTCATCTTTTAGCACTGCTAGCACAACACGGCTATTCGTTTATTTTATTAACTTGTTGGTTTGGGTTTTTTTCAACAGGAAAGAGAACTGCAGTACTGCTCCATCTTATCATCCACTCTGTGTAACTATTTCCTAAATTAATTCTTATCCAAAATTAACAAAAATGTTAGCCTTAAAATGATATTACTAATTTCACTGTAGATTATAATGTTCAGTATTTATTAATTCATCAACAGTTTTCAAACCAGTAAACTGAAGCAAAGTATATCCTTTGATTTGACTAGGACTGATGGACATCTCTTTATTGCTCATTTGCCAGAGCCTGAACACTCTTTATCATGAAGTATGTTGTGCCAACTCTTTGTCAGTGGAAGTCTGTGTTTCTGTACTTCATTACTTTCTGTCAAATGACTTAAAGTGCCACTCTTATCCAACGATCTGGGAAGGCTCCATTTTTGTGCCATTTATGTGTATTTCTTTGCTCCCATTGGCTTCTTTATCAGCAAATGCTTATCAGACTGACTCATCTAAAATGAATTTTAAGAATGAGTGGCACATTCAAGAGTTGTAATGGGATTTCCACTGTGAGACACTCTGCAATCTTAAATATGGGTGAATTAATTAAACTAACTGCATTCATGTACGTAAAAGAATTCAAATCTTCCCAATGTCATACGGGGCAGTGCAAAATATAGTCACATTGCATGAGCAGAAAATATAATGAGCACATTGTTCTAGAGGCTGCATCACTGAGCACCAAGTCTGTGTCCTTATCACAGTGCTGACTCATCATCAGAGGGCGTTTTTTAAACAAACTATCTTAAAATATGTTAAATTATGTTGTATCAACCGGGACTGCAGATGGAAATAAGTCAAAGAGACCAAATCTGGTACATTTATTATGAACCATTGCTCTCATAATAATTAACCTGTTCCTTTTAAATAAATCAAAGCTTAAAAAAAAGTTCGATAAAAAACGTACTTCTGTGAGCCCTCTACAAAGTTGCGGAGGGTCAGCTAGACTAAAGTCATGGTGTTGAGATGGTAGAGTGTGATATTGTGGTGAATCAAAACATAGTGCTCCTATAAGACCTGGTGTACAAAATACTATCAAATAAGATTTGTAGCAGTTTTTTCATTACCGGAATTGATTCTGCTGATTTTATTAAACAAGGACTCTTGCAGTCCTTGTTTACTTCTATATCATAGCTTATGAACCTAAATGATGGAACTTATGATGGAACTAGCACCATGCTACTCTGATGAATTGACTGACTAATGCAAGTACAGGAAATCGAGCCTATTGAAAAGTGAGGTAACACAAGCTGTCTTTGGCTTGTTGAAGACAAAGAATTCCTCCCAAAAGCACAACCTAGCATGGTGAATGGGTCAAACTCTTGAAGACTGTGTCAACTCGCCTGTCCTAGGGATACAAGGACACTCTCGTGAAGCCAGACCTGGGAGGGAAGCTTGCCCAAATGGGGCTAGAAATAGGTCCTTGGTCATCAAATGCTTAATGAATAATCCTTTGGGGCCAATGAATATTAATAATACATTTTAATTGTTATCCTTGCTTTTAGTTGCTAAGACATCGTCTCAGGATAAACTTTGGATAAGCTGACAGATCATCCAACAGGCCCTGCAGTGTTTGACACAGATATTGTTAATGTACTTATGCTTACTTATGCATAAGTAGCTGTTGTATCAGTGTGTTTTTGAAAAAACTAAAATTCTGCAGCATCTAACTTTGAAGACAGGAACAGTTCAACTGTGAAGCCATGACAAATCTGCGAAATTAAATGAATGCCTTGTTTTCTTTTGTCGGGAGAAATGATGCTGCGTGCAGCAACATTTCTCAAAGCCACTGAGGAGGAATAAGTGCTGTATGGAGCCTGATTACAGCCTGCCATGCTTAAAAGGAGGTGAAATGTTTTCCAAGTGGCTCTTCATTGCTGTTTTTTGGCAGTTCATTTGGCTTCATCTGACTCTCTTGACTCCTGCAGATGTTCCCGCAACATTTTAATTTGTGGTAATGGGTCAGGAAGAGGGACTGGTGCTTGGTTAAGTGACTGCTGGAAACCTCAATAACATGTAATCCTTTGTTCAAACCTTCATGTGGAGAAAAGGCGAGAGAAGAGAAGACATGTGTATAGGGATCCCTCACATATAATCTTCTCATGATCACATGTGAAGATTAGTTTTTTTAAGAATTATTTTAATCACAAGAAAATAAACCTTGTAATATTATAATGTTTTAATGCTTCTTGGTTTTTTTCATAGGTGTACCAGCTGTTGAGTTCAAACATGATTCCCAAGCTTCGCTGTTTGCTGGCGTCATTACCTCTTTGAAAAAACAAGTTTGTCACTGAGGCCCAATGAATCCTGGGATAAGTCACAGCAGCATGTCCAGGCGGTCCTAAAATGTAGACTCCTCAGGATGCAGCCCCTGAATTGAGACAAAGCTGGCATGTGAGTGGTCGATGAACATAGTCCAGCATTTAGGAAATGACATTTTTTTCTCTCAGGAGACTTTATAAAAATAAAACTACCGATGTATATGAAGCCAATGCATATAGATTTTCTTTTGTTAATCATTCTGCTCAGTAGATATTTAGTTGTGTGAACAGTATTGATCTTGATTCAGAAACTTAATTTAATACATATGATTGTTCGATTAGCTAATACCTAAGTGAACTGTCCAATGAGGCTGAGCATTCCAAAGCTGAAAAACTCTGCAAGCTGCAGTAATGGGATGCTGTAGCACTGACTTGTAATAACAGACATCACATGTGCTTTCAAGGTTTTTCTGTCAGTCCTTCAAATCTCTACTGTAAGATGAGTTTTATTACCCTCACTGACTTGCATAAAAAAAAGAAAAGTGAACCTTATGGCCGATGCCATGCATATTTTGTTTAGTTCACATGAATCCAGACACCTTAAAGTTTAATTGGGAATTGTATGTCACTTGCAGGTGACAGGAGACTTATTATTCTCCTTCCAACACCTGTCGTCAACCAAGGTCACCCTCAATAAGGCCCTGCACACAGGATAAGAGGGCTACCTGATTTGCATGCATAATATGACATTTCTATGTTAAATGCCTTGTCAAAGGGGAACACTTTCTTCAGAAGAGAAAAGGCCTTCAGCGTCAATGACACAGTAATGTTTCATATATGCTGTAAGCTTTTCCACAGGGGAGCACCTACTGGTTTGTTTTTATGTAAGCACGAGCCGCGACAGCCTTTTCCATGGCAGTAAGGGATGGCTAGAAGCTGGCATCTGAATTTCAATAAAGCGCAAAACTTTGAACAATATACTTGAAATATTAAAAGACCGCCGTTCCAAATATTAAAATGAATGCACTTTTCGCTCCAGGCAGCGTATGGGCAACACAGTCTGGTCACTGTGGTGGAGGAGTGCAGGGAATGAAAAGCCATTTTAGCCCATTGAACGTGACACTTTTTCTTCCATCTACCTCCCCGCACTTCTCAGAGAGGAAGTCAGAGGCCTGACCTTTTCTAGTTTCCTTGAGGCTTTGCTGGAGCAAAATGCCCTTCGATATTTTGCTGCGTCTCTGAGCTAATTGAATCTAAAAGATTGCGTGCGAACCCAGGGCTGTGGTAATGAGAGCAGAGCTGCCTACGCACAAAAGGTCTGTAAATTGATAGAAAAGGTGGGCCATCCCTCTGACAATATGTCTCAGACAGAGCCTCCAAAGGGCAATCTCCCACTCTGCCTGATCCTCAGCGGAGCCAAAAGGGCACAGAGGGACGAGTGTTGAGTTACAGCCTCTAACCTGTCGATCCACCCGTCTACTTTATGAGTCTGATGTAATTTTGATCATTTATAGTTCGCTCACTCACTCACTCACTGGAGTCAAGACACTAGGCCGGGCACAAGCATGCTTATTATAATTAAGTTCACACTTTACAAGTTAAAACAATGGTTTAAAAAAAAACTTTGGTTACTAGACTCATCCCCCGGCAAAAGGGATGACAAATTATGAACCTCCTTTCATTTGATTTTCCCCTGTATTTTTTTAGAGACAGTGAAGGGAGACAGGGAACGTAAGTGACAGTTTGAGCAAATGCAGTAAATGGATTGACCTGCTGGGAGTGGAGCAGGAGACCTGCTGCTCAGGGCATGTGTGTCTTAACCAATCAGGCTGCAGTGCCCTCCTTTTTTCTTGCAGCTAACGTTACTGAAATTTGACATCCATTTAAACTGTGTTACAAAAGCATTTGTCCATCGGCCTTCATGTTACTGTTGAGCAGACACACAGGGAGGGGTTGAGATCAGGCAGGTAGGCAGTCCTCTCTCTCTCTCACACCACTAATACTTTCCCTACGTTATTAAACTTTGGTTTGACACTGGCACCAGATTCAGTTTGAAACACCATCTACAACCACATTCCACAAACTGTTTTAATGGCAGAGAGGACAAGGTTATGATACAGTATGGAGGAGCATCTGTCCCTGTGGTGTAGTAGATGAGTCATGAACTGACTTTGGAGAAGCACAACGCACTCTTGAATAGAGACATGAAACTCTCATTAACAGCTGAATGCACTTAAATACAATAAGGCCTGAAATCATTGACCTCCATCCACCCCCCCAAACTCCTTCAGCAGAGCTCTGAATGCTGAAACTTTGGCCTTTGTTGCACACGGATAGAAAGAAAAAAATCTACATCTGGATAATGCATTAGACAGGATCTTTTCATTTTTGTTGAGTTTAGCAGCAGTTGTATCAGTCACCTGTTTTAAATTCTCCGTGCAAACCCCACAACACTGCAGCTCTCTTTGGATTGTTTTTAATGATATAACATGAAACAAGGACTGCAACAATACCAAGTCACTCAATATATAGGGGCTTAAAACTGGTTTGAAAAGGAAACCACACCATTACATTCAGCTGTTTGCAGGATGTAAAGTGATGAGGTGGAGCGCTGGTCTGTAGCACTTCTGTTTCCTCGCCCTACACGTAAACATAGGCTTTTCCAGACAGACTTGTGATAGATATTGAGCAAAGTTTATAGAAAAAAACAATTTTTCTCCCTGATTGTCTTATTTTCTGTTGTAGGTCATATAGAGGCAACAATATTAAAACAAGACCGTTTCATTACCAGTTAAAAACTATTTGTAGGGGCCTTGAACTTGATGTCAACATTTTTGACAGGCAGGCTGAGATGGCAGGAAAGTCCTGCCTCTGAAAACAATCTGTTGGAGATTTGACCCGTGGTTTGTGTGGTTAGTGTCAATTAGTCGAACAATTTGCAAAACATGAGTTCTACACCCACATAGCCAAAGTTGTTTTGGCCCTGATTTGGCCGACCTCCCTCATCCCACATTCGCCCACATGCCACATGGAATGATGGTACATGGACGTTCTGCTCCTTTCTGCCTTATCTAGGCTACAAGTAAGCAATAGCAATACCTTATATTAAGCAGAGGTTGCCAAAAGTTGTTTTGTGCAATTTTGGGCCATATGCACCATTTACCTAGCCTGACATTGTCATACTCAATTCTAGTCAGAATGTGAGTCTGATACCGCTTCATTGGGCTGTGATTATGGGGCGTGTTTCAATCGAAATAAAATGCCTCTTCGCTCTATTGGATAAACCTACAACCAATCAGAGCAACGTAGTAAGTGACGTATGTTACGCTTCAGCGCAGTGCCAAACCTTAAAAAACAGCTGGCTTCCATCCACTCTGCCCATCCAGTACAGCCACACAAGCAGTGATACAGATAAAAAGAGAGAGAGGGGGGGGGGGGGGACTACGTATTCTCCACATAGACTTGAGTGGAGAATACGTAATTTACCCCCGACACCCACAATTTAACGGAGCAAACAGAGAAGTTCTTCAACATGGATGACATTAAATTAATAATTGAAGTGGAGAAGTACAGTGAGTTGTATGATCCTCGGAACATGTTGTATAAAGACAACACCAAGAAAGACAAATGTTGGGACGCTGTTGCTTAATGTTGGAGCAAAAAGTAAGTATATGCTTTTAATCTACTGGATCAATGGGTGATATTATTAGCGCAGCCCGGCGGTTCAGCGTCGCTTCAGTGTCCGGTGTGAACAGCCAAGCGCCGGCGCGATAGGGATTAGCGCTGTGCTTTGGCGTCGCCTCCACGTTCTGTGTTCCTCTTTCAAAATGAATGCGCTGTCAATGTCTTCTAAAACAGACTCAATGGCAGCATCTACACATCTCAGCTCTCCAGCGGCAGGCATGTTTGTGGAAAACAAAGTCAACCCAAGTGCACTTTGATGACGTAGTTGATTACGTAACTGTTGATCATCTGTCGATCATCGTATCAAGCCCGCCCTGACAATGTGATTGGTCCAAACAACTTCTGTTCGGAGCATAATTTCTCACCAATGGAGCGACTCCAGACGACTTCCCGACCGAAAATGTTGTGGGCGGGGCTAAGTTCTTCTGGCACCCAGGCTACCATTTACCCCTTTAGCTCAATTGGTGTTGAGCACCACATGTTTGCCTATAGTGAGCTACATTTATTTTGGCATATTTTGGCCATATTTATTATTTTACAACTTTAGGTTCAAATGCATTTTTTCCAGGCCAAAAGAAAAGGCCCAACTATGTGTGTCATCTAGGAAAGAGAGACAGACAGACATTTGTGGAATTAGTAGGTAGATAAATCATAATCTTGTTGTAATATATACAGCTGAGACATTTTGTTTGTGCTACAAACTTCAACAAATTGCAGTTACTTCACCAAATTGGATTTTCATACTACAATAGGATAAATGGCAGCTAATGGTTGCCAGGTAAAAGCGCTAAAAAAAGCAAAGCCATTAGAAAGATCTTTTAATCGTGCGCCCTCTGAGTTCATACCTGCAGCTGGCCCAAACAAGGAGCACACTTCCTCACCTCACCCACCCACATGAAGCCACACACTCAGGAACATTAAAAGCAAACTGCCGCGGCCCTGCTGCTGCCTGGACCAGCCAAGAGAAAGACATTTCAGGGCAGCTCAGTGCTTGTAACCTGCAGCTATGTGAGCAGGCAGCAGTGATTAAAATGACATCAGCACCATGGAAACTGTGCATCGTGCCATTCCCTCAAGGAGAATCACAGGCCTGTTTCCAGCTTTATTTCACTCCAGATAATTCAGGGAGAATTTTAGTGCCACAATTAAGAGCTGAAATGTGTTCTGCCGAGGAGCAAAGGAGAGCTTTTATAGCAAAAATATGACAAAACCAAAGAAAATGGACCACAGGTGGAGCTTCTGGGCAGCATTTTCGGTTGCAGTCTTTGCAATCAGCTCCAACCATCACTGACTGACCGGAAAATTGAACCTAACGGACCATTCATATTTAGGTCTGTCACATAGAGGCTCATAGTTGGGTGTAATGTTTGAAATGTGTATGGATCTTTTGGAATTAATATTTGCTTTTTTTTAGTATTTCGATTGTGTTGAAATTTGCCAATAGCTAAATCTGGTAGACTACATCTTTGTCTTCAGATAAGATAAATGTTGATTAAACAATGTAGAATATTTTTGTCAAAGCATAAACCTCCAACTTACTGTTTATTAATTCTGTAAACCTAAGCCTTAACCTTTAGACTAGTGTTGGGAAGATTTTGGCCGCAGGGATTGTGTTCCATTGCTTCCACTATTGAGGTTCACTATACCAGCTTATTTGAATACATTTTATTAGTTTATCATTATTTTGCCGTGACATGAACCTTTTTATCTGCTGAAAAGCTGCATTGTCTGAAGCAGGTTGTTGTGTTATTTTGACTCCAGAGCTGCAGGATCAAGATCTGATGCCAATCAACAATTATTATTATGCCATCGTTAAAAACATCATTACATCTATAAATATCACTCTTATTATTTTCATTATAACAATCAGTGTAAACAAGCTTTGCTACACTGTTCTACTTCGCCCTCTCCTCGCTCGTTCGCCTCTTCTCTCTACCCTATTTTTCTCCACTCACCTCAACCGGTCAAGGCAGATGGCCGCCTGCATTGAGTCTCGATCTGGAGGTTCCTTCCATTTAATGATGGAGTATTTACTCTCAACAGTCACCAATGTTTACATTGGTGATTGTTGAGTTTATTTATAATGTGTTGAGGTCTCATCCTTACTATATAAGGTGCCTTGAGATATTGTACGTTATAATTTGGCGCTATACATGTAAAAGTCTATATTTTTTCTGCTTAACTAACATGTAGACAAGTCAGACATGTAGCCAAAAACACACAGAAACAATGCACAATTTAATTTCTTTAACAGGAGGAAAGCAATACATTAATGCTTCAACTAAATTTTACATCTGTGAATGTGACTCTCACCAAATAAAACCCACTGGTTTTAATGCTGCGGCTGTGGTGTTGTATAAAAGTGTGAAACATTATCACTGGGAGCAGTTACACGGTGTTTTGATCATATAGAGACTTTACAGGCCTGGAAGGAGCCACAGTGTCGGCCTCACTGCACTTTACTAGTGGAAGTTCTACTGAAGCAGTCACATGGTGTAGGCAACATGTAAATCTTTTAAAGATTTATAGTCAACTGAGTAATGGAGCTTCAGAGCTGTGACACAAATCACATTATTTTACTATTGTATGTAATGCATCTCTTAATAATATAAAGAACAGTGATGGCGCAGTAATTTAAGTAGACAGTTCAATATGCCGCAAACTCAAATTAACCACAGTAATAAACTGGTGTTGAATCCATTGTGTAGCTGTATGCCTTTTATTATAGATGACAGAAAGATGAGCTGTATGCATGGATGAATCTGTGGTTGGCTAGACCACAGCATCGGCCCCTCCATCTCCATTATGACAGATGGTGTATGATTCTGATGATCACTACACATCTGCTGTCTTTGTATATTTTAGTTGAACATTTAGTATTTAGGCGAGCATTGGGGTACAAGTAGCTGCTCACATCAATGACGGGATACAACAAATTATTCTTATGTCTGTAAACGCTCTCACAAAAACTTAAATCAACATATCAATATAACATGAAATCCCAAAATGAAACAGTTATCGGAAAAGCAATGAGCAACGTGTTTGTGACCTACACAGAAGCAAACTGGGTGGTGTTCTCCGCACTAGCTTTGGCTCCAATGGCACAAATGTTGATGGACTAACAGCTGCTGAACCAGTGACTCTTGAACCTTGTAACTGCATGTGGCTTGAGTGAAGGGCTCAAAATAAAGAGGCGAGGTGACGGTGGGGCTCACAAACCTAAAGAATTAACCCAGAGTGACAAAGAGCAACCAGAAGATGGAATTGATCCACACGTTTGAGAGGAAGCTGCATCACCTGACAGGTGGTGATGCTTTTGAATTAACATATCTTCACTTTGGAATCGACATCATGCGGGCGGGCCCTTTATACACGTATACTGCTGTGCTCTAGTGTCGGGCCTTAGCTTTGATTACAGGTGTGTGACACCTCAACGTCTTCCCCTCTGTTTTTCTTTGGACAAATCCAACCTGAACCCTCCAGTCTTGACAGAGCAGGAAATGGTTTGGATTCAGCTCGGTAATGTCACTGAACCAGTCACATTTTCCCTGCTGACCTGTCATCGTATTTCCCATCACTGTCACTTCTATTCAGAGAGTTAGAAAGCATCTTGTCCCTGCTGTCAGGTACACCTTACTGTGATTTCTAAAAGCCCTGCTTAGCATTGTGACAGTTACTTTATGTATAAGTTTGGGAGCCAAGCAATGAGGGACTGTCCTCAGGGGAAATTAATTCTTCGATATTGATACAGTGCAAGTCATTGATCTCTACGTCGGTGTGCGATCGTGGCTGTGACTTTATCTCTCCTCTGAGGCCCACAGTGATGCACCAACACAGACTGACCAGGAGGCAAAGAGACTCATTACTTCACTTTACAGCTCGTCACAACACTAACTGCCCCGGGGACCATCCCTGACATGGTTGTATAAAGAGGGGACCATGTAAGTAGTTTCCTAAAAACACGATTATATCTGTCAGATTTAGTTTTGGGTTACGGTTCAAAGTTGATGGCAGAAACAGACATTATACTCAGGGTTTGGCTCCTTATCACACGGCAATATCCAGACGATTTCAAAAATGACATTGCCCAGGAAAGAAAGAGTGTTAGTTGTGATACTGGCTGGAATCGCTTTATGATCTCGCTGTGCCTGTGTGAAAAGCGGAGTGATTATTCTGGAGGACAGAAGCATGAAAGTCAGTGAAATACCAATCTGAAGGTCACAACCTTTTGCTGATCTGAGCAGATGGACTGGTTTATGATGTGAACCTTTCAAATGGAGGGTCGATGAGCCTGAGTGATGCCGCGCCGCAGGTCCAGACGAGGGGCAATTCAAAGACGGGAAATGTTCCTCATATGAAAACAACTGAGCAACAAATGAGTCTCATTATCCCAGGATACAGCTGAACCTATTAGGAGACCAGTTGACCGATGCTGCCAAGTCGGACTGCAGTGAAACCTTTCAAACACACACTTTAGTTTCAAATAGCAGAACAAGTTTTGTGCGGTTTAAATATCTGGGACTGAGTTGTTTAACTTCTCGTGTTGCTCCGCTGAAGCTTCGCCTAAGATACATTGTCTTTACAATGAAGATAAGATCATTAGTCACATAATGGGGACATTTGCTGTGTTACAACAGCATAAGGGACAGTCAAAATTAAGCCATAAATTTAATATAAGGAGATATTAATATTGTAATAACCTTAATATGAAAAGGATTTTTATATAATTTAAATAGGACTACACATGGGAAGATATTGAGATTGCACAGACAAAACTATTCAACTTTCACTCACGATGAAAGGACAAAAGTAAATTGGAACCAAATTCTTAAAATAAGGTGTATAGGAAAATCTTGAGCAGAAGTTTAGTCCGTATATGTATAGGATTTAATTGATGGAAGCAATATGTAATGAAGATTACCAACGTAATCCTCCTAATAAATCCGGAAATCTCTCTCTGTCTGTTCATCCTTAGATTTTCTCCACAGCTGCTCGACCAATAGACTGCAAACTGTGTGTGTGTGTGGGGGGGGGGGGGGGGGGGGGGCGCGGCGTATTACTGAGGAGCCAGTGTCGTAGTGAGGTGGTTTGAATGAGTGGTTGTCGAGACTCGTGAGATAAACTGGACAAGCCCAGGAGGACGGATAAGGAGAACTGAATCATGGTGCTGAAAATGTTAGTATATGCAAAGTGTTTTTGCTTATTTATTTTTGTATAAATGTACAACAATTTCAAAATGTAATCTGAAAAGTTCCTAATAGTGAAGATGTCTGAATTTATTCCTATATAATAATTGTAAAGAAATCAATAGTGGGTGGCATATGGGCACAGCGTGGCTCAGTAAGCGGCTGTGTAGGAATCACAGCGTCCCTATCTGGTTCAGTCCCCTGCTCCTCCAAAGAGAGTTGAAGTGTCCTCCTCTGCTCCTGATGCTGCGTCATCATGTGTGTGTATGAATGTGTGCGTTAACGGCTGAATGAGACCTACATTAAGTGGTCGATAGACTATTAAAGCGCTATATAAATGCAGGCCATTTACAATTTACCATCTATTCTGTTCTATTCAATAATAGATGTAGAGTGTCTAGTGGTGCGCTGCCTGTTATATTTATTACACTGCAGTTTTTTACTTTTCTACTGGCATCCTTATTTGTTTATTTGATCATCCTGGGGAGGGGATTATCAACTGTGATGGTAACTGTGCAGCTCTGCAGAGACTCAATCAATCAGAAACAAGATGAAGTAAATATTACTCAGTTAGACTGACAGTATGCACATTTTATGGTAAAATGTCTGTCATTGGATTTAGAGTTAAAGTAAAATAAATAAATGGATCAGTCACAAAAACAGATTAAGTAGTGTTGGAAAGAATTTTCCAAAATGCTAAACATATACATGCACAGGTTCATTTAAGTAAATAGGTATTGGTTGATTTAGATGTAAAGCCTAGTTATAAATGTAACTGATATGAAGAGATATTGTTATCATTTAATATACTGGTTTTCTTCTAATGAAAGTATTTGATCACTTACAGCTCTGATTGTAAAGTGCAATAAAAGCTGAAAGCAAAGCATTTGCCTGATCCAAAGCATCCAAACATAATCTATAGGTGTCATGTCTCAAATTTACACCAATATAAAAACCTCTGTTCTTGAGTGTATATGACTTTCTACCAATATCATTATGAAACATTTAATCTTCAATAAACCATAAATCGTTAAGGCCTCAGTTATTACTGGAGCATTATACTAAAGTTGTACTACTTTTTGTACTTGGACCTGACTTCCTAAAAATGCCTCCTAGACGCTCTGAGACAGCTACCTTGTTTGACTCGCTACATGTTATGTTGCTCTACAATGTGGTGTACAGGAGTTCGGGCTTCATGTGCTGCTTGTAGTAAATTTGATACCTATAACAAGATATACAAAAATATTTTAAGCAACATTTCTAAATAGACTTATATTATAGGTATTCCTAGAAGTAGACTTTTCAGATCAAATCAGCAGCTTCTTAAATGTGAGGATTTTCTGCAGGAAGGAAAATCATATTTCTTTGGATGAATCCTGTAGTCCGTCAACCAGGCTGAATAAGCTTCCTTTTCTTCTTCTTTCCACCTCACCGTTTAGAGGCGCTGGTAAAGTCAATTCAAGGTTGCAGTAAATAGTGGTGATGTGTTGTGTTGCATTACAGTAAACAGGCCAACAAACTGAAGCCAATAAAATCTCCCGAACTACCCTTCTCCACTGATGGAGTCAACCCAGTGGATCTCATTTCAGCCCGTACCATTACATCCTGTCACAGCTTTGATAAAACTTTTAATTGCATTCCCCCGAGCTTTTCTCTGATGCCTGCGACAAATTGACTTTGGGCTAAAAGTCAGATGGTATCAGAGATTTTTACTGCAGTCTCCAGCAAATAATCCTTTGTAAATCCACAAATAGCAAGTGGCACACACAGATGAGCAGATCCAGTCCGCCTGCAGCTCTTTATTTATACCTATTTATGTGGGAGAGAGAGGACTCCGGGCACTGCAGCCGAATAACAGGCACTGCATTCAGGGAAAAGCTGCAGATAAATAAAATGCAAGCACATGGAGAAATGCATGTCCCAAACATGCATGGCAAACAGAGCAGTGGTGCACAACAAGTTTCAAGGGCAGCATTGCAATTTATAAACCTGCACAGATGTGTGTAATTTGGGAAGTCAACTGGCCATAAATGAACAAGCTTATCATGTTTTGTTTGTTTGAGCACTTGGATTGCACAGATTTCATATTATGATGTATGGTTATACACAGAGAAAGTGAGAGCACTGTAATTATTTCTTTAGCAGCAGAAGTGGGGAGATGCTGTGTGAAATAGCAGCAGGAACAACACTATCATTAAGTTCTCTGTCAGTGCTTTTAGATTAAAATCCTGTAAAAACAAATGTCCATCCACTGCAGGTAGTTTCACCTTCTGTCATAAGAACCAGTCCATTAGGGCAGCAGACTTGTCAGACCAACTGACATTAAACCCTTTGCAATTTCGTTTTGATTCTAAATTTTGATATTTCTAGATCATTAAGTGCCACACAATTGCTGAATTTGCATGAAACTCAAGATGTTATTGGGCTGATGATCTCAGTAGACTTCCACATTGTGTATCATGACAGGTTGGTTGGTATTAAAGACATTTTCTCTTTTCAGCAGGAACTGGATCTAATTGCAGAAGCATGATTAATCTCGCAATAGTGAGGGCTAACCACCTTGCCACCGTGACATTCAGATTTAAGTCCCTGAGTACATCCTCAGGGACTGCTGGATTAAAACTAGGGTGGCATATTCCAATCTTCCACGCTTGACCACTCAACAATAAACACATAGGGGTTACATTACCAAAACACATTACACGTTTTTCCCTGCACATTGGACCAATCATCTCTACTGAGCATAAAAATATCTTAAATGTCCTATTCCCAATCTCGAAAAGCATTGGTTTGAAGGGAAGAGCAGGATGTAGAATTATAGTTAAACAATTAAAGTCAATGGCTCACATAATTCCTGGAAACGTCCTCCTACCATCCAGTTAAACATAGAGAAATGTTCTCATTTACATGTGTCTGAGAAGCTGTTGTGACAGCTAATGTCAAATTATGCTCTCAAACTACCACGCAGTATCTGAAAAGCAGTTCAATTAATCACTGAGCTGATGGACTGTCATTGAACTGCCCCCTAAATAAAGAAAGTCTGCTGCAGTTTTTAGATCAACACTGTATTACTGAATGTACAATCTTTACAGCAGAAAACAAGTGAAACAGCACTGAGCCATCTGTAAAGGTTTTTTTTTTAATGTATGCTTTGTCAATATTGTCTATAATCATGCTTGAAACTTGATATTAATAAATTTCCTGCAAATCAGGCAGTTGGCACAAACATGAAATGAGCAGGCTATAGCAGTTGTTGCCAGTTAAAGGACGGTTGTGAGGCAAAGTCGTGTAAATCTGGGCCGTTAGATGAATGTAGCATCCTCCCTGCTCAGAGTAACAATGAGAACAACAAATATATAAATATATATATATATACAAATTTCATATGATGAGCATGTTTTTAAATGCTGACCTCTGGATTTAAACCATATGTGAGCAGCAAACACAAACATAAGAGGCATATCCTGCAAGGTGACGGATGTGGGCGAAACATTTTAAATGAAATGTCCCTCTGAGGGCTGAACCATCCAATGGATATTTACTAGATCATTGACCAGTAATCAACTGGTAGCCCGCAGGACATATTCACCCTGTCATGGCTTCCGATCGCAGGAAGGCCTGACGCTCTCTTTTTCCCCCCAAGGAGAACATGTCTAAGTTGCAAAATATAATGGTGCGTAAATAACGCAATAACACTAATATGAGATGAAGGAAAGTTCATGAACATTGTTGTTACAGAGTGGCACTATTTCTCTGACGAGTAGTGACGATATTATACAGCAAGCATGTAAGCCGACAGCAGTCAAATGTAATTTGTCATGGTTTATGTGACACCAAAGTTTGTATAAATGTGAATATTTGCTGCTAAATGTTTTTAATCTTATTCAATAATAATTAATTGCATTGGAGTTTAGAGAACCTGCTAATCTTTCCAACTCCAGTATCTAAACTCAGTCAACTACTGCTGAGATCAGAAAATATTTCACATTTATACTGGGTTTATATAGTGCGACATTCTGCTTTAGTGTTAATGGAATGAACCTCTATAATAAAGTGGTTCTTGGTTGTTAATAACCCCAAAAGTCTCCTCAGCCTGTTTAGACACTGAGGGCGTCACTGGTCCAGCAGCTTGTGTAAACAGGTCAGAAGATCTCAGCCAGTGGTAACTGTGAAATCATGTTTTAATAAGGCATTGATACAGTATTTATTCATCCTTACGTTACATTAGGGTTAGGGTTAGGAGAGGCGGTGGTCTAGTGGTAGAAACTTGGACTCTGGGCAGAGAAGGTCTCTGGTTCGTCTCTGGTTCGACTCCACGGAGAGACAACAAAAGACAAACCTGGATTGATCTGTCCAAAAATCCAAGAGAATTCTCCCTACCCTGTCTAGTGCCCCTGCTCACTGCTCTGTGTGTCCTGCACCAGATGGGTTAAATGCAGAGGATAAATTTATCTACCATTGTGCATGTGTTTGGTATAAGTAAACTAATCTCTTAAAAAATTACATTACATGTCATTTAGCTGACGCTTTTGTCCAAAGCGACTTACATTTTTAGAACACTCAGCATTTATGAGGGGCCATTTTAGGGATTATCTTGCCAAGGAGACTTAGGCAAACAGATGGGAAAGAGTGGGATTCAAACCGGCAACCTTCTTGTTGCAGAACCCCCGCTCTATCCCCTAGGCCACGCTCTCCCCATGTTAGCGAAACAAAATTAGCCTTATGGGTCTGTATGTATAAAACGCTTGTACTGGTGAATCCTGCTCCTCTTTGTCAGACTTTCAATGAATTCAGAAAATGTGAAGAGGTAATATATGAGTTCTGGTATTTAGGAGAGCAAGCATTGTTTTCCCTAGGGTTTCTCACATATTGATTAATTTGACTGCACTGACCCTCACAAGAGGGTTTTCCTTTGTTTCTTTTGCAGTTCAAATGAGTAAAATCATATTTCGCCGTAGATTGGACCAAAGGTTATCGCCCTGAGTCGGTGCAAAGAGCAGAGGTGTCAGCACAATAGAAGCTTGCATGGTTGAGGGAAAGCTGAAAAAAAGAATATATTTTTAGAAAAGAATGATCCATTTAATATCCCCATTCGTATGATTTCAATTACATTCACTTCTAAAGTATCCAGCTGAGTGAGAAATAGGGATTTTTTTCACTCAAAGGATAACAATTATGAAACTGAGAAGTTTAAATTTCCATGGTTTTAGTTTAAACAGGGAAGGCATTAATTGAAATAATTACATCTTCCTCCTGATTTTTCACGCCAGTGAAGCAGTATGACAGAAACGGTGAGGATACCCAATGTTCTATATATTATTACCCCATATCACATTTGAAAGTCTGCAGCTGTCGTCAACATTCAAAGGTCACCCGCCTCACTTCACTAGTTTCCTGTGTTATATTTAAGTCAACATGGACTTATTAAGATCGCATCACATTAAATACATACAGAGAAAGTCATGGGGAGTGCAGCATTTGACTCCCGACTTGAAAGAACAAAGATTCTGCAAACAAAACTGCAGACCTTTCTTATGGAGAGGCGGTGGTCTAGATGGAGAGGCGGTGGTCTAGTGGCAGAAACTTGGACTATGGGCAGAGAAGGTCTCTGGTTCGACTCCATGGAGAGACAACAAAAGACGAACCTGGATTGATCTGTCCAAAAATCCAAGAGTCTCCCTACCCTGTCTAGTGCCGCTGAGCAAGGCACCTTACTCCCCCAACATCTGCTCCCCGAGCGCCGTACATGGTCGCTCACTGCTCTGTGTGTCCTGCACCAGATGGGTCAAAAGCAGAGATTACATTTCCCTACCTGTATGAGTGTGCCTGTGCATGTCTGTGCATGTGTTTGGGACTAATAAATGCATCTTAATCTTAATCTTAATCTAGTAGGCCTTCCCCAACGGACATGACCACAGGCTGCCTTTTGGCCTGAGCTGTACTCGGATCAGGCTCGACTCCCCGTTTCATCATCCTGCATTGTCTGACTCATATTAATACCTTGTCATGGTATAAATGAAAACACAGTAACAAAAAGCCCTGTCATCATATTGCAGGAGGCTGCAGGTCAGAGAGTGCTGCATCCGATATTGTTGGAGATGAGAAGGTGTCCAGCTCTCTCAGTAGCTGGGATATAAAGCTGGTGGTGTCTTCACCGTTTTCTCATCCTTCCCATATATTATATATATGAAGTTTAGACTGTATTATCTATAATCTGGGTCCTCCAGTTTTTCTATCAAGGAATGATTTTGATGCTGCAAGATTTTAATCGTAGAACAAGATGATCAAAGTTACTGCTAATGTTGAGTGGCTGTGGAAAGCTATATATTTTTATATTTTGTGTGTGTCTACTCAGGAGTGGAGGGGTTTAATATGAGTGAATGAGTATGACTTCATCCTCCTTAGATGGACTCTTTGGTCAGCTCTGAAATTAGCAGGGTCATGTAGAGGTTTAGAGGGATGGTGATTTCAGGAAACTTGAGGAAACAACTTAGTCATAAACTAACTTCAAACCTTAAAATTTGCTGTGAACTGGCGTATTCAAGATTTATTGACTGTATGATCATCTTGGATCTAAATGATTTGTGCAAGAATAACTTTGCGCTTTTCTTTTCCTCAGTGGCAGCAAGACATCTGTGTCTTCATCTGTGACATTCATTATGATCCTGATGGTATTTATTTTTCATTTCCTTTGATTTATATATTCATCATATGTAAGTAAAGAGACTCTTTTTTTAACAACTTAAGTGATCAGAGGCCATTTTGTGTCAAGGTCTCAGCACAGATTAATTGTACTGATATAAAAAATGTTTTTATCCAACTCACTAAATCAAGCAAACACATTTGGGCTCAATCTTACAGCTGCTGCAAACTGTCACAAAGCATGACAAAACCGCATTCTTTTCCAAATGTCTATCAATAAACCATCTACATTCCAAAAGGGGGGTGATCAGGTCATTGTTTGTGCATTGCTATCTTGCGTAATTCAAAATCTATTGTGACTTTGACCAGCAAAGAGTCAGTGGTCCACTATTAAAACTTTATTTTCAAGGATGCAGTGCCAAGATTGCAACCATAGCAGGATAGCAGATTTCATGAATGCACTGAACTCTGGATAATCTCCTTAAATGATCCAGACAAGCTGTATGTGAGAACCTAATGTCGGAGACAGTTGTAAATGTATAATCTAAAAAACAAAACGGTCTGAACTGACAATTTGCTGCGTTCTTCATATATTAAAGGCAAACTCTGAACAAAAACTGGACCCCGTTGTTTAGTAATTCTCTACAGTTTAGGCTTGAAAACTGCTTAATATACACATGCATAGGTCAGTGCACAATGTATGTTACACACACAGATAATTTGCTCTTGTTCGAAGAAGCAATATTTCCTCTGTAGAGAAGCACTCTGTGTGGGAATGGGAGATAGAACTACAACTAGTTATGTTAATGGTATTCTCAAAACACACCTATGAATAATTAAGAGTTGAACCTTTCTGAATCAGGTGTCTGATGCAGTGACCCCTTTTTTTTGGCGGCTAAACTGGAAAGGTTGGAATTGGGCACGTGCTAAAAGCAGCTAAATGTGCCACATGCTTTAGACAACGAGCTCAGATTGTTGCAGCCTGGCCGAGTGGAGTAATTTTTCAGCTACTTCCAGTTGAAGGTGATTTTGTGGAAGAGACTTGAGCGATATGCAAACTGACAGGCTGTGGTTCTTAGACTTTTAAAGATGCAACAAACGGCCTCACGTGTGTGATTCATTGTCGTTGCTCTCCCAAGTAGAGATGCTTCGCTTTGTAATCCACATACTGTCGATGTATTATTCAGCACTTCATGGTGAGTGGTTGCTCTCTGAATGGCACTGGGAGGTCAATGGCTCATGAAGCACCATTAGCATCTCCACCCAGTGCTGACTGTGTGTGCATGTCAAAGAGAGAGAGAGAGAGAGAGAAATGTAAACATTTTCCAGCTTTCCTCTGGGAGGCTTATTCCATTTCTTCAATTCCACCTTTATCTACAGTGGGACTTATTGAAGGACCACTCTATTTCCAATATGTGAAAACAAATACACAAGGTCAAGTAAACATTCTCTACGGCACACAAACAAAACCACAACATCAGCCCCTAGAGTCTGCAGGGTTCACTGCATCAGTGTTGGATAAAACCAACAATGGATATGCTCATCATATTCTGTAGCCATCTACCAGTGATAGAATGAGATTTTGTGTAGACTGTTAAAATCTTAAATCAAAGGGTGGCACTAAAAAAAGTACATGGTAAATTAAAAAAACAAAGGATTTGAATGTGCTCACTCTCTCATGGTGATTGCTTTTTATATTAATTTCCTACAGTGCTTTATCTCATGGAGAATTATTATGTAACAAAAGTAAGCCAGCTGAGATTCTGCACTAAGGCTTTCTGGATTAATTATTTTGGTTCCACTTGAAGCAATTTGGGCAATTCTGAATTTTGAAATGCATATGTTATTTGTGGTACTGGACAACATTGCTGGGATATGTAGCTCAAAAAGTGTCAGAAACACGGTCGGAGACTGACACGTCCACGTTTAACGTTGTGAGCTCAGAGTGAAGGATTGAAGCCCTTAATCTTGATGCATTAAAGACACTTGCTGATTGTCTCTTTCGTATCTTTGAGGCAGAAGAGTCTTGTCGAGGTCGGTGTTGAATGAATTCTCAGCGGACCCAGTACTTACAAGTATAATATTTATTACACAAGAGCAAACAGGTCAGACGGACACCATGGTATGCCCGGAGAAATCACAAAGGCCAGATAGTGAAAATCTGGCTCTCCTCCGCCAGGCAAGACCTTTTAAAGAGGAGTTGTTTACAACAGAACTATAGATAAAATGACGTAGCACATAGGGTCTATGCCTAAATTTGGACATGTTTTTAGTAACTTCAAGTTGAAGTCAACCGCTAAATCTTTGCTCCTCCCTTAGCAGGTCAGATACTGTACGATAGGTCAAAGATCATTCCAAAGAGGGGGACGAATAACTCAAACCTTAGGAGGGTAGCATGTCATCATTTTATATACACATGTTAGAAAGTTCCATTAGCTGAATTTACAACAGTAACATGCCATCATTGTATATAGTCATGTTAGAGCTGAATATACAACACATATATCCATGTTAAAGCTGAATATACTACATCTCCATTGACTTGAATTAATGTAATTATTCTGGTGCAAGAAAAAAGACTCTGTAATGATGAAGAATAGTTTACCATACATATACTGCGATATCAACGACAGGTTAGTCTGGCATTAAAGGTTCCAATGATTTAACAATAATTTGTATAGACTTCAGCGAAATCTACCACACCCTATCGACAAGAGTTTTATAAATGAATAGGAGTCCAGATTGAAAGCTAGCCCTGAGAATGGGTGGATAATAGGTATCAAAGGAATCATTTGTTAGACCTAATCCAACATTTCACTCAGCATGACATTGAAGAAGAGTTACAAAGTGACAGGTGGGGAAGGGACTTGTCTCCCAATAGCCCCTTTGGGAGTTGTGTCTGGTCGAGCCAAAATTAATACCCTATCAATTTTTTACAAAGGTAGCAAGACAATTACTTCTCCTTGAATTAATCTGATTTATGTCATTTGGTCATTATGGAGCCAAAGTCAAGATAATTAATGGGAAAATGGGAAAGACTGGAACTGAATCAATAACAATAAAACTATTTTTCCGTTCCTTATTGTTATTATCAAATGCTGCTTTTAGCCTTCAAGCAAAGCATGCCATCACAATTAATGCTCAATCTTTAAAAAACAACCCATGAAAGCAACACAGCATAGTTTTTATCAGTTTCAAGATGATTTTGAACTTATAACAGGGAAAAAAGCTGCAGCAGCTCCCCCTGTAGGCGTGGAACAGCACTGTTTTAGTCTGTGGTTCGGTGTTGGAACATTAAGACCTGCTTTAAGGTATGCATCACACACCAACAACCAAAGCCCGGTATAGCAGCTAGCTATGAGAGACGATTATAGCTTGCCATTCTTAGTGTGGACATCATGACATAGCCACCGAAGAAACCCGAGAGGATCTTGTTGAAGGAAAGAGAATGTTACAGAGTAAGAAACTGAGAAAGAGTGAATATACAAGCTTATCTTACTCGTTGTTGAGCGCTAAATGGGCCATAGGATGCAGAACAGATGCTGACCTATGTCTTGTAACATTCTGTTTGCTTGACATACAACATGCCAAAACTCCATCAACATTGTATTTTATTACACACATACTACACATTCAACCATGTTGCAACCAAACAGTGAATAGTGCTTGAGGTAACTCAGCTAAAACACTGTCGTTCTGATCTCATTCTAATTATTATGTTAGTTTAATTTCCAATCACATCAAATAAAATGAGCCCCTAATAATTCGGTAGAATCTTTCCCTGGTCAGTCGATATGGTTCTTTGGCTTCTGAGGTTGCTGGTTTATCGTTGTCAGCTGGTCAACAATGTGTGGCTTCAGTGGATAAACATTGATTTACATACATTTATAGACTTATTTTTTTACCTTAATCATAACGACTACTTCCATTACACTAACCTCAAAACATGACTTCACCTTAAAATTGTATGATTTAAATTATGGAAGAGAATCATTGGACTGTGTTTCAGATCTGTCTATACAACAAGAGTAATGGCTAGACCACACAGACAGACACACACACACACAAACACACACCCCATGGGGGGAAGTGAAAGATTATCTCCTCTACCAACCACCCACATCAGTACTGACCTCTAGAGAGTCCCTGAGGGACTTGCCATTGATCTTCCAACACACACACACACACTGGGTTTGATTGCAGGTTAGGGGAGGGGACTCAAAATCAATACACTACAGTTATCTGCAGCACACTGATACCAGAGCTAACCGCGCGTTTGGAATCAACAATGTTTGGTCTAATTGTTTTGAGAAAGTTGCTGCAAAATTAAGTCTGACCTGCTTTTCCTCCAATAATCTATTCAAGTTACTATAGTCTGGAACATCTATAAAGGGCGCTCTGCACTACACATTTACCTATTCACACACACATATTCATACAGATTTTCTTCATGCAGAGGCCACAGTCATGACAGACATCTAATCTCAAATCTCAGACTTCCTATTTGTTTGATTACCAGTCTAACATCCCTGACTGTTGTGTCATGGAGCCAATTAAGATTTATTTTCTCTCACTGTTTTTCTTACATATACACAGTTATTAACAGTGATGGAGAAAGAAGTAAGAGGTGTTATTACCCCTACTTCTATCTCACCATATGACCACTTCCATATGAAGGCAAACCAGCACAGGCACAGTTGCACGGAGGATTCACTCTATAGCCGGTGAAGCACCCAATGTCCACTGCTTCAGCCCGGCTTGTATAGGAAGAGGGGGTTTGACCCTAACACTGACCTCTTAATAGAACAGACATGAAACTACAGACATTTAACTTTTATCAAACATTAGGGAATACAGAACCTGTTCTGAACCTGCCTGTTTGAAATGGTCTCTTGGTCTGTGTAGTTGCTTGAGAAAAGCACTGAAATGATAAACAGACTGTAACAACAGTTTAAACTGTTTTCTTGCCATACAGGACTATTGAAAAACCGACAATATTAACACTTCACTGCGTTAACTTCAAGTGCCTGTGCAGAGCAGTTGTTCAGCGGTGATAAGACATTCTCAGAGAGCAGAGCTGACCGAGCAACACATTACTAGGCACTTTAAATGATTGAGGGGAATTTAATAATTTTTTTGTTGAACCCATGGATGTAGCGTTCTGGACTGGGATCAGCCACTTTTGGACTGGGCACAGCCATCTATGATGTTGTGAACATGGCATTGCTGTGATTTAACATGTGATTTGGCATCAACGAGTCCAAGCCATCCCTGCTACAGAGTTCTGCTTACATGTTTAATTCAAATGTATTAATGTCAAATGTGTTGCTTATCCAAATGGTACAAAATGTGCAACTGCTCTTCCTTGGGGCCCCTCCAAAACACTGGTAAGTTTGAAGTGCATGAAATTAACAGGTCTTGAGATAGGCAAAGGACCCTCAAACTGATGGAGAGCTGGAGCAGGGACCCCCACTATATATATTTATATATATATGTGTGTGCATTGCTCACTGAAAGATTACATTTTCTGCCTCCATTTATTTGTCACTACAATATGTTGGATTCATGTTAATGTGTATTTAAAGACATTTCAATTTTTGGAAACAAAATTGGTTGGCATGTTTATTAAACAAGTACAAAAAATAGTCTAATCAACCAAACATGTCACAACCCCCTCCCCGGACCCTCTGTTGAAGACCTCTGCATTAGAGTAAGACATATGCCTAGTGCAAAATAATAAAAAACACATCTGAAAAACCAATGTGAGCATGTAGCTAGTGATGCAGTAAAGTCTCCATCCTGAATTAATCATCAGCAAGAAAACAGCTACTGCCTACATTCATAATACAGATACAAATACAAAGAGCTATTCATTAACATCACGTGACTATGTAAAGCACTTCACATGCAAACACACACACACACAGTTTGCCTTTAGTGTCTCCATTAAGACTAATGACGGTCCGGGCTGTGATCATTTGTAACTTCTACAGCCGGTTGCCTGCAATTAAAAATTATGGCATGCTGCATGAGTTAATGGACATTAAATATCTAATGTGTGTGACTTTAATGTATTATGGCTCAGTTTACGCCATATTACTCAGTAAGACCTCTGTGTTCTCAGAATCTATTACCTGTCGTATTCCTTATTGCAGGTAACTACAAGCAATTAATAAAGATGGCATGTCTGATGGTGATTAATTCATATCAATGATGGGAATATATTTTGTGGGGGGGAAACAATCTATCAGAAGTCCCTGAGACACTTCGACTCATAGGGGAACCCGAGAGGAGAAAAGAACACAAGAAAAAGAGCAAACTAACATTTCCATTTTCTTCCATTTTGCAAAATAAACAATTCTTTCCATGAATTTGAATTTATCACAGTTTAGCATCAGCACAAGTAAATGGCAGTTTAATTTGAGGCTGTCTTAGCCAGAATAAACAAATATTAGGTTGTCCATCCAAAACAACGATTTCCAAAAGAAAAGGTTTGCATCAATGTTTTTCAAATAGCAATAACAAAACTGAACACAAACCCAAACAGCACAGAAGGTATATTGTATGATACAGCATATATCAGACAGAGATTGATCATATGCTGTATCGATGGTGCGTGAATTACTGCCCTTGTTGCCTCAATACTATGATTTGAATCATTTTGAAAAAGTTGAATTTTCATCAGAAGTTTATATCACTTTCCACAGAATCTTCACTCATACAACAGACAACAGTATGGCCACAACTGTCAATAACAGAAACATGAACTTCTAGAACCAACCTGCCTCCTCAACATATAATAATACTGTTGCTTGTAATTTTCTTGTTTTACTGTCTACCAATCTTTCCCTTTAACTTGTGAGGCTAAGCTTTCTGGTTAGTGTTTTTTTATTTTACTTGACATGTTGCTGTGGACAACTTCCTTTTTGTTCCTCTTTGTGTTTTATTTTCATTCACTTTTGCCATCAATTTATAAAAGGTGTTTGAGGGACTTTGTTTTCCTAAACTGTCTCACCCACTAAATTATCTTATCAGGCCATTTTAGAAAATATATAATTTAGCAGCCAAAATAAAAGGAATAGTAGATTGTTAACCGTATTGTAATTGTTGAGAATATTAAGTTTGTTCTTCGTTGGAATTTTTTTTATTTAATTGTTACAGAATGTGAAAGTCAAATAATAGTTTCTAGATTTAGTTGTGCAGCTTTACAGAACAGACTCCAAGATTTACTGTACAATTCATTATGCATCAGATGTATGATTTACGACTCTGTACTAAAGGATTCAGCTGGCTCAGGGGTTCTCTTCCACTATGTTGTGATGTGTCAGGACAAAAAGGCTGGACTTGGATTTATTGATCCTTACTGAAGGGTTTTCAATGTAGGCACAAAACTCTGTCTGCAACCGGGTTTGTGTTCTAAATAATACCCATTATTAAATCAGAAATACACAAGACATATAAGTGACTAGCATGAGGGCTAAACCATTTCCAGTTAGCTTATGTATTATATTTCTGAGCTGAACACCAAATTACAGATATTCCTGAGGTGTGATGCACCAGCATTTCCCCCTGAATTGAAACAGCTGACACTATTTTCCACAACCATAAATTTGTTGTGAGGCTATTTGCCACTCTGGCCAGAAACCAAAAGGCTGGGGTGTACATTCAAAGATAATAAAAGACCTCTTGGATGAGGCTGAATATAAGACTGACTGCTAATGGCCTGAATGGCCTTTAGATATTTGCAGGACCCTGTAGCAGCAGGGAGGCTGCTGCCTTGTTGTGGTAATTTTTTAACCTCAAAAACTTTCTGTGGAGCTGCATATAGAATATCATCACTGCTCCGCTGGCAGAACCAAGAGGGGAACTGAATTAGTTTACATGAACACATAACAGCCAGTTCAGACCTCACATTAACACCTGTCTCGGATAATCTGATCACATGTTGACATAGGAAAATAGTCTTCAGATCTCACCTCCCAAATGACAAATTATGTTTTATAGCCAATCTCCAATGTCAGACAGGTCTGTTATCAATGTGTCGTGTATGTGTCAGTATGTTTGAGAGAGAGAGAGAGCAGGGCAAGAGATGCTGAGTGAATCAATTCACTATGTTCAAATCTATTATAAAATAAATAAATCAGTATATAGAAGACAGATGCTTCATTATGAAACCATAGCGAGTCAGAGCACGTCAGCTGAGTTGGTGGTCCTTCAATGTGGCCCAGGATGAATTTGTTTCCACACAAGATTTAGAATGAGGCCACATAAGTCCCACCTCCTAACGTGGTCTAGTTGATTGTATCTTAAATGTGTCCTCAATGGGTCTTGGGTGTGTTCAAACCTGTACTAAGGTGTCCATCTATGATCAGATCACCAGAGATAGATGTTAGCTCCAGTTGCACCAACTGCTCATTCTACCCTAGACATTGTGATATCGCCTCTTCCACATTGTCTCTCTCTCCTCTTCTCACAAGTATTGAGGGTGAGCAGTGTTATAATGTCACTTATCTGTCTTTGTTTCTCACTTTTAAAAAACAGGAAATTTCCTTCCTCTGCTTATTTTCAAAAGAAATTGAATCAAAATCACATTAGCATGTATTAAAAAGTCAAATATTCATTCTCTCTAAGTTTTAACCCATTTTAAAGTGACCTTGTCACGTTTTGCACTTTATTTCTCAGGTAAAATTTCTGAAAAAAGTCATTTTAACTATTTTTGTGACTCAGACTGAATCTCTGTCATTTACAATATTATTCAGATCAAGAATTAAATTCTTTGTAAAAAAAAACCTTAAGTAGCAGTTATAACTTCTCTTCTTGGTTTAGTTCATTATTTTCTTCCAGGCTGATCCTTTCGAGGTCCGTCAGACTGGATGGTAAGTCTCTGTAATCAGGTCTCTCCCCAGATCTTCTATGGGGATTGAGGGATGGTATTTCCCTACCCAGGTGTTGAACCATACAGCTGTGGTTGATGCTGAGATGGATGTTCTCCCATCTCTGCAGAGGATTGCTGTAGCTCTTTTAAAAGTGACTGTTGTGTTCTTGGTCACCTCCATGAACAAAGGCTTTCTTCCCCAGTCACTCAGTTTGGTTGGACGGCCAACTCTGCAAAGAGTCCTGATGGTTTCAAACTACTTCACAGATACTGAGGCAACTCCTGGACAAAATGATAGCTTGAAAAAAAATGTTTTATAACATGTGCCCTTTATCTCAGTTGTCTGCAGATATTTCCTTGGAGTCAATAGATTGGTTTAAGCCCTGGCATACAATGTGAACTGTGGAACCTTGTATACTCATGTGCAGGGGTGCACAACAGGGTAGGCATAGCAGGCATTTTTATATGTCCACCTCAACACTATTTATCTATTTGTATGCACATTATGTACTTTGTTTATAATTTTGATAATAAAAGATTTGTGTAAAGACTGGGATGATGGTATCATGTTTTTCTTTGGAGTGGCAGGGGAATCGGTTTTGTTCAGTCAAGGGCCCCAAGCACCCTTTTCCCTGGGGCCACTAAATCCACATGAAATGCTCTCGCTGGACTCCTAATGTAGACACAGTAAACAGTCCACGGCAAAGAGTTTGATCCTTAAGTCAATGAGAGATTTTATGTTTTATTTGATGTCATTTATTGAGATTTGAATAAATACTAAATTAACTCATGGATTCAAGATTTATATTGTCAAATGCACAACAATAACATTAAGCAGTCGTTGGCAGTGAAATGCTTGAGTCTCAGGTTCTCTTCTAAAAATGCTCAAGTAATTACACACTAAACAATAAAATAAGATAGAGATAGTATAAAATAGAATATCAAAATAGGAAATAATGTATATATATCTAAATATCTATATGTCAATTATAGAGAGGAAAAAATAAAACCTATCCTGCATTGACTCTATCGACAACTCTCAATACACACAAAATGTATTCTTAAATATTGCTTGTACCCAATGAATCAATGGACGGTTTTTAAGAAGACTCTACTCCTGCTCTTGGACACATTGTGTTTTTCTTAACATGATGAAAAACGAAAGCTTGACTGTATGGGAGCACTCATGTTCGTAGGTTTGAGACCTCAGCTTGAGAGAACCACTGATCGCTGGAAATAGCCAGGGGTCGTTTGGCTCTCATTATAAAGAAGCAAGAGTCATCTTCGCTCAGCCAGCACAAAAGCCCACTGAATCATATCATTTCTGTGATTTCTAATCAGCATTATTACTATGAAAGCATTTCTGGCACAGATTATTCTCCAAGGCTGAACCCTCCTTTAAACCTTCCAGTGAAGACATACATCAGTATTGGCGGCAAAATGCTCCATGTCGGAGCCGTGGACAGGTAATTAGTGGCTTTGCCTCTTTTTGTAACATATGCCACTTGGAAGCAAAGCATTCGGCTTCTTTATGAGTAATGACCCAAAAGCGAGTTTGTATGAATTGTAATTAATCTTTGATGAAATAAATTTGCAACCCATTTATGAAGGTTAAAAAAAAACTATGGTCTGATGTTTATAAGTGGGACATTTGGTGCAGATCCCACAAACAATTTGCATCTACTGAGTTTAAATGTGGTTTCATCAGGGGCCTGTTGGGGAAGTATTAGCTCTACTGAGAGACATTCTAGTTTGGGCCTACATCCTTTCCTACATGCTTACAGGAAGTGTTTATTCATCTTTTGAATGGAAAAAGAAAATGATTGAAAACAATAGTTTAATTGTCTGCTCATCAATGCTCAATCCTTTGGTTACAGGTTGTGGTTGTGACTGAGTGTGCCCTATAAGTAATTAAAAGAAACTTAAAATCAATTCTAAAACGTAATGGAAGCCAGTGTTAAGAAGCTTCAACTTTTTCTATTTTAATCGTATGTCAAGTGTCTGAGCATTACTAATATTATTACTAGACTTAACATGCGCCTGCCAGCTGGCCTCAGCCCTGTATTATTTACACTCCCATCGCATTATTCATCTTGACATGAAACCACAAAACATACTCTTCAAAGGTGGGGTGGTGAAACTGTGTGACTTTGGGTAGGTACAGTGCATTAAGTATTTTTGAGGCAAAGGTAGCTGTATTAACTCTTTCCACCCCGATAACAATACGTGTTGCAATCTTCCTGTAGGTTGGCCAGGTCCATGAGAACCTCCATCTTGATGCTGACCTCTTTCGAGGGAATGCCGCTGTACATGTCTCCTGAGCTGATGGATGAGAAGCCATATGACCACAAGTCTGACCTCTGGTCTTTAGGCTGTATCCTCCACGAGCTCCACACAGGCGCACCACCGTTCTACAGCAACTCCCTCTTCCCCCTGATGCAACTTATCGTGAGAGATCAAGTAAAATGGCCGGATCCGATGAGCGAGCCCTGCGCGGTAGGGTAACTCTACATTTTAAGAATTTAATATCATGTGTCGATCAAATCCAACAGCTTCACTGTACGAGATATGCTTTCCAAAAGAGCAAGCTGATTTAGCAACGTAAACATAGTCTTATCAGTCCTCTTTACAGCGAGGCATCTCAGCCATGTTATCAAGGATGTCCCCAAAGTAGTCAGATATAAGCTGTTTTTAGACATAATCTCTGGAGAACGTCAGCACAACAGGGTTGAGACTTTCTACGTGTATTGCAACAATTCCATTTCATATTTCGTTCATCATGTGTTAGACATGTCCACTCACATGCAGTGAATCCTACTGCTGTGTCCGGCTCTATTCTAACATGGGTTAATTTGGACATTATTCAGAGTTTTTACAAGTGGGCTGGTAGGGGGAAACTCTGGAGCATTTGACTGGGACTTTAGTCTTCTCACATACAGCCCCTGCAGATAATGTCAGGAGATTATTTGAAATTCAGAACATGTCTGAAAGTGACTATTCTGACAACATGACTCCAGTATCTTCAGTTATAGACCTGTTAAAGGGGGACTTCATTTACTTATTTATTTTTGTTGATGGGACAGAATAAATTGAATCATATAATATTTTCCATGCAGAGTTTTCTGAAAGTTTTTTTGACCAAAGACCCTAAGAAGTGGTTGTCATGGCCAGATCTCCTGCACCATCCCTTTGTCACTGCCTGTGTTCTAGGTGATACCTTTTAAGATTTTAAGAAATTGTGAAATATAATATTTCCATGAATGCATCATTCTAATCTACCTTTTTCAGCTAATTCTGATAACTGTTTTGTCCCCATTTTGATGTGTTGGTAAAGTGTTGGCAGAAACAAATGTTTTCAGCCCTCTGACCGTCCCACCCAGCCCTGGCATGATGGCGCTTAAACCTCAACAAGCGGCAGCAAAGACTATACCGACTCCTGGACGTAATAGATTACTGCAGAATGACTGGAAGCAGAGGGACAACATTTGCAGGGAGAAACCAGTAGATTGTGCTAAAGCTGAAGTGAGAAACCAGTTCATTTTCCTTAATTGAATTATACCCATTGAAATCCATGGAGGAGCTATAAAGTGTTTGTGTACATTACTAGTTTAAAAAGCATGGACTGGGAAATAAAAGGGTAGACTCCACAAAAGTATCAAAGCTCTGCAGAGCCACGCACCCCCCCCCCCCCGTGATGGTTCTGTAACCTCAGATGATTCTGTCAGAGCTAAATCCAAAGCTGCCAATCAGGTCTTCAACCCAAAGACAAGAGCCTGCTTGAGAAGTTAGGAATAAAGATACAAAATATAACCAGAGCAGGCTTGAGTGTTGTTCACCATTATGGGTATTTCCTCTGCAGGGGTCAGATCAGCATAGACTACGTAAAGGAATTCCTGCTGCGGCTGAAAGCGGCGCCGCTACGCCCCCAGGCCCAACAACGCACGCAACGTCCTGCATAATGTTATTATGTTATGTACACGGCACGCGGAGGCCGATGTCAGCGAATGCAAGGATGGGAAACCGGTCTATTGCCCTTCGTGTGCGTGCTAATATGTGATGAGCTATGTGAGGGGGGGTTAGGGTTAAATCAGTTCCGAAACGCTCACAGCCAACGGCCGGGGGAAGCAGGGACAACACAAGGGTAAGGGCTTGAAGAACTTCTCAGGACTGGTAGTACAGTGTGGTCTGATTGCAATCAATTTAATGTAATTTCTTAAAAGTGCCCCCACATAGAGGAATCTAAATTCGTGATGACTGTTACATGCTTTTTTGTTTGGTAAACTTGTCGATTTCTCTGCAGCCATCTTGTCTCGAATGAACACGCAGCTGATGGCTGAGTTGTTAGTAGAACTGAGCAGGAGAGTTTATTTATTTTTAATGAGTTTTTCAATTATGCAAACAATAATACCCATTAGAAGTTGTTAAAGAGAACCGGCTGTGGAGCGGGCCTGCGCTGTACAACTTCAGCTCTCAGCTGCAACACCCACTCTTGGGCTGCACTGTCAGACAAGGAGTCGTAACTCAAAGAAAATAAAGGGTTAATGTGTTGATTAGCATAAAGTTTTCCTTATTGTTATTAAAAGACAACAATTATATTTTTATTTTGCAGGAATGCAGCCAAAGCAAAGCTGTGGGTTTGTTGAAGTGTATGTGTGCTTATGACACTTGATTCCTGACAGGCACATTAATCACTGACAGATCAATGTGGAAAGGTTTGCGTCCAGCGCCTGCTGGGAACATTCCTCAGAGTGTTGGAGTGACAGGCTGTGAATCAGGGTTTGTTTGTCAGATCAGTGGCAGCTTTAGCGGCTGTTGAAGGCAGCTCATGTCATAAACATGTGAAAGCTGGAGGGGGGGGGGGTTGACTTTTAATGTTTCTGCTGCAATGGCACAGTCTGGTAAACTGCACATCAATGATATTTTTACACTGTTATATGGGCTAAGATGATTAATATAAATACTCACACATCCAGCTGAATGTTGCAGCCTTTCAACTACATAGGTGAGGAAAGAAATGGCTCTGAGATGAAAGGCCTCGAAGGAGCAATGGGATTTATACCATATGATGACAAATGATTGGCTAATCTAAATAAACTGCAGATGTGTCTCTAATCTTGATGGTTGCAAATGTTAATGCATTATTTTACGATATTACCTTAATTGTCTGTAAAATTATGAATTCATTTTTCCGTTGTGAATAGTAGTTCACAACGGTAGTAGTAAAATAGAACCATTAATAGTCACTTCTTCATTTAATAAACTACATGATGGGCCTTTTTTTTGACTGCTTCAAGCTGTAGATTGTGTCTATTATTTGTTCTGATATCTTGGAAAATGTGTTTTTGTTGACCTTTGAACTTTGATAAATCCACTCGAAAATCATCTGGAGGTACTATTCCCAGAAAGTTGGGTGAGAATATGTCCCTGCATTGTTAAGTTGTAGTGTTCACGCACACACACACACACATCATGATCGTCTCTTTTGTACACTGAATTTCAGTGATTTGGTTGAAGTTTGTCATGGTGTGGTGAAAAGGTTGATCCAAATGCATTAGTGAGGCAGATCCCAGCAGAAAAATAAAAAAAAATATTTAAAAAATGGCTAACAAAATGAGGAGCAGACACTGCACAAACTGAAAAACACGCGAAAACAGTTCAGGGGAAACCAAAGCCGGATCAGCCAGGGACAATGACGCCGCTGACGACTTGTCAAGGACAAGCAGGTGAAAAAATCAAGGGCGGAAAACAATCAAAACTGGAGGGAGACACACAAAGGCAGGAAGTAAAGGGAACTTAGACAAATGAGGAAGAACAGAACTGCAAAATAAAAAAAATAAAAAAATGAGTTCTATTGAACATGATTTACACAGTATCAAAATTCACAAAAATATTAAAAACAGCATGCTACAGTTAACAAGTTAAATGTTTCATATAAGACGGCTGCTGTCATACAGTAAACATGTATTTTTGTTAAATCCCTGAATTCTCTGCTTCCTGTTTTATTTTGAAACGTGCTCTTTGTGTGTCTGCAGGATAACTTCCTGTCCTTGTCCAGTTTCCCTCCCTTGTGATTTTCTGCACCTGTTCCTCATCAGTTTCACCTGTGTTCAATCAGCCTGTCCTCCCTGTGTATATACGGCTCTGTGCTTCCCTTTGGCTGCTTGTTGTCATGTTTCCTGTGTCATCTTGTTCCCAGTGTTTCTAGATTCTTTCAGTCTTATTTGGTTTCTTTGAACCTAGATTGTGGACTGTGCTTGCTTCTGCATCCTGTTCTTGTTTGAGTGTTATTTTTGCCTTATTAAAAGGACACCTTCTGTTATTTTGTTAGCTATTGTGTTTGGGTCCTGCTTTCCCCAATTCCTAACAATGCAGGCAGGAGGGACCCAGAAGTTAGCTCCTCCAGACTGGTTCAAAACTGATTTAATGCTAATGTCAATTGATGATTATGTCCGGTCAATGTCATCCCTTAATATATAAACTGGTGAAAATCAGGAGTGATGGCTGAAGTCTCTCTAAGCACTGTCGGTGATGCAGGTTTTTAAGACCGATGCATATTTAGCCTTTGAAACATGTAGAAATACTCCTTCACCCCTTTTCCTCAATCCTAAAACAGAGTGATGATAAAAAACGATAAATACACCAATACACTTAATCTCTGTTTCAATCCTCTACTGCATGTTCACATAAAACTGGCAAAAAAGATTCCTTTCACCAGTGATCTGTAAAATATCTCCTCGGTTTAAACGTGTTGGAGTAATTGACTTCTCACAAATTGAAAGTGATCTGTTTACATTTGATACTGAGAATTAATGATTTGCACCAGAACAGAGTCTGGCTGTAATTCTGAGAAGCAGCATAAAGTCCATAAGGGCGGAAGTTTTCGTTGTTGTCTCAACCTGATACTGACACAGACCAGTAACTCTTGAAGGGTTTTTGTATGATTTTTATTGTGAGGCTTGCGTAGCTATGTCGTAGGGCAATAGACACGTGAGCAGACCTTGCAGATGTATTTATTACACCGGCAGCACACAGGGCAAGTTTTGCAGTCTTTTTGTCCTGAGGCATATCTGACATCTCTTCCTCTTATCCGCCCTGAGCTGGGATGCTGCTAGGGCCGTGGGAGAGGACAGAGGCTCAGGTTGAGCGTCTATGTGGACTATAGCTCTCGGTGCGGCGACGGCTTTTACGGCTTTCACAATCGTGGCGGACGCTTCTGTGCGGGGGGGGGGGAATACGCTCCCTTCGTTCGATGAACGGAGAAACGAGAGCCTTTCCTAGCTGCTCTAGGATCACCCTCCGCTTGTTCAGCTTGCCCAGCATCCAGTCTGGGTTGAGCTCTCTCCATATCACAAAGGCGCTGTAGGAGGAGACGTCGATAATGTTGTGAAATACAACCAGGGGCCAGCGCGCGGTCATCCTCCTGCAGCTGTATGTGCCGATCACCTTGTCTAGGTTGTCCACGCCACTTTTGCTGTGGTTGTAGTCCAGGACGATGACCGGTTTCTGGTCCGGGCGGTCCCTGATGTGCAGCGTGCTCAGGAGCAACACGTTCCTGTTTTTTCTTTGGGATGTAAGACACCAGAGTGGTGGTGGGCTTGAATGCAAACTTGGATTAGAAAACCTCTTCCCCTGACCGTGAGCAGCCCGAGCGCTGGCTTGTTCTTCCGAACTGTGCTGACCACTGTGATCTTTTTCTCCAGCAGCTGCCGTGCGAGTTCGTAGGAGGTGAAGTAATTGTCGCATGTGACGTTACAACTGTGTAGTCCCTCTGTTACATCAAGCACTACCCGCAACCCCAAATTCCGTTTTGGGCGTCCGTTGCCTTGCTTTCCAGCGGTACACTTGAATCTTCCAAGCGTAGCTGGATTTTACATCGCAGGTCACCCATGACTTGATCCCGTATTTCACCGGCTTGCTGGGCATATACTGACGGAAAGGACACCGGCCTATGGAGAAGGAGAGGAGATAAAGACTAGCAGCCGCTTTGTACATGACATAACCTGACATAACATAATAATAATAATAATATAATATAAAGAATAACCTCTGAACGGAACCAGTTGCTAACCACGTTCACTTCGGGCCCAGGGTTGTAGAGACACGGTAGCCGCGCCACCCACGTGTCCCAGACTTCTCGCACGGCCGCCAATTTGTCCGTGGCTCGTCTCCAGCATATCGTCTTGCGGTCGTCGAATCGCAGCAGTCTGGAGTAAGTGTGGAATAGTTTTTGGGGCATCAGCCACAGGCTGGCGGCGGCCTCCCCCCAGGACCTATACACGGCCGCTAAGATCTGCAGCTCTACGTGGGCGCGCAGGTCGGTCTCATCCATTCCTTTTCCTTCATCACCGTATTTTCGACGACCCTCACGGTTCGTCATCTCCAGATGATGTTCTCTACCGTCGATGCACAATGGGTAATAAAAGGGTGCATCCACTGCCCAGCACAGCCGCAGTGGAACCATCCATCACACTGTGTGCAAGCAATCTGGAAGTAGAGAAAATAATCTGTATTGCAGTACCATAAGTAAGAAATGCATCAACTGAAAGTGCTTAAAATCTGCCTTACCAATTCAACATCTGTGTCATACCAACCACACACTCGGCATAGGTCGGACAAATCATCTGTTCATGAAACATACTTTTTTTTCCTAATAATTGGAACAAGAATCAAGTGGAAAACACAGGGATACGTAATTGGTCCGACCATTTATTTCTGCACTTGTTGATTCAAAGCACCTTCACTTACTTTACACACAATAACACAGCATGAGGTTGCATCCTCTTGACGAGCGTGTTTCACCGTACCAGCGGGAGCGTGTTGTGGCCCCGCTGCCTCATGAAAGCCCTGTGCAGCGTAGTAATAATTAATACCACGTTAAAAAAAAAAAACGATAAATCCCCTCCACACCATGGCCCACCTTACCTAGTCGTGATAAATCACCTGGAAAAATTTGAAAAGGCAACATGGAATTATTCTAACAGGAGCTGTATATTGTGATTATAGCCAAATCCCTGTTAGTGTCCAGAGTTGGTGCTCGCAGACAGCTCCAACCATAATGTCGTAATCCAGAGGATCTACCTGCATTCATGCAATATAGAACACAGAAAATGTAACCGTTTTTCTCAAGAGCAATTTGCTCTAATGTTAAGATGCATAATAAATAATCATATGACCAAGGCAAAAAAGGCCTACAAGTGAAGGTGCATGATTAAAATTATCCTTTTGGGGCAATGTCAGACAAAAATAGACGACCTGTAACTGGTTAGTGAAAGCTCCCCCAGTGACGAAATGTTAGGGGCTGGACTGACACAAACAAATCAAATACTGTTTCGTTCCTGATCCACAAAGTTACTGCAGGCATGGTCAGCGCTCATCCTCAGAGACGCGGCCCTTTAGAGTTTGTGCGATTGCTCTTGTTTCCTCTATAATTCAGATATTCATTGCTTTATAAACAGTCTTTTTAAAGACGCACTCGTTCCTTAGTAATACCTTCCTGCACTTGCAGGAGGCCTTATCGTAGCCTAATCTAAGGAGTAATTTGCTCCAGTCTTTTTTTTAGAAAGCTCATAGCCCCAAGAGCTAGCCAACTTCTTCCAACTGCAGCTAGCCCTTTTCTCCTTAACACCTACCTTTTTTACATCTTCAATCATCCAACGTGCTTCCCTTTGGCTGCTTGTTGAAAACACTTGCACACTATTCTGTACTGTTCGTTTTGTTAGGAACCATTGCCTAGCACAGCCTTTCATTATTCGTGTGCAAGTTGCTCACAGCCACACATACAAACACACTCACAAGACCACGACGTTGCAATTAGAACTTTAATAACATTACACACACTGTATCAGCAAACAAACACAGCTATTGACAAGTTTCTGATTTCGTAAAAGTCAGGCAACCGATGCGCAAGTTGCGAAGAAGCCAAAGCTTTGCTAATATGACGAGAGCTATTTGCAGTTTGGTTTCACCGTCAGAACCCATGTCCCTGACATACCCTTAGAAAAACATGTGTTAATGAGATTCAATAAGCTGTGAGTCTGAAGATCTGAGACTGTTTGTATAATGATGAGACACTGGACTGAAATACAATCAATACATTTTATTTGCACACTGTAACAGTCAATTATTCAAGGTATAAAAAAGTAGTAAAGAGTACTAAAAAATATTTGTACAATGTATATAGAAAACCACCAATAAATAATTCAGTCCTCCAATTTCGGACAGCAGCAGCATTTGGGGCTTGAGAAGAATTTTCTAATTCTTCTCAGCAGCTTTCTCTTTTTGCCCGAGAAAGCTGTGGCTGCAGCGGGGATGTCTGAGGGCTCGTCAGAACTCCAGGAGACTTCCTCATTGGTGTCCTCTCCGATAGCAACAAGAAGGTATCTCTGGAGTTAATCCTCAGGTCAGACCCTTTGGAGAGTTCCTCACTGGTGTCATTGAAAGGTGGCGAGCAGGTGGTGTCTGTGGACACTTGTCAGGTCACAGGCTGCAGCGGTAACCTCTGCGGCCTCGTCAGAACTCCAGGTGACTTCCTCAATGATTTCATCATCTCCGATTGGAGACCAGACCCAGGTAGCCCTGGAGTTGATCATCAGGTCAGACCCTTTGGAGAGTTCCTCACTGGTGTCATTGAAAGTTGGCTAGCAGGTGGTGTCTGCAGACACTTATCATGTCAGAACACCAGGACAGTCCACTGGTGACACTTGTGGAGTCTTGGGCCAGAGTAACCGCTGCGTTAGGTTGAACAGTGGATGCTGTCCTCAGTGGGGCAGAACCTCATTGCTTCTTGGGAGGTGGTCCGACTGGAAGAGGGAAGACAATAAATTAGTAAATCAGTCAGTCAATTAATTAAAACCATTGGTCCGTCCAACCTGATGTGTCTAGTTCTAGTGTGAAAGGACACCTCATGGAGACTGATGGTTTACTCTACCATCAGTCTCCATGACGGCCTTTCTTCACCCTCCTCTTTGATGACGAACTGCTTGCTGTACCTGCCATCACGGAGCAGGTGGTCCTGCGGCTGGCCCAGCACTGTCCCAATATCCTTCATCTGCAGATAGAATACACAATGAGAATCACATCCACTGACACTATCAAATTTCATATTCATAATCTCATTTAATGCCAGGTAAAGGACTGCCAGCACGCACCATAAACAATAGGGCTGGCCATATACAAAGACACTATGCAGCTTCTTTACACTGACAAAAGTCAGCGTAACAGTTCAACAGGTATTAAAGAAAAGGTTTTTAGACGGTTGAGGTTTTATTTACAATGTATCAGGTACAATCATCAGGTCAAGATCGGGAACAAGTGTGCCACGCGACTGTCGTTTTGCCATGGGACCGCTCCCTCAGGCGTCAGAAAGAACTGCATCAGGTTGTTCCTCACACCCATAGTAGCTCTGGTAGAACGGCTCCTTGACATCTGAGGTGCCTGTGACAGATTGGTGTCGCCACTCACCAGGCTGTACAGTTCCCCCCCCGGAGTCTGTATCTGAGTAACTAGGCGTTATTATCGGCTCTCGGTTGTGGTCCTGTCATCTGTGTAGGCCAGGTAGTTATGGAGAACTACACAAGCCTTGACCACATCCCCAGCCTTGTCTGGCAGGAACTCTGTTGACCGCCCAAGAATTCTCCACCGTGCCACCATGATTCTGAAGGCATTTTCAATTACCCTCCTGGCTCTGGAGAGGTGTAATTGACAATTGTCTTCTCCCTGGTCAGATTTACCCCTGAAAATACAAGAAAAAACAAAACATTTTAATACGTGTTACTGAATAGAACATGGTTGCACCACCATCACAAATAAGATACTAAAGTTCTGTCAAATTTGTATGCAACGTGCAATGCAATCCATTATTTTGGATTGTGACATACCTGGAAACGAATGCATGATGTTGTTGTGCTGGGGGAAGGCAGCATCCGCAACAATCACGTATGGGGCATCGGTCCTGGTCCCACTTTCCCCCTTTCATTGAAAGCGCTGCAGTTGCTCTCCCGTCCATACCCTCCGACGTCCACCATCGTGAAGTGATACCTGGCATCGCAGGTTGCCATCAGGACAATAGAGTGACTACTTTTTTATAATTTAAGTCACTCCCGGCATGACGTGGTGCCTTGATCCTGACATGCTTCCCGTCGAGGCTGCCAACGCAGTTCGTGAAGTTCCAGAGGCGCCAAACGTCCGCTGCTACCGATGTCCGCTGGTTGAAGGGCAGGGCAGGTAATCTGGCTGCAGAGCTTTCCACAACGCCTTGCACACCTCGTTCAGAATGTGGGACACCATGCTGGATGCCAGTTTGTAGCTCGCCGCTATAGCCTGTTGGTTTCCACCAGAGGCCAAAAGTCGTAGCACCACAGCGATTCTCTGGGCGGCATCAACCGGCATACCTTGTGTGCTCTGGTGCCGTATGTGTGGCTCAAGACAAAGGTCGTCAAATCTGCCAGCTGACATGCGGATATATGCAAAGTGCATTTCTTCGTCAACATCCCTCAGAGGTCGAACAAGAGACTCATATTCTCCCGTCCTCTGCCTCGACTGATTTATTTGACGTACAGACCACCTCAGTCTCCTCTTCTGTTTGTCGTCTCACAAAATGCTTTACAAGCAAGTCCTCTTCCCTGTCAAGCAGCTCTAGCTCCATCAACGGTCTTTGTCTGTTAGTTGCCTACGTTCACTGTTCTTGAGGAAAGTCAGGAGGAGGTAAATAAACAATCTCCTACTTCTACATACAAAGACGTCATGAGGTAAGGTTATCTAAGCCTGTCTTCTTCTGATGGTGAATTGTTTTCAGCACCCACCGCCTTCAGAGAAACATAAATGAAAAAGAGTGTCCGTAACGGAGTAGCATATTTTAGCCTTGAGGCATGTGGAGGGTTGACATGCAGGGCTTTGTCAAAGTCCACAGCTCACTCTGCAGGATTGGCAGATGGAAAAGGTGGCACTGTTACGTCCACCAAGCTATCTAGGGTAGAGGGACAAACGATTAGAAAATAAAACCGGGCACTTAAACAAGGAAGCCATAAGATTAGGTTATAACAAGGAAATAAAGATTAAGTAATCTTTCAGTTAACAAAAAACACCCTTCCTACACAAGAAGGGGAAAATGAACATACCAACCAACAACCAATACTATAATATAACACACAGCCAAAGCCTGCCCACACGGCACGTCCATCCAGCAAATCCACACAGCACGTCTCTTCACTATGTCTGCTCCTGAACTGCTGCCTCCCGCTCTCACCGGCACAGCTGAGGGTCTTTATTGGCCACACCATGATGCCAGAGTGGCCTCAGCTGTGCCAGTGGAGGTGCATCTGGAGCTCCCACCTGGAGGAGATATGAAAGGGGGAGAGAGAGAAAACACGGCACGTAACAGGCACAAAAAGGATTCTTTGCATAAATGAAGGAGCAGAGTCTCTCGGTCTAAGAATTGCTTTCTTCAAATGTAGATAAATTAATTAACCACTGGTCGGCACTTTGCTGCGTATAGCAATACACTCTAGTCAACCCTTTGATACATCTCATTTCGCCCGGATTACATTTCCCATTAACGTAGTGAGGATATTTTTTTTTTTTGTATATGGCAAGTTGCAAGTATGAACATATCAGAAAGATGTTCAGAGACAACAATGCATTTGCTTTCTCCCAAAATATGTGAGAAATACTTGAATGAGGAGTTAATGTTCTACCTGGTGGTTCATCTATAACTATAAATCATTTAACGACCTGATCATATATTTTTGAGTGAATTCTTCCTCTGGAACAAGAGCCTTGGTTTTGGAAGTAATACTTGGATAGGAAGATGCATTTGTAATTGTCCTTATCCTCAGATCGTGTTAAATATTTTACAATTTTGATTTGTTGCTCATTTAATAATTTTCTGGTTAAACTATGTTCTTACACAAAAATATGGCAGGATATTTATATTAGGTATGTGTAAAAAATTTTACACTTTGAGTTGGATGTTGGATGATGAAACGGACACCTACAGGTATTAAGTGACATACCATACGGCATGATGAAACAATGATATGAGCTTCTTTGTAGTCAAGTGTATCTCTATATTGTATTCAATGTATTTGTTTTTATTTGCACACTTGAGTCTAAATAAATAGATAAATAATAATAAAATGGGCTTGGGCAAAAAGCAGAATTATCCAAAGTATAGACCACTAAGACCTGCTTAGCAGAAGGAAAAACCAAAGCACAAACAACCCAAGCAGTTCTATGGTCTTTCAAAACGTATCTGACAGCTCAGCACCGAATAAAGTCTTAAGCCGAGAGGACAACTAAACTGTTTCGGGGGATACTGAGTTTTGCTGAAAGTGGAGTTCTAGTGCTTTCACTCAGTGGTCCATATGGTGATAAATTAAAGCAAACACTGTATCCACACTATAACAAAATTTCACTATTTTTTCAAAACCTATAGTTTATCCTCCAACCTTTCCAGATTGAATTAATTAGAACAAAACAACAATCTTGTGTGTCTCCACAGATCTGCAGCAGTTTTCTAACCCTCTGTGATCACACATCACTGGTGTTGTCTTTGTTTAGCTGTAGTAATGTTGATTTAGTTAAATGAACTGATTTACAGGAAAATGTATTTCAGTTCATTGTGGAAGTTAAGATTTGATTCCTTTTTATTATATTGTTTATCTGGTGGTAACAGTTTAGTCTGCACACACATCCTGGACATATACTTGTTCCTACCCCAGTGTTGTGTTTGATGTGCCACATGTATGATATGTGAGTCTTGTGTTTTTTAATTTCTGTTGAAACAATGCAATACCCTCCCATGATACAGTATCCTTCCAAAGCTATCAAATGTGCTCCCTGTACATTATCACTGCCCCAAAATGTGGTTTCCTGGGAGCAGGTCATGGTCAAGCATTACAATGTGCCGTCTCAGCAACATCACTCTTTTTATGTCACAATGTTTATTTTAGACCGGTTGGTAAATAGCTGACAACATTAATATAGCAACACATGACAACTAATGAGCTACCATACATAAGACCAGAGCAAACAGGGCTCTTTGGAGTATATAAGTGAAATGTGTCAATGAAAAGCTCAGTGTTAGAATTAAGTAAATAAAAGCCATGCTGTAATTTTAAATATAATTTCAATTTCATGGATTGTGTGTGTGTGTGTGAAATTGTTCCAAAAGCCATATGCTACATGCACTAAATTGTTCTTTGATGGTAGCTTTCCTGCAAACCTTTTAAACCCTGTTTTTAGGACATCATTTAATCTAAAGCACAGACAGGATAAAAAAACAACCTCCTCAGCAGAGAGGACATCATGATATACCAGGTCTCTCTGGTGAAGATAAATCTTTAAATGTGCTCCTTTATTTTAACTCAAAACCATTTTGAACAGTCCGATTCTTGATCATTGATCGGCTGAATGTTAAGGATGAAATCAATGTTCACATAATACTGGTAATGTGCAGTATTACATAATACTGGTAATGTGCAATCCTTTTTTGCCAACAAACCAAAGACCATTGCTCTCTGAGGCTCTGACACTTTGCACATTTGCAGGCAGGGAGACTCGTTGGGACTGGCTAGTGCAAATATTTGGCTTATTGGTAAATGTACAGTATTGGTGGTTAGGTAGATGGTAGTTCACCAACCATTCCTGAGAGTAGTAACTACCTTGACCCCCTTTTTTGCTGTGTCACTTTGTGGAGGGCTTTGCAAGAGAGGGGAAGGTTTTTTATTTCTTGACTGTAAAAGTCATCTGAAACTTTTATAAGAAAATACAAGTTGTCTGATCTTGATGCATCTCTTTGCTTCTTGCAGCTGAGATGTATCGTGAAATTTATAGGAGATGATAATCGATTATGGCAAATGGAGGTCGCACAGAGCCCACCCATGCTGCCTCCAGTAAACCGATATAAACCTTTTTGTAAGGGGTGAAGAAACAGGTATAAAAATAAAAAGGTTCTTGCTGATGTTATCTGGTTTTCCCTGAGCTTTCAATGTCCACTTTTACCAGAGATCCTTCACATCACCATCACTTGTGTAGATATCAGTTTAACTATGAATGTTGTTCTATACATCCAAGATACAGATGCTGCATTGTTCTAATAAAGGTAAATCATACAGGACTGATTTCTCTCCGATGTCTTTATAGCAGCTCAACCTGGGGCTACACTCTCTGCCTCTCCTTATCTCTCCACAACAAATATTGTTTGATTTCTCATTATTTTCTGTGTTTGAATCTAGATGATAGTCGAGGACTGTCACCAAGATCTACACACACAGACGTTGCTGTTTTCAGCGGCATCTTATTGATTCTGTTTGTTTAGCCCGCATGCAAGTCCTGAACATGATTACGCCTGGGGAGAAATGCACAAATATATGGGGAGAAACAGAGCGAGAGAAAAAGCACATATGTCCATTCATTTACAATCAGACGTGTAGCGCAGAAGAAGCATGCCTTTATTTCAGTGTAATTGGTGATATAGGCGGCTTCTTCAGATTAGATTAACAGTAATTAGCCTCCGCATGTGGAGTGAACGCAGCCAGCATCTCCAAATTGCATTATTAAGCCTCCCTTATATCAACACTGTTAAACCACAACAAAAACACCAACATGCTCTCCTCACCAGCAACACTGCTCAGCATTATTCGGAGGCAGTGAAATCTCAAGCTACAGGTATACAGTGTGTTTGGGGATTGGAGTAGCTGGTGGATAGGAAATAAAAGCTATATATGGCAGCAGGTCTACTACTAGTTTGAGCTGTTCTGTCATTGGAAGTGTAGTTGTAGAGATAAGCTCATGGCTATTGCAGCACAGGCCAGTAGCCCCCTGTCTGACCGCCTTATCTGCTACTGCTATAATAACCCAGCAACACCGTCAGCCTGGACCTCGATAAGGGTGTCAACATACAGGACTGTCTCAGAAAATTAGAATATTGTGATAAAGTTCTTTATTTTCTGTAATGCAATTAAAAAAAACAAAAATGTCATGCATTCTGGATTCATTACAAATCAACTGAAATATTGCAAGCCTTTTATTCTTTTAATATTGCTGATTATGGCTTACAGCTTAAGAAAACCCCAAAATCCTATCTCAAAAAATTAGAATATTTCCTCAGACCAAGTAAAAAAAAGATTTATAACAGCAAAAAAAAATCAAACATTTGAAAATGTCCATTAATGCACTCAGTACTTGGTTGGAAATCCTTTTGCACGGATTACTGCATCAATGCGGCGTGGCATGGAGGCAATCAGCCTGTGGCATTGCTTAGGGTTTATGGATGCCCAGGATGCTTCAACAGCGGCCTTTAGCTCATTTGCATTGTTGGGTCTGGTGTCTCAGCTTCTTCTTCATAATACCCCACAAATTTTCTATGGGGTTCAGGTCAGGGGAATTGGCAGGCCAATCGAGGACAGTAATGCCATGGTCAGTACACCAGTTACTGGTGGTTTTGGCACTGTGGGCAGGTGCCAGATCATGCTGGAAAATGAAATCTTCATCTCCATAGAGCTTTTCAGCAGACGGAAGCATGTAGTGCTCTAAAATCTCTTGGTACACAGCTGCATTTACTCTGGACTTGATGAAACACAGTGGACCAACACCAGCAGCTGACATGGCTCCCCAAACCATCACTGACTGTGGGAACTTCACACTGGATTTCAAGCAACTTCGATTTTGCTCCTCTCCAGCCTTTCTCCAGACTCTGGCGCCTTGACTTCCAAATGAAATACAACACTTGCTTTCGTCTGAAAAGAGGACTTTGGACCACTCTGCAACTGTCCAGTGCTTCTTTTCCATAGGCCAAGTCAGACGCTTCTTCCGTTGTCTTGAGTTCAGAAGTGGCTTGACCATGGGAATACGGCTATTGTAGCCCATTTCCCGGACACGTCTGTGAACAGTGGCTTTTGATACCTGGACTCCAGCTTCGGTCCACTGTCTTTGAAGCTCCCCCAAATTCTGGAAGCGACCCTTCTTCACAATGCTGTTAAGGCTGCGGTCATCTCTCTTGGTTGTGCAGCGTTTCCTGCCACATTTCCCCCTTCCAACAGACTTTTTGTGGATGTGCTTTGAAACTGCACTCTGTGAACAGCTTGCTCTTTGAGAAATTTCTTTTTGTGTCTTACCCTCCTGATGGAGGGTGTCAATGATGGGCCTCTGGACAGCAGTCTTCCCCATACTTGTGATTTAGTTTACTGAACCAAGCTTAGTGTTTTTCAAGGCTCAGGAAACCCTTGCAGGTGTTTCGAGTTAATTAGACGATTCAAGTGATTAGTTGAATACCCTACTAGTATACTTTTTCATGATATTCTAATATTTAGAGATAGGATATTTGAGTTTTCTTAAGCTGTAAGCCATAATCAGCAATATTAAAAGAATAAAAGGCTTGCAATATTTCAGTTGATTTGTAATGAATCCAGAATGCATGACATTTTTGTTTTTTTAATTGCATTACAGAAAATAAAGAACTTAATCACAATATTCTAATTTTCTGAGACAGTCCTGTACATCTGTGTGTGAGTTAACCCCATAGAGAACAGTAGGAAACCTAACCAATAAACATCTTACAAAAAATAGCTTTTAGTCTTGACAAATGCAGGGAACACAGAATGTGAGTCACATCTAGTGAACATGAAAGGGCCCTAATTACAATCAGGCAACATAGTTTATCAATGGTTGGATAACATCATGTGTCATAATGTTAAAAGTGAAAGAACCATTCCTGGATCCATAGAAAGATATGATCGGTTCAACCCTGATACAATCTCCTACGAGTTTCCTGAAGATCTGTCCTGTAGCTTTTCTGACAGGGCTGAGCACATAACCTACTTGGTGGAGGTACACTACCGTTCAAAAGTTTGGGGTCACCCAGACAATTTTGTGTTTTCCATGAAAACTCACACTTTTAACTATCAAATGAGTTGCAAAATGAATAGAAAATATAGTCAAGACATCGACAAGGTTAGAAATAATGATTTTTATATGAAATAAACATCGTCAGAGACAAACTTTCAGCGAAGCAGGCGGTCCAGTTACGTGAGATTTATCTTTTTAAAAGATGTAAGTCTCCGCACAATATCTCTGACGGTAACATGTTAAAAGGAAGTTGCGCTTTGTAACTGTTGTTCGCTACTCTGTAAATTAATGATGAATCCCATTCCTAGGTTCTGCAGATCTACCGATATAGGAAATTGCACTGCCAAGACTGAATTGCCACGTTTACCCGGGAGGGCTGCACAACCGTAGTGGTAGAGGACTTCATGATTCACTCAACGAGGTCTAAGAAGGTTCACTACCTGAACATACGTTATACAATTTACTGAGAGGGTCTAAGACATGCAACTGTTGATGATGTGAGTGGTCAATCTGTTTGGAGTTTGGATTTCTTCCCCCCCTTTTTAGATGTGGAGGGGAGAGGGAGTTTCTGGTTTAGTTTCACCCCTTAGGTTCAGTGTCTTGTCTCTTACGAGAGCCTGGAGGAACAGGTGGCACAATGTCTCTTATTGTTTCAGCCACACATCTCCGTATTAACTCCTCTGTCCCAGAATGCATCCCATGTTTTGGGTTTCGGTCACCATATCTATACTCCTGTTACTGATAGAGTTTCTGTTGGTTCCAGTCCCTACTTCGCTGTTGAGAGGGAGTCAGGTAATGGGGTCTAGACTGAGGGTGGGGCTGGTTTGAATCCTCATCCCACTGGCTTTGTGGGGTACCCTGTTGGAAGGGTCTATGTCCCTGGTTTTCTGTGCTGGGGTTCATCGTGGTGAGGGGGACATCGTCATCTTCCAGCGCCAAGTCCACATTTGGTTTGACTTGAATTGCCATGACCCCGGTGTCTTCCTCTGGTCTTTTGCATGGGCGTGTTCGCGTCTCCCAGGCTAGCTGAGAATACCTCATCTCCTGCATGTTGAGATCACCTGCTCTGCAGTGCATGGTGACGTCAAACCGCACACTCTCGTGGACAGGGCCGGCCCTAGCACATTTGGCGCTCTAGGCAAGCTTCACTCCTGGCGCCCCCCCCCCACACGAAAACTTATTATAAAATTATTTCTTTCTTCGTCGAAGTTGCTTGGACACACACACTCTAACCATAAGCCTCAATGTGCTAGCATGTTCTGACAACACCAAGGAGGTTCGTACCTCAATTTTTGCCTCATTTTACCCTAATGTTAGATACATTTTTTTAATGTCAAAGTATTGGTTGGAGATAGATGTTATGGGTCCCAAAATTGATACGACAGCAACAAAGTATATCTGTAGAATACAGCATGAATGCAGCAGCAGTAACGACACGGAGCATTCAGTTCCACATCCAGACTGCATCTTATTCAAATTTAACACAATTTCAAGTACAAGCATTTCTTTGAGTGTAACTGCATTTTTAAGTGCATAAAACATACATTCAATTATTATGGTGTCTCTTTCCTCCAAACATCTTAATATAAATCATCACTCATAAAGAAATATAAACATTTACAATATAGACCTATTGAACATTAGCGCAGTTTTTGGCGCCCCCCTCTGAATGGCGCCCTAGGCAACCGCCTATGTCGCCTGTAGGAAAGACCGCCCCTGCTCGTGGAGGTTATGCAGGAAGAGCGATTTGAAGGCAGTCTCATCTTCTAAGCCGGGTGCGCTACGCCCTTGGAATTACGTCGTTCTCCGACGTCTGTAAAACTCCCTTGGAGGTTCATTCTTTCTCTGTATGACCGCAAAGGCACCCAGGGGGGCAGAGGCCTGGTCGGTGAAGAGTGAGTACTCTTCTCTCAGGGCCTCACAGAGTGCATGGTAGCTATCTCTGGTTTGTGGGGGAAGTGTTTCCATGAACGCATGGACGGTCCTGTCTGTCATTTCCAGATCAGCTTCAGCTTCTCTCTGGATGATGGGTTTTGTAAATCCAGGAGGCAACGTTCGACTTCTCAAAGGTAATCGTCTATGTTGCACCCATGGCTGTCTGGGTTGAAGCGATCAATGTCTTTAGCCAGGGACTCTAGCTGTCGGGTGCGGATTCCCTCTCTTGGAGGGGTTGCTGAGTCAGAGTCTTCTGAGTCAGATAGGTCACGGTATTTGTCATCGCGGCAACCATATCTGGCACCGGGATGGGAGGACCATCCAGGACGCGACCGTGAGTCATAGTGCGCCTCTGCCAGAGTTGCAGACTGGGAATATCCTTCATCCCTCCAGGGTGGGGTTCTTTCGTTGCCGCGGTATGGAGTTGCGTGGCTGTGTGAAGGAGGGGCTCTTTCTGGTCTAAAAGGATTTCCAACATCCGTTGGACAGGTGTTCGGTGTTGCCTGATAGCGGTCCCAGGTCACTGCACTTCTAAGGGTTGCCTCTGGCTCCCCCCTTGGCGTTGATTGGGTCAGGACGGTCGACTGCTGGGCGTGTCTGGCTCTCCAGAGCAAAGCTTCCTCCGCTTGAGGGTTGCGTAGCCATGTTCGCAGGGCTTGCATCTTGGCTTTCTGTTGGTACAGGAGTGTCAATTGACCCAGAACGTGGGATATTATCATTGGTGGGCCAGTGGGGTTGCTGAGACGCATGGTCAGTTCTTCATCTTATGATCGCAGGTACTTAAATCATACTCGCTCAACTCATTCATAGCATCACTAGAAAAATGTATCAGACTGGCGACTGTCTCTGACAGGTCGTCTGGCCTTGAGGGAGCCCTCGCCCCAGGGTGGTCCATGCTACTTATCTTCTGAGTGCGAATAGCACCTGGTGGGCTGCTCAAGCTTGCTTAGATTAAAGCGGATAAAAACTGAATTAACACTACACAAGATGCACAGGTGAGCTTCACTCTGTGTCTATATAGTAGTACTATGTAGGATAGCTTAATGGCTCAATCTTTTAGACCTAGTTGGTTAACAACTAGTCTACCTAGATTTGAGAGACTAGTTTTGAGTAGTCTCCTTGAAATTCAAAGCATGCAGAAAATCTCCAATTAAAATTACTAAACTACTGAAACGTAGTCAGCAACCAACCATAGTTATACACAACGTCTGCTTAGCAGGTGCAAGGGGATTACAAATAAAAATTTCAAAGAGAAATACATTTCTGAATAATTTCTCTTTAAGAAATTAATTATTATTATTGTGCATCGCGAATACACAACCACCGATTGCACTATGCAGCCAACCACAGATACACAAGGCACTAGTATACCTGTTTGGCAAAGGTGCAGGGGAATTTAGAAATTAAAAAATAATTTGCAAAGAAAAATTAATTTTCAAAATTATGTCTTTCTTTGACAATGAATCTGGATTATTGTACACATTATTATGATACAGCTGGAGTGAG